>NC_048417.1:24033014-24086343 GCF_013103735.1 Etheostoma cragini | reverse complement strand
CCCCCCCCCCCCCTTCCACCTCCAGTCATCTACTCCAGTTGACCGGTCCGGAGCCTCCTTCGGTCTGGTCTTCGGGCTCCTTCGTCACCACCACCAGTGTCTACATTCCATCTGGGAGGGTCTGATGATTTTCTACCCCTATGTAAATATAAAATATTTGTGTAGCGATGGAGTCTAATCCCCAAAGACTTTGTACGTTTTATTGAGCTGTACCATAAACCTTTTGCATATCTGCAAACATGTCTCTCCTGATCAAAATAATCTTAATAAAAAAATAAAAAAGTGTCAAGAAACAAACTTTCTATTTCTGGTTACCCTTCATCAGATTAGCTTCTAGGTGTGTTGTCTGCAGAACTCTATGACAGACAACTGCACCAACAGCCCTGTGCAGAATAAGGTACAGATTGATATGAATCACATTCCTAAAGACACTAAAAAACAAAAAGCTCTTCTGACTTGTGTGACATCTGCTAAATGTCCCAGCTCCGGGGCACCAACAGCTGGGCCTCCTGCATATCTTTGCTCAATCTTCCATCACCCTGGGTGACTCTGGTGGGTCACTGCATAAGAATTGGAGGCGTTTTAGAAGAAACACAAAGAGTGATGTGTGTTGACTCACATCATGGTGGAGATGTTTTACTAGCATCAAACCTTTTTGCTTTGATCAAAAATAATGTTTCCTCGCGTTAAAAGGAAAATCACTGTTTTGGGAGAACACTCGAGGCAGTTTCTGTCGCTTTGAAGAAATGCTTTGCTTTACCACCTGGTGACTAATATTGCCCAGTTCAAAGCCTCCCCACTGGCCCGAGTGCTGGAGATCAGTGGGGTCTGTCGGAGGCTTTGTTGAGAGCTTAAACACCCAAGGTGTTTAGCTGAACCCGGGGTCCTGCTTTCTGCTGCACAACCACAAACACAGGTCAGACGTTTTCTGCACGCTGCCTGACAACTAACAGAGCTAACTACCAGAGAACCCAGTCAGACTAGAACAGGACAGCAATAAAACTACTTTACCATGTTCATTTATGCACTTCCCCTCCGCACCAATAAGATAATAATGGATTTCACATTTTAATATGTATGACGAAGTTATAGTATTAAATACTATACTAAAAATATAAGCCACACTTGGAAATGCATGTTTAGATAATATAAAGCATGCATATGTGAGTAAGGGATGTACAGTATGTATATGTCTATAGGTCTTGTAATCATTTAAAGTAACGACCCGCTCACTCAACATTATCCTGCTTACTACACAGCTTCTGACTATAGAAATCTATAATCAGTCCTTGACTGCTGCATGAATGGCAGTTAACATTAGGAGAATTGCACCAGGCCAGGTCATAGTCTGAATGAGAAAGCTCGAGGGTCTCCTCTCTTTGGGCCTGTGCTCACATGTTTGAACCTAGCGCCCTCTTTTGTGCACAGTCTCTGTCAGAGTAGGGTTGAAAAAGGCAACACTTTTGTAGCGATCCAGTGGTAAAATTACTCTGTAAAGCATGCCATTTTCATAGTATAACTTTCTACTGCTACTGACGTTGGGATAAGGGCTTTTTGTAAAGTAGAAAAACTCCACGACTTAGCGTTTATCGTATCTCTGTTTTCTCTGAATGACAACATTTATACTGAAAAATGTCTGCCATTCACTTTCTACAATGATGTGCAAGAAAGTGCAATGTGTGTATTGACTTTAAATTGGCAGCTAGTCACGAAAAATTTCAGATCTTGATCTCAAACAGATTCTGGTTGCCCCTCTCGTTAGGACAAGTCCATAAGAGTCCATGCTGCATGCATGGACATCTCTTTCTCCTAGAAATCAAACGTCTAATCATCTTATGCATTTGCCAAATGTAAAGCAAGACTCCTCACAGCGCACAGACGTTCCAAACACCCCAAACCCCTCATTAGGGAAGCATCCCACCTATGAGTCATCACTTGCACAGACCAGATGTGCGCAGAATTTACCAAAAAGATGAAAAAACCTCCATGTGAACCAGATGATGTACACACACTAAATTCCAAAATGATAACTCTTAACCCTTATGTTGTCTTCCCATCAACCATGAAAAAAAAAACACGTTTTGGTCACTTTTTTCAACATTATTAACGCTTTTTTCCCACATTTGTGCTTTGTTTGATGTTTTTTCCAAAGTTTTTTGACATCTTTAATGTTAACATATACAACACTTATTTCGACGGCCCATTTTTTTGCAACAAAAAAAGAAAGAACTGAAAACAGGTCAATTTGATAGTATATATATATATACTATACAGTATATATACTGTGTGCACAGCTTTGGGTAGTACGGGCATTGCAGCTCAACTGACTACACTCCATCCCCATTTGAAACATCTCTTGAGGCCTGTTGACAAGGCCAATGATCTCTTTCCCTCACTCTGCAAAAAAGCTGGTCAGTGGCCTGACCTGTGTTCGGGGTGTCCGAGTTCACCTCTGGTTAACTAGTTCACTTATAAATTACATTCCATTATTGTTAAAAAAAAAAATGTTATGCATTTGCAGCATAAACTAAACAGGTAGTGCTTCTTCACTAATTGCTTTAAAAGTGAAGTAAATTAACTTTGGTCACGCGGTGTGGTGGCTGTGTCTACTTTCTGCTTACTTGATCCCTGTTTGATCTTAGTTATTTTTTATGCATGTCTGGCTGCTTAGAGGAATAAAGGGAGTTGTTGTAATGCTTATCATGTTAAGTAAATGTCAGCTCCATGGTGGAATCCATTTTATCTGGCCCAAAAATACTCCTATTTTACTTTAACAAATACAATTTATTAAAATGGCCATGTTGTTGCTGAAGAGAATATAAGCTCATTGACACACACAGGTGCACAGAGCAGCCCTTGTGGAAGGAGATTTGGTACCATGATTAATTGAATTTACATACTATAACTATAACCAATGGTGTAACTTTAGTTTTAAAAGTGTGGGGGGGCCCTGGGGGACACAAAACGGTTCTGGGTTGGGGTCCTCTGACAAAAATGTTTTCAATTTGAATCCCATTTCCTGCATTTCTACATACATTAAGGAACTATTGTGATACAAAATCCAGAAAATAATTCAGTTGATCATCAGTCAATGATAAATTATTCTACAAAGAATAGTACTTGACTGTATAACAAAAAAGATATCCTTTACTTTCTTATTGTTAAAAATAGGAGCTGATCACATAGACTTATAAATAAAACGTCACACACACACACACAAACACACACACACATATATATACATACATATAACTACTATCTAATAGTTCTATTAACAAAATCAGGTTCCACTGTATGGTGTATGATCTAGTATGTCACTATATTGAAAAATAAGTTCAGGATGTTTAAAATGTTGAAGGGATATATAAAAACATGAATACATTGTCTTTTCTTTCTTCAAAAGGATATTCTATGAACCTCTGGGCAAATGTTGTGGTATCTTCAACCTGATGATGCAGAATGCTTGGAAAAGATATTAAACCGAAAACCACATCACAGCTCAGGAAGGAAACTTCATGTTTGCTCGCCCTGAAGACTGAGCTCTAATTCTCAAACCACAAAAAGGAAGATGGGCCTACCACAAGCCGGGTACTTTACTCTTTGGGGAAGGAGTAATATGATACTGTTTAAGTTCTCCACCTGTAAGGTACCAACTTTTGAGGCAACATGCAGGGTGTATACAAACCCTCTGGCACATACGCTTCATGAACATGTCTTTTTGGAACTCTGGAATAAAAAAGTGTGTATGATATTCACAGAGGAAGAGCTGAAATGCTTCTAAATAGGTTTAGAGCTCATTTATAATGCTGAGACTTTAGAATCTGTTAAAACACTTTTTACGAGTGTTGAAGTAGGGCTATTATCCAGCTCAAGTAATCCCTGTTCAGTATTGTGTTTTGCAACGCTGCCTCGTCACTTCTCATTTTGTACCAGTGCAACACAAACCAAAGGGGGCAATGAGTTTCTGGCAGCAAGGAACTCTGCCTACACTGTGCCCATAATTGGAACCCTCCTGAGAGCCAACTCCAAATGATTCCCTGGCAAGCAGCACGCCGAAGAACTGGAGCCAGCTTTGGGCCTTCCTGTCATGAGATACAATATCAATCTCGGCTCCATGGAACTATTGTGGTACAAATCAATGTCTGACCACTAGAAGGCTGTACAAGCTACAAAACTAAAATGACAGAGACCACCAAAAGGCAACTTATATATATATTAACAGGCACACATCATTTTCATGTTTTAGACCATCACAGAGTAGGCCAGGGACATGGATCACTTTAGTTTCAATTAAACAGCCTGTACTTACTGAGAGTAGTGGAGGCCCTCATACAGGATATAGTTTTACCGTCATGAACGAACCAAAATAAATTGAGGTTGATCTCTAGACCCTGATATGAATGACAGCTCATCTTTCAAGCAGGAGACTGGTAACCATGGAAAAACATCATTAAAAGGGCTATTGTGCTCCAACAATCCTGACTTACCACACGGGTAACAACCCCCCTCCCCATCACCGGCGGTAAAAGGATCACATCTGACAGATTTCATACAATGTTTCCATGCATACAATGATATCTCAGCGATCTCCCCTCAGTAATTGCCCACATACACACATCTATAGGCCATATGTTGGTGTGTACACCGTTTCATTGGGTTTCTTGCCCCATGCCGACAGCCCTTAACTTTAATTCCTTTTGAAATACAGAGTCAAAAAGAGTTGGTACCGACTTAAAAAGAGTAAGTATATTATGAGACATTCTTGTATGACAGGTCATAGTTAAATGATGTAGGAGTGGGGTGGTATTAAGGAGAATATGAGTGCCCTCCAACCACACATCAAGCAAACAAAGCTGCAGATATTGAAAAGTGTCTGAAAGTTCCCGGACACTTCTGATCAGTGGATTTAGGAGGTCAAAGGACTTGTAAGTGGGTGGATGCAGGGAAAAAAAGCCAAGATAAAGTTGTTGGGATAATAAACTGACATTGGTATTTTGGGCTGCAGGGCACACATTTACAGAGCTTTGTAAAATATTATCTTGACTATATATGTGTGATCTCATCTTGTTTTAAACCAAAGTTCACTATTTTTAAACATGTACCGGTATGATATTGACATAGGAACATCATGAGGCATGTTGTTAACATCCTTGGGATGTAGGCCCAAAAACACCTCACAAGGACAGAAGTAAGTCAATAGTAAAGTTATTTCTGACATCAAGTCTTTACAGCCTCACTCCAACAATGTTCATTAGTAGATTTCTTTAAGATCACTGTGTTTGAATGAGTGGTACCAGATGACCGTAACTATGTTGGTTTTCTGTCTGTTCATGAATGATTTAGCGTGACTCCAGCAAGACCCTGAGGCTACTTTAACAGGTGATAACCAACATGCTCATGTTAGTGGTGAACCAGCTTCTGGAGAGCCTATAAAGGCAGTGCTCTAGTTGTAAAAATGACAACACCACCATACTTTTTCAATTGCCTTAGGTTGCAAATAGCAATGTCAGGACTGCTGTGTGTAGAAGCCACTACATATGCAGTACATCTATATCAATTTTTTTTGCTTTTCCCAGACACAAAGTTGGAACACCTTACTTTACACTTGCATCAAACAATGGAAGTGTAAAGCTATGGAGTAAAAACCAGAAAAGATACTACATTTTCAACAAGACAACAAATAAATCCTTATCATAACCCCCCGATGTAGGAAACCACAGCACTACCTTGCACCTCACCAACACATAGAACCCTAAACAATTTAAACACATGCAAATCTATTTGGACCCAGAAGCATCACTCAAGCCTGAAACCAGAGACATCTTGTCCACTCATGTCTGTCAATTAAGCAAGCTGTCAGAAAGATAGTAACGCTGTAAAAAGACACAGCATTTTCCAGTGATATGAAGTTAAAGTGGAGACATTCCTAATTCAAAGTTTAGCATGCTCACAGAAACAGATTTTCTCATATTAGACCGTTTGACACAGAACTAAGAATACAGGATGAATCAATACTCACTGAACATCGGAGTTGTTTTTGCCGTTGTAGTTTTCTTTTATCAGAGCTATGCATGTACTTGTTAGCCCTGGAGAAAATACTCAAATGCACACTGGTTCCATGAAAGTCCAGGGGCATATCATTGACCAATTTAACCATAAACTGCAATATTACTACTAGTTTGCTGGAATTTGAAGAACCTTAACGAAATGTAACCCCTCAGCTCTAAGACTGCTTTGAAAGAGACATTTCAAAGAACAAAATGAACTGTTTTGGTATTTGACATGCCATACTGAATCTGAATGCATTCACCTGTTAAAAATGTACCGGAGTACAGCAAATTTCCAGCTGTGATAAACAGTTTTGCCTAGCACAGTTGTCAACGTCATGACATCCCACTGAAAACCATTGATGCAAGCATGACAACTTCCCATGCACGACAACCTAATCTGTCCATTCCTGAAAAGACAAATGCACATCAAGCTGTCTGCAAGTCACTTGCTGTCAAAAGAGACATGCAGTTCTACATGCCAAATTATCTAGTGTTTCATGCACAAGCTGTTTACAGAACATATGTCTCTGTCCTATGCAATTTCAGACATATTAAGGCTAAAAACATTCCCAAGGCAAAAAAAACTAATAATTTAATTAGAACTTTATTCCTTAAAATAATTGTATTGTGGAAACAGAAAATGTCTTTTTACATAGTTAAGTTTTCTCATGTTACAACAATCTGCATTTAAAAACAATGTTGTTAAATTTGAAAACGGAGGTTCTTTTAAGTCACATTTTATTTTTTGTGGCATGCTGGCTTCAGGCTTACTAAACCCTGTAGTGTCTTTCTCAGCAAAATATTACCTTTTGAATGATGAGTGTGTGTGTGTGTGTGTGTGTGTGTGTGTGTGTGTGTGTGTGTGTGTGTGTGTGTGTGTGTGTTTTTTATAATGACCTTCAAGTAGTAAGTCACATGCAATCCATAAGACAAGGGAAACACATCCATGCAGCACTGTATGGAGGGCTGGCACCATGCTTGTTAGACTCTAGCCAGAACTTCTTACCTTTAACAACAGGACTAACAAACATGAAGCATGCTTATTTTTCTCATAAATTATGTTGCTGTGCATGGGAATCAAGATATTGTTAATGTCTTTGACTGCACCATCAGGGATAAATGTCAATATGTTGGGTGGGTATTGGTATTGGGTAGTGGGAGGAAACACCAGACAAACGGGGGAGTAGGGATACTGAAAACTGGTTCAAAACTAGGATTCATTTGAACCAGTTATTACCTTTCTGGTTACTAACTGACAAGCACGTATACCCATCATCCTCCTCGTCTGGTAGAGTCTGGCACTCTAAAGGGAGTCGTCCCTCATCCAGAAGTGTCCAGCAACTGTCCCGCAATACTTCGCAGAAACTCCGGCAAGGCAACACCGCCAGCGTCACAAGAGAGCCACACTTTGGTACCAAGAGAAGGCAGAAAAACCACTCCAAACTATGGTGACAAGATGACTTCAACAGCCATGCCCATTCATTTAGAAGTACCTGGACTTCCTCCACAGTGGTTTGGTTGAGGTAATTGGGCACAACAAACCTTTCCCCAACCATGGAGGAGCAGAAAGGGAGAACAGTATCTAGCAACAAGCATTGAGGGGATTCTGTGTGGCTCTCAGCTGGTGCCAACCTACCTACAGCTGTCGGGCTAATTAAGGTTGCTTGGCTAAGCTCACTTACTGATGTGTGAGAACCATCTAAGATGTGATCAATTTGGCTGGTCAACACTTTTTGGCTAGTCACTGATGCTTGGCTGGATGCTTGAGGATGGGCAGCAATGGGTCTTAAGGTAGTGTCAGGTCTCTTGCTAGCTGGTTGCGCTTGGGTAATTAACGTTTTTTGGCTACTAGTTCTGGGTGTTTGGGTTGTAGAAAGTGCCTGGCTAACAAATGAAGCTTGTGTAGTCTGTGACACTTGGTTGAGTAAAGCTTCCTGGTTAGCTGCTAATTCACCAGCTAGTAACTGAGAAGCATTCACTAGTTGGTTGTCCTTAGGTACCGGGGTAGTCTCTACCAAGTTGTTGCCTATACTTGGGGTTAGTAAATCTTCTGGGGTAGAGTTGTCATGAGAATAATTTGTCAAATTTAAGTCATTGGCTTTCCAACTACTACTTTTAAGTTTTCTATTTCCTCTTGTGTTATTGGGGGTGTTGCAAGATAAATCTAAATGTTGCTCTGATTTTGTGCTACCAAGATTATGGCCCTCATCTCTTCTGTTACTCATTTGAAAGTTCAATTTTAGCTCATTTGGACGGGAAGCTACACTGCCTCTGCTATTTAACCCCCTATGATCGGTGGTCGTTACTACTTGTGGATTTTCCTCAGAAAACCCCTGTGTTTCAATGCTAGATCCCCAGCTAGTTTCAGATCCTGTTGTAGATTCAGATGTGATTCCAGAGTCAGACCAAATACCTGACCCAGAGCCTGAAGCCAATTCCGACCCAAGCCCAGATCCAAGTCCTGAAATGTCTCCTGTAAAACTTAAATGATCAGATCCTCCAGAACCCATACCAATAAGAGAAGATGTGCCATTACCAGATTTAGGTATGCGTGATGAAATCCCTGTTCCCTTTTCTGATGCTTGTTCATTCTCTGGCTGTGTTGTGGGTATTGGGCTGGTCAGTCGAGGTCCCTCAGTGGTCTTATCCCAAGTCTGCACAACCTTTTGCATACCATGTTCCTCATCAATGATCTCTGCTCTAACACCTGCAATATTCTCTGTTGGTGGTTCTCCACTACTTGCTGGAATGCCAGACCCCTCGTGGTCCACTGTTGGGGGCAAAGTTGTAGTACCAGTCCAGGCCCAGAACCAAGCATCAGAGTAGACCACGCACAGACTGAACAAAAACAAAACTCCAAACTGGGTCCTCATCTTGGGCATAAAAACAGGTTTTGACAACGTCCACCCACTTGATAAGGCTCCCAGAGAAATCTGTGACATGTCCACAGTCCCACTACACTCCTCACACACACTTTCCAACTCTGCCTGCACACACACTCCACTAGGCTGAGAGGAAAAGTGAAGAGGAGTGCCCCATTTAAAAAAGAAGAGGGGGGGCAGAATGAGTAGTGCTTGTATTGGCTGCCCTGGCAATATTTCCTCTCCTAACTCCTCCTTCATCCTCCTCCTCCTCCTTTTGTCACAGCAGTGAAAAGCAATCTCTCCTGCTGAGTGATACGTTAGAATTACGCCAGCTTCGCCTTTCAGTGTGCAATACCGATTCTTTCAGTGTTTTACACAGAAAGGCAATTTGTTCCCCTGACCTGTTCTCTTTGTCAACGATGGCTTTAAAAAAACTTTAAACTGCGTGAAACTACAGTGGGAGCAAATGTTGTGAATTGCCAAACTCAACTAAAAGAACTGAATGCTATTTTGTGGAGAAGGTTTTAAATGTAAGGAGCTGTGCTAAATTCCCTCCAATGGTTTAAATTAGTCTGACTGCAAACAATTACCTTGCAAAGTTGCTGTTGTGGTATGTCAACATGTTTAAATAACAACAATATCTTATTGCAGTAATTGTATTATTTTATTGGATAACGTTAAAATATCTATCAACCGAATTAAAAACCTGTAAATGTAGACTCAATCCACTGGAATCAGAGAAAGTTTTAAAGAAATTTGTCTTAGATTTAGACCAAGACAGCGTCAAATTCCAAAGAAATTACTTCATGCAAATTCATCAGCTTATTCTCTTCCGCTCGGCCCCTGCCTACATTGTCCCGGTCTCCCCATGTATTGTTCAATCCAGTTAACCCCCCTTTTTTTAGTGCTCTGTGGTTACTCAGTAATCCAGGCCTCACTTTCTTGTTTAGATTGATTTCTCATACTGCCAATGTGATCAGCTGACAGAGACCCTCAACATCTGCTAATGGGAGATTAGTGATAAAGGAACATGAGGTTTGTGCAAGTGTCTCTCTAATAGTACCAGGGTTTAAAATAAAATCAGGCATTCTGTGCATGTAACCTCAGTTGCTGTTGAAAGAAACTCTGGTCTCTTTGCACAGCATGCAACTATCCCTATAAAAAGGTTACAGGCGCTCATGTTGAGATGCATACATGTCTTGACACAAGCTTGACAACTTTATCCTCTAGTTCTCCGTCATGGTCTGGGGTCACTGATGATCCACCTGACCCCTGCCTGCAAGATGATGTTTGTTTGGTCTAGCAAAGGGGGAGGGTAAACACCAATGATATTAAAAAGTAAGATGTAAAATATTTACAACTTGCAAAATGAAAAGCTTAAAAAGTGGCCACATAAAGATGAAAGTAACATGTTATGTATTCAGCGAACAATAACTCCAAAGACTAGATAACGGCAACCTAAAAACTCACAAATAGCTCACTTATTTATCACAAGGTTAAGCTATTTTGCACTTTCTAGCCTGATGAAAATTTCAATAAACAAAAAGAGTGTGTGTAGTCATATGAAAAGCAGCTTCCTTTTGGCCAAATATGACTAAGGGACATATTAATGTCTGGTGTCTGACTTTATTTACAAGAAAAATTTTTCCTTCAAGGACAAAAAAAGAAAAAAGTCTATTTGCCAAATAATGTATAAATAACCCCAATAATAGAAGATCTATGGCTTTCTATCCTCATTTCAATGGCAAATTCTAAGAGGCTAGTTGCAGCATGATTACTGTGAATGTAGATTAATTGACCCTCTAGGCAAGAAGGAGTTAACACTATTAACCAAGCAATTGTTCACTCTAAAACTGTCAAAAATGGACAATTTAATTATAGCAGTTGCTTGAGAAAAAAAAAGAAGAAAGACAACTTTCTGTGGGAAACAGTCTCTCATTTTCGAGTTGACTTTCAAGCAACGCTATGCAAGAAAGGGTCCATCAAGTTTAACATTTCAGGAAACATTGAAAAGTGGACTGCTGCTGTCTTATTGGCTAAAAGCCAAGTTGTTAGACAAACTAGGATATCAAGGTAATTTTTAGTCAGTGTGTAACCAAAATAAACAAGGTTTATAGTAGGGGCTTAAGTAATAAACCCTAGGGTAATAAACTATGTCTTGTAACGGGTAATGATTGATAAGATCACTGTAACTTAATAGTAAATTAAATGTTCTTATATAGCGCTTTTCTAGTCTAACTACTCAAAGTACAGGAATTATTCACACACATCCACACACTGTGGCCGAGGCTGCCATACAAGTCAGATACACATTTGCACTCTAACTTGGGGTTCAGTGTCTTGCACAAGGACACTTTGACATAGGACTGCAGGGCCAGGGATCAAACCACCAACCTCCAATTGACAGGCGACCGCTCTCCCACTGAGCCACAGCCGCCCCAGCAGAGGTGACTGACATCTCCTGTGCAGAGTCCCACCAGCATGATTTCCTCTTCAATCTTGTCTCGTTTATGTTGTTTTAACTACACAAGATGCCAAATCCTAATGACTCTCAGAATCCAGACAAAGAAAAAATTGTCTGAGAGAGAATGAGACTCCAATGGTTTGGTATTATTCCAAACATGACAATGAATTAGCCTGAAGATGTTTTTGTAAGAGAAAAGATTTTAGAGTTTTAAAATGTTCGTACACACTTTCAAATTGGGAAACAACAATTGGATTTGGGTAGCCAAGCATATGCACCATGGCACCTTAGAACTAGCAAACAGTCTGCTTACTTAAGGAAGGAAAAAACCTGACAAGGTAAAGACAAAATTACCCTTAATGAATGTAGTACTTTTGCACTTTTGGTGTGATTGTTTCATCAGCACAGATAATCTGCAGATAACATAACATACTTTGAACTTTGTCAAAAGTCCCTCTTTTCAACATCCCTTTAATGTCTACCACTGCTAGTGTTGAGTACAGGCTGCAAGAGTCATAAAAACAACACAGCCAGAAGATTTCCTGTTTTCGAGAACTATATTTGTAATTAGAACAGGTAATTACAGTAAGACGGGTTAGAAAGTTTGCACTGTGCTGTATGTCAAAGATAGAAAGGAGAAGAAAGAACAAAGGAACTGTACTTGCTGATGATACATCTTTTCTGGGGGAATGAAACATGACTCATAAGCACACACATAATCCTGTGAAAAACAATTATTGGCGTGATTAACATTAGAATTTTGTTGACAGAAAGCAACGTCCGAGCAATATTTGTCCATGAAATGGAATGTGATGATGTCAAAAAGGTATAAAGTGTCATTGATATTTGTAATCAATGTTCATATGCTCTTAGCTAAAATAAGAACAGTTATAATCTCACCATAATCTCAGTAGGAATCTAGTAATCTAAAGGGTAATTTACCCGGATAAGAAAATAATTTATTCTTTTAGGGCTTTTGGCACCACTGATGGAATTCCATTCCTCTCCATTGTATTTGGAGATCTTAGCAGCTGATAAAACCAAGAATATCCCTAGGTCTCAACACCAAGGGATGGTTTTAATGACTTTTGTGATAATAAGTGCTTGGTTTTACCATGAATGCCGTATATCTCTCGTTCTTTTCTGTAAAGAAACGCCTTTATTGAACGACTATGTAGATATAGCAAAGTGGTATCCCTTAGAAAGGTCTGTGATGACCGCAACCTGAGAAATCCGGAGATGTTTGAGCAGGGGATGAACTGAAATTCCATGCCTCCTCAGTGTCAGTCCTCACAATGCACAGACAAAAGAGTGAAACCTAAGACCAGGAATGGGTCTGTGGGCTGAGACCATCAATGGGAGGATGAATGATCGGCTAATTACAACACCAACAAAAACCTGCTGAACATAATCCACGAGAGGCCAAAGGCGTCCAATTACCTGTCACTGCACAGCAGTGTTTTATGCCAAACTGTCTTTCAGATATTGACTTTCATATGCAGGGTGTCAATTTCATCAGGGCTAAATATAACTTTTGTGAATAATTTAAGAATACGAGGGCATATTTGTGCAACACAATCTGCCACTGGAAAGAGCGAGAGAATATGTTAACCTACATAAAGATTCTCTGTGTTAACTAGAGTAAAAAAGTGAACTGTCACTTTATTTCTTAAAACAAACACATGAATGGTATAGGGGTGAAACAATGCACTGTCAATGTGGGAGTTTTGAGTTCACTTGTTGGACTTCACACGTCACTACATTTTCTTGGTTTATTTAAGAGATTTGTTATTTTGAAGTTGGATATGCTCTAAAAAGTAACATGTAATATTTGTTTGCATAGTTTATACAAAAAAAATAAAGTCATCAGGTAGCAGCTCCTTCTGTTCAAAGAAATTTGGAGAAAATGGTACTGTGAACTTTAAATTGTGAATAGTATTGAATCGTGGGTTAAATATACAGTTCCATCCTTAGCACTTTTGCACCTAGCACTTTTGCACATTAATCCTTTGAAGGCTTAAGGGTTCCACTAAACAGCAAGACATTTTGACCTGACAAATAACTGCTGTACAAACAGAGAAGCATGAAACCAGATGCACGTTACAACGAAGGTTGACAACATGACGCGCTGTTTTCTGTAGCCCTGGAAGCAGCTAGAGGGCCATTTGGCGCGCCCCCCCCTCCCCCGCACCTTCACTGATGTTATTTCAGCAAGTTGGGGTTGTTGACCTCCTGCTGTGAGTCATAGTGTGGTCACCGTCTCACTGGTTATACAAGCACTAAGATCCAAGGCACTCAAGTGCTGGGAGTTTAAAATGACAAACGAATTAGGATGTCCACAGACACTCATGAACGAGCCCACATATGGTGGAAATACGTGCACGCGCATACACACGGGCTGCAGTCGCACAACATGACTCAGCTGAGCAGTGTAAACAGAAACAAACTATGGTGAACATAGGGCTCACACACACACACACACACACACACACACACACACACACACACACACACACACACACACACACACACAGCCTGAGCTAAAGCCATACTGCATGTCACAGCTCAACAGCAGTGCAAACTTATCTCAATTAGGCCACAGAAATAAAAACACGAGGGAACGCTTGAAATACCATCATCTGATTATCTTCAGCACTATGCATACCAAATTTTCCAGTTAGCGAAAATAGAACCTTTCTCATCTGACCCTGTATCCATGAGCAGCGGAGCAGTGAATCACTGTACAGTGAAGGGACTATTCAACGGCCTTCGAGCTAGATTTAAAGCCTGCTGTGAATCTTGAAAACCAAGTGCATTCTCCCATTTAATGCCCTCTTTTAAAAGCACAATTAGCAATCTGCGGTCATGTACCCTAGTTTTTCCAGTCTCATCTCATGGGAATTAGTGTAATATACGATGTGTCCCAGAATGAAAGCTTTACTTTCTATTGAGTAAAGGTTAGACTTGGTAGATGGCAATGATGGTGGCACCTGATAGCCACCTATCCCGTGCTGAGAGTGGAGGATAAACTTCTTTTGTGTGCAACTCAAAAAAGAGCAGTATACATGAAGTCATCAAGTTAAACTTATTTCAGCTCAACAGTAGCATATTGCGCTATGAACCATATAAGGTGCTTCTATACTGCAACTCCACACAGGACAAATGCCATGCCTGAATAAAACGCCCTAATTAAAATGACATCTTCTCTCACATCACTAAGATCTCCAAGCAGTGAATGTGTGTCACTGACTGTGTGAGAGAGCCATATAATGAGAGGTGGGGGGTTGGCTAACAGAATGGAGGTCAGAAGGTCGTAGCTATTAGATTAGAAAGGAAAGGGGGGTCCCCTGTCCCACAAATAGTGACTTATCACAGTCCTGGACTGGCATGCAAGAGCAGGTTGTGAGTTAGCTGCCTTGCCTGCAATGCACATGCCTTCCATTTCATAACATGATAACTATTCTATAAAATATATAACTAGTCAATAGCGAGCTAAAAACGTTAGAAGAGAACATTCAAACTACAACACAAGGGCAAACTACACAAAGGCCTGCATGGGTGTGGATATTAAAGAAGAAATATGAATCAAGTAGTTGGTGTAAAGCCTTCAGTATAAGTAATCTGTGATCATCTTTTTGATTTCTACCTCAGAGGATAAGTACAACAGAAAGGGGTGTTCCTAAAATGTACTGTAATGTTGGTCTGCCCCATGTTTAAATCATGAAAAATTGTTTTCATGGGATTAAAAAAATCAATGGAAAAATTGTGGCTAAAGGCAAGGCTGTATAGTTGCATTTTAACCTGCTACTCAAGTGACACAGCAGAGGCATGTCAATCAATGTTTGAATGTTACTCTAGACTATGTGGGTTGTGTTCCAGTTAATATGAATTAATTACTAGTCCCTTTGAAATCGTTCAATTGATTGAAAAGGTTTTATAAAAGTAAAAGCCCTCCTACCCTAACACTCTGGTCTCATTGGAATGAATGAGAACACTTGGGCACTGTGTGTGGGCACCACAATGCCAAAGGCATTCCAAAAGGGCTGTAAGTCTGTAAAGTCCTAAAACTAAAATAAAAGTGAGTTTGAAAACTAGAAACCCCATCTCATGGCAAATTAAGCACAGAGTTCATTCTGGATACAGTCCAATCAAATCCCAGCCGATCCTGAATATACGCGTGACGTTTTGTTGAAAAGCAGTAAAAATTACTGATTGCTTTAGAGACTGGGAGTTAAGTCAAGTCAGTTCTATTTATACAGACTAGGTTGCATCTTTCAAGTGTCTCCACTGAACAATCCGGTATCCTGTAGAAAGAGACAGCCAGGCAGACAGAGCCCTGCAGGGTTCCTCACAGTCCTGCTCAGGCAAGCAGAAACAGCTTGGCTGTCAGTCTGAATAAGACACATTCCATAACAACAGGAGAATATGTAGCCTGTGGGGCCTAAACAACAGTTACAGTATAGGGAAGAGGTACTGTATATGGGATAGATGGAAGCCACCCATGTTTGACCATCTTGAATGCAATTTAGAAATGGAGTTTTCTCAGTAAACAGGGCCCAGCCAGATGGCTGTTGTGCACATAAATTGTACCCTGAACTATAACTTCCACTTAGTTTGAAACACCGTGCAATTCCCTGATGACCAATGATTGATTCGTTCCTTTGTTGACTCTTAAACAAACACAAAACTGTATATTTGGGAACTGCTACCCATGCAGCAGCAAACCAGAAAAATACTTTACATCAATTTATGTAAATAAAATTAAAACTCAGTCGCATAGCTACTAAGATGGACACGTTTTTCAAATTGTATTAAGGCATTTAACAGGAAAATACACTTTCACCCTCTCATCTTAATCATCAAAAGGCAATGTGGCTTTCTGAATAATATTTCACTGATTAAAAGGAATTATCCTATTAGGTTCTGACACCCTTAGAAAAAAAACTCAAAAAAAACTTGTACCTGTAATGACTGAACTAATTTTAAGAGCATCCGGAAATGTCTAAAGTGTAATTGGCCCACGATGCCTTGGGGGCGGGGCTGATGTGTTATCTCAACTAACGACAGCATTGACTCTTTGGATGAGACGAGCTGAAGCGGCAGAGCACATTACTCTAATAGAAGTTTGCATGTAAATGTGAAAGACTACTATTAAGTATTTACACTTTGATATTTAAAAGTTTTGTGTTTTTTTTTAGAGTTTGCCCACAATCAGTGCGTCATTGCAGTCTTTTAATAGTGTCAGGTGTTTTCTAGTAATGTTGGAAAGGAAGAATATGCCCACTGTTCTGCAGAGCCCTCGGGATACAAAATCGTTAGCACGGATTAACATATACTAAACAGAGGTCCACAGCTGCATGGCAAGCAACATGCTGGAGGCTAAGAAAATTTGATGGGATGTATCCAGGAGCATCGCTTTACATCCCAGAGTAGCGAGGTGAAGTGGGGAAATAACTCCCTCTACTGCCCACAGTGTTAGCCACAGCAGCATGCAGTCAAATGAGCAACAGGGTGATGTACTCTACGGTGTCAATCACACAGCGTTGCCTCGGCTGACTCTTATGATTTATCTTAAAAAGAGTTGCAATGATTAACCAATTAATCTATTAGTTGTCAACGATTTTGATAATTGACTAATCAGTCAGAGACTTGTTATATATATTAAATAGTACAAATTTCCCTGATTTCAGCTTTTTTAAATTTGTGAGTGGTCCCTGCTTTCTTCACTTCTCTATGACAGTGGACTGAATGTCGTTGAGTTTTGGACAAAACAAGACATCTGAAGATATTATCTTGGGCATTAGCAAACTTGACATTTTTTACATTTTATAGACCAAACAACTAATCAGGAAATTAACTGACAGATTAATAGAGAATTGGTAATGGCAGCACTAAACTTAAACTACATTACAGAGTTCAAGTGGTTCTTTTGTTGTTGTTTTTCCACGCAGCTGCCCAATGCAATGGTTAACTCCATGTATAGCCGACTAAGATGTTACAATGTTCAGTAAAATCCACTGCTCTGACATGCTGTCTTACATCCTTGCTGCTGTAAGCCGCAAAAGGATGACGAAAAGCAAACCTTACGAGACAAGGTGGTGCTCCCTAACAAAAACACACCTGTTGAAAATCAAACACAAAATCCATAAGGGTCTATCCACAGCAATGGCACATGATGGCAGATAAGGCACGTGCTTTAAGATGCTGAGAAATCAACTTCATCTCTAAAATGTTTGTGTGCTTGTGCATAGTTGTTTGTAGTTGGGAGGTAAAGGGTATGGCTGTATTACACAATGTTTAATAAGATAACCTAATTACAAGGGGTTTATTTTCATCAGGATCACCAATGTGCTAGCTGAGCCTCCGGCAAAACTCTCAACACCTGAAATGTTGATGTCACAGCACAAAGAAAACCACAGACATGTGTTCACAGTTATCATGTTTCCTGAATGATGGGACTCTACGATTACGTCCTTAAAGAGGTGCCGGCTCTTTGACATTTAGTAGCGTTTAGAGGACTTGCAAGAAGACATAGGGACAGATTATAGAATTATCACCGCTGCCAAAGTAAACCTCTTTTTCACTCAAGCATATTAACCCAAAACAGATTTTAGTCTTTGTGCCAAAAATACAAAGAATATCCACATGGGAGGGGGGGGATACATTTGCACCAATTCTGATGGCTCCCTTGTGTTGTTCACTTTTCATCAGCAGAGGGAGACTAAATCCCCCTCTGGTGTATAATGGGTTCAATGGGATACTGACCTCATAACAGTCCAAAGCAGATGGGTCACAGGACTGTCATCAACACACAACACACACACACAAATACCAAATGTGAGACAGGTGGGGCAGACACACTGTATTACAAAGTCTATCCAGACCATCAGGAAATACAGCCTAAATATTTAGTTACAATGACCTACAGCGAAGTGCTATGTGGCACACAGACATTTGGATGACTAAGTTCTTCCAACTTCTTTTCAACAACACCGACCTCTATAATCACTGGTACTTTATAACTTTCAAAGTACCAGTCCTTTATTCGATCTGGTTGCGGAGAGTTCTAGCCCGACCAGGCTCCTCTCTTTACCCTGTCTCTCTTGGTTTTGCTGAAATAGTTTTAGACAGATGGGGACATCCTTTGATACACTGAGCTCCTCTCTCCTTTATCTTTCTATCTTTTCATTTATGTGCATCCATGTCCCAGAAATGCTTGTTACTAACCCAGCTCTGGGGAGTCATTCCCCGGGGTCCTTATGTTCTATTTCCCCAGCATGTTCCCTCGGATCAGGGAGGCTCCAAAATCATTGTAGCAGCTGTCGCCATGGTCCCGCTACACGTTCTGCGATGCCATGTTCATCTGCTACAGTCTGCGGTGCCCTGCTACGTCCTGCTACGTCCTGCTACGTCCTGCTACGTCCTGCTGTGCCTTGTAATGCCCACAGTGCCCCGCTATGCCATGAACTACTACAAAGAACTGCTACAAACTACTACTTTTTCTATTTTTGTTATTTCCACTAACCCCAACCGGCCCGTCAGACACCGCCTACCAAGAGCCTGGGTCTGACCGAGGTTTCTTCCTAAAAGGCAGTTTTTCCGCGCCACTGTCGCACTATTGCTTGCTCTGGAGGGAACTACTAGAACTGTTGGGTCCTTGTAAATTCTGGAGTGTGGTCTAGACCTACTCTATCTGTAAAGTGTCTGTAAACATCTCCTCACTATCTGCCTGTCCCCTGAACACACTGTAAAAAACATCTCCTCACTATCTCCTAGCTGCCTGTCCCCACAACACTGAACACACTGTAAAATCCATTCACAAAAACATTTTACAGTGTGTTCAGGGGACAGGCAGCTAGCAGATAGTGAGGAGATGTTTTTTACAGTGTATTCAGGGGACAGGCAGCTAGCAGATAGTGAGGAGATTGTTGCTGTATGTGAAAAAAAAGTAGCCTAAAAAAATGTGCAACATCGCTTAGAGCACCTCTAAATAATAAATAGTATAAATAGAATAATTATGTACGTAGCTGACTCCAAATTTCCACCTAAAGCCAAGTCATTTCTTTCATTATGTATTTACAACATTAAAATGCAAACAGTTGCCTTCTAAATAAATAAAATGAAATAGGAAAACAATGTCAAATATAAATAAATATGACATCCAAAGTTTAATTAACTGTTCTTTTAAAAGTGTCATTTTTAACTAACCAAATAGTCACAACCACTCTGCTGTAAGATGTATGCAGAACACGTGGAACCGTTTTATTTTTTATTATTGTAATTTGTTTCAAAAGCCTGAAGGAAAATCAGTCAGCTTCGTGCTGGCCTAAGGACAAATGGAAGGTTGATTGTTTAAAAACTGTGAAAGTCATTTTCCAGTGCTTATTTTGATCCTTCCGCAGTAAAGAGCGCAATAGAATTCTGAGAAAACAAAAATCTATCAATAAAAAACAAAGAGCCCAGATTAACCAATCACCACTGGACACCATCTATAACTTATTTTGTACTACTTAACAATCCATGAATCTATATTTTTGTTTTTTTGTTTCTAATTTTTTCATGTGCTGCTTAGAGAGTTCTTTTTTCAAAGAACGGCCTGGCGGGACTTTGGGTGAACTTGAAGTGAAGGTTCATCCCACTCTGACAAATCATTTACCTGCCCTGTAGACCTTAAAAGAATGGAGAGGGACTCTCCCACAACTGGAATCCAGACACCGGGCTTGTTTTTATAGGAAGGGTTAGAGGGTCACTGGGTTGAAAATGTTACATTCAGGTTAGCTGCATATTTACTACAGAATACCTGATGAGCCGTATGAAAAATTAAGATAAGGCCATTTTATTCTAACATGAACTTTTGGGGCTATTGAAAATACAAACATATGTTATTTTTAGTGATAGCAATCATTTCAGCATATTCCAAACAATTTTTTATTCTCTTAGGTAGAGAGCAGTGTTATTTGCAGACACATGTGGCAACAGGTTATAAAGATTTGGCCTTTCTTGCTGGAGGGTTACATGTTTCACTCTCAAGAACAGATGGGAAAATCTGGATTGGGGGAATATGTGACTGACATCTCTTATGATTAACTGGCATGAAGAGCTCCTTAAGCATAGTACTTAACCTCCAAATGAAGATGCTCACCAGCTAATGATAAATCACTGTGAGGGGTTGTGTGTAGTTCAACCATTTGACTCTACTCGAGTTTAGTTTTTATGATTTTAACTTTGATGTATTCACACATTGCTGCTGGATTGTTGTGTCTGGACCAGGTCTCTTTAGAGCAGCCATTCCCAAAGTGTGGTACGCGCACCCCTTGGGTTGCTTAAGGTGCCTAAAGTGGGTTTGCAAGAGGAAACAAGAAATCGTGTAATAACTACACCAACATTTTTCAGTGGGATTTTTCATGAAATAAAACTTACATTTTAATAAATTAAGAAATGTCCCCCTAATGCTCTTCAGTTCCTGCCAGTCAGCCTGTATTTACGTAATGTACGTCTAGCGTAACATTACTAGCTTTAACATTACCTATATAGGCCAACTAGCTAGCCTACTTACACAAATATGCACACCTGGCTAAAATCAGGGACCTGTTTGGTGGGACATCTGAAGTTATAAGTCATGAAAGAGGAGTGAGAAAGAGGGAGACTGAGGAATTGAAGGCGAGAAAAAGAGATGCGTGTGGCCAAAAGGACCGGCGAGCCCAGGCAAATAAAGAGTGCAAATGCTCATCATTCAGGCAATTAGGGAAAAGAGGCAATGAGACTGGGCATCAGACTGGAAGAAAACCAAGGAAATATGATGAAACCTATTTATTAAACTTATTTGGGCTTGGCTTTCACTTGGACTAGCGATGCAGATTGCCCCAGGCCACAGTCTGTGGTGTGCAGTGAGGTTCTGGCTTACAGCTGCATCTCTTATCTACGTCACCACCTGAACTCAAAGCATGCCAATGTAGGTCAAAAACCCTTTACTTTGGTTTGGGGAAAAAAAAAAGACCCAAAAATATCCACCCTGTGAGGGTGTAGAAGGGGGTTGATCCCTTATCCTGACCATGAGATAAGATTACCTCTCCACATAAAGATTAAATAAAATGAACAGGAAAATGTAATAGCTGTCTTTGGAAATCTACAACCACGCAGCAAATCAAAATAGTGCGCTGGACATCACATTGATAATAACAACAACAACAATAATCTTTATTTATAGCACCTTTTATAACAAACTACAGCTCAAATTGCTTTACAAGAGAAACAAATCAATAATGCAGGTATTAAAAGAGGAGCATAAATATTCAAATAATAAAGTCCTAAAGAGATTTCATTTTTTTAAACTAGGACAAAACTAGTAATAAAAACAAGTGGATAATGCTAAAATAATTAGAAATATATAGATATATAAAAGAAAACCAAAACTAGAAATTTCATTTCCAGCTTATTACTGCTTGAAAGCGAATTTTCTCAAGACAAAACTGGATTGCAAGCTTAACTGCATAAGAAGAAGGTGAAGTATTGAGATTAGTTGGAAAAATGTTTTAATAAGTGTGCATTTCATTGAAAAGTTAAATAGCATCACTAATGGGAAAAAGATATGGAATATGGAAAGGGTTTTTGAGAAAATAATGCCAAACTACTATTTACTAGCTGAAAGTATGAGTAGGTCTAAAAAAAGTAATAGTACATTAGAAAACATAATAAAATGTCATTGTAGAGTATTTTATCGTAAGTCATAGTAACATGAAAAAAATCACAGGCCAACTAGCTAGCCTACTTACGCAAATATGCACACCTGGCTAAAATCAGGGAAACAGTCAAAAAAAGTTAGTATAGTAAATTGACAAAGTCATAAAAAAGCATGATGAATAAAAGTGATTAAAAAAATCATAGTATAGTATCTGTAAGAAGTCATAGTATAGTACGTTGAAAAAAAAAAAATCACAGTATAGTTTGTGTGGAAAAGTGATAGTCTTTATAAGAAGTCATTATATAGTATGTCAAAATAAGTCTTAAAAAGTCCCTAAGCCACCATAAAGGCATGTTGAAATTGTCATACCATAGTATGTCGAAAGAAAAAATAGTATAGTGTGACAAATAAAGTCATAGTATAGTATGTTGAAAAGAGTGATGGAGTCATAGGACAGTATTTTGAAAGAAAACCTAATGTAATATGTTAAATAGGTCATAATTTATGACACATACTTATTGTTAGTCATTTTTGGTAGTGGCATTGGGCAAGGCAGCACTAAGCGACATAAGGGAACGCTTTGCAACATACTAAGAAAAGCAATCAGAGAGGTAAGTAGGTGCTAAACCATTTAGGGCCCTAAAAACATGCCAAAGAATTTAAAAATCAATCATCAGCATTACTACCAGTGTAAATGCCACTATGCTCAGGCTGATCAAATGCAGCCTGTTAACATCTTCGTTTCAGAGCCCCACCTAACTGACAGTCTGTTGAAGACAGAAAGCAAGACATAGTTCATATCTCATTTTTTCATTGGTAACCAGCAGTTGACTGGGTTCTGGAGGTGGAGAGGTTGGTAGAGGAATTGCCCGTAGCAGATGTTTCCCTGACAGTACGGTGCACGGCAAGTCTCAACATTTCCTTCTGAAGACATCCGACATACATGAAAGAGGCCAAGGGGTCCTATTTGGGGACAAAAGCCGAGCCATATTTTATCACCTCATAACAGATGTCAGATTCCAACCAAAGAAATGTTTAAGAAAGTCAACTTGACAAAACTGCAAAAACTGACCAGCAGATTTATTACTGACACTACTTTTAATTCCCTGACTGAGGATCAGAAAGTAAATGATATCAGGTTTCACAATACTATCTCTTCATTAATCTATGGCTGCTACCTGATCAGCTACACTGTTGTGTTTGGGGCCAGCTGGTGATGACAACGCTGTCATTCTCACTCCCCACAAAGATGAGACAACGTGAAGATCGGAAGTCCGGCATTAGGAGTGTTGATTTTGGGGATTAGCATCCATAACCGGATGGGCAGAACAAGAACAAATTATCCAGATACTTCTTTGAGGCATGTGTAAGTGACTGCAGGGAAAAGGTAAACAGAGCAAACATCCTTTAAATAATCCTTTGACCTTTTTGTTCCTCCCAAAAAGGCTGTGTCCGTTGCTCAGACATGTCTGTTCTAATATATACAGAACACTGTATTTGTCCCCTGAGCATTTGTTGGTGCATATTTATTTTTGTGTGGGTTGTTGTTTGTATTAATGAAGGTTTCCCAGATGAAACAGTCACAATGAATATGGGTTATGAGAATATCGGTTTAGTGTAATCTCAGGGAAATGGAGCGTGGGGAGAAGCCCTTAATCCTGAAGCAACAACCGAAAAAAAAGTTAACTAAGCTCAAGGATCAGCAGATGCAGCCTTCGATGAAGAGTTTGAATATCAAATGAAATGTTGTTTACATAACAAGTAGAAAAAGCTTAGATACTCTAAACATGTGTTGAACTGTAGCAACATTAATTAAAAGAATAGTACATTAATATACCTTCCATCGTTGCCTTAGTTGGTGCCTGTAATCAACAATGTGGCTAGAAATTAGATTACAGATTGCCAAATTCTTTAAATAGGTAACTAAAGCAAGACGTTTGACTAAAAGCACCCTTCCTGTTCAAAGAATGAACCCTCGTGTGAAGACGGTAAAGATTGGGTGTTTGTTTAGGCTCGCTTAACATCATAACCAAAAGAAATCTCATTATGGTTGCCAGGTTCTCTTTTATGTGGGATTTGACTTCATGTTGTAATGACTCTGCAAGAAATGGGTAATTGTTTCCTGTCTCACACATTGAAAGTCTTTGGCTGTTTTTCTTTTGTTAACTCTTTAATGTTGCTCACTTATGCAATTAAAGGCATGGCAGACAGGCTGGCCGACTTGGCTTCCAACCATCGTCACTTTGCCAGCAGTGGATTGAGACTGTGATGCGCTGAGACATGACTTCACAGAGCAAGTGTTTCCGTTTTCAGTCCTTCATTCTTTTAAGGTCTTGCTACTGCCAATGTCCATAGTTTATCTATGGGGCATATTAAAAGTTAATATTCAATGTGTCACGGATAGTACAGAACAATCAAAACATTGCATTCTGGTTTCATTACAGACGATTTCTCAGTATCAGACCGTGTTTATTTCCACTCACTGACTCACAACAATATGAGTAAAACTTTGTTCTGCTGTTAGAGAGCATGAGTCAGGGGAAGGAGAGGTAAATGGAAATGTCTCCTACTTACTAGCAGATGTAGGGGAAATCCACACGCCCATTACCAGACAGTCAATACCACTGGGGACTGGCCTTTCGTGCAAGAAGTGATTTGCAAACATTTGTGCCATGTTCACAAAGATGCCTTTCTTAGACAACACATTATCTGTTCAATCGGTCTGGATTTAAGGATATAGAAGATTTGGAGACGTGATGAACAATGTTTTTTATCTTGGAAGAGGCTTCCAATCCCCAAATCTAATGAAATCTGTAGATAGTTGTTAGTTGATAGTTATTGTGCTGAATAGCAAACAAAGATAAAAAAAAAAGCACAGAAGAGTATGTACACCTAGGTACAGTATGTCTGTGTGCGTTAAGGTGTGTCCAGGTGTCTGTGCACGTCCAGGTGATTCTAGAGATGCAGGAACTAAGTTTTGGACCAGGCCATTTCCTCAGCCTCTTTATCCCAAAATGAGTGAAGCATGTGTTCATCAAAAGGTCCTGGGACTGTGACCGGGAGCATTTTTCTGTGGCCATGCCAATGAGACTTGACTCAGCAGACCAAGCATTTAGGGCCCTCATTTGGTCTATTAGACAGCGTCATCACCATATCATGCTGAAATCACTAACTTATATTAAAGCTACACATACCTGCTGATGTAATACTTCCAAACAAGTGATAAAGAACAGGGAAAACATGTGTAACCCAAATTACTGTTATATTGCAACAAAAACACAATATTTTAATACAATTGTAAATTAGGCATAATTTTACGTTGTCAGCCCACAAAATGGCTGGGTAAAACAATGAATTAACAAATGATGGAAAAAGAAAAACATTTAGCCTGCCTTATATACTGAACCTAGACGGTGGTGATGGCTAAATGAAGCTTCATGAACCAGTGTCTTTATCTTTTGAGCCAACTAGATGGCGCTCTTGGTTTTAAGAGAAAGGCCTAAGGCATCGCAATTCAGTGTATTCTCAAACTTCTTGAACAGAGCGCGCCATCTAGTGGGCTCAGAAATTAAAGACACTGGTTCATGAAGCTTCATTTGGCCATCACAACTAGACGTGAATATGTATAAAACAAAACGATTGTAGAATTATGTATAAAATGATCTGAAACCACAGGGTTCAATCATTATTAGCTGATATTCATTTGAAATGATGCCATTAATCAATCAAAGAAAACACAGGCCATCAAATAAAATAATGCCAATTTATTATCAGATTGACACCCACACACCCACACACACACACACACACACACACACAACTGGCCTTTGCAGGGGTGTGTGTAATAATTAAGATGGCAGTTTGAGTCACATTTTAGAACAGAAGCTTACCAAGACAACAGAGAAGTAGATAGCACTGCAAGGGAGGTTTGAAATGCATAAGCATTGAAAGGGATCAGCAAGCGGATACATTTGTCGCACTGTGTTGTCACACACATGACTACAATGTGTAACAGGGTTATCAAAGGGAATTCTTCCCTTAGTTCAGCAGATCTGTTCCAAAGAGAGAGTTGTGAAGGAAGAAGTGGGATAAAAAAGAGGAAATTCTATGGCTTTGCATGCTCAGTGGAACTTCATCTTCATAATCTACTGTAAGCACAGAAACTGTTTACAGACAAAAGCCTGTGTGCAAGACAAGACAATACAAGCATGCAAAGGCAGTGGTAATAAAACCCCAGAATACTGCTGACTCATTACCTGCATACAACAGACTATCCCAAGCCTGAAAAAACTAGAGGTATGGATTATAGCTAAATGTGCTCTTAGCATCTCCAGAGCCTTGAGCTGACATGCTCATTACACTTTAATGTTGGCCAACCTAAAGATGATCATAACCACCAAAGCAATGCTATAAAAAAACATCTAGCGATTTGTGTAGTTGTACGTTTTTCTTTGCTATAACGATAATGACGGTTGCTGCAAGAGTGTGGTACAATTAAAAGATATTTTCATATTATGTTTGCCATGCCTCTTGGGCTTATTTACTCCCATTTAATTCCAAACATTCTGGAAAGAATGTAATTCAGTGGTAGAGGAAAGGTATTTATTCACTGCATGAGAACCCCCTCTCATGCCTTGTAGACTGTGTAAAGGATAATAACAGGCAACTGTATATACTTAAAAGGGATACTTTGCCGATTAAAATCCAACTACATGTCATATTTGTGTGGGCATTGCGTTTAGATAAATGGTGCCACACACCGTTTATATAAACACACTTCCCAAACTGCCCACACTGTCATGACACAGAGCAAATTCAAATCGGTTTCATTTTTTATAACACATTTGGGAACACACATGGAGAACCAAGACAAGACACTTTGACTATGATTTGTGTTTTATTCTTTCAACTAATGCGGCAGCTTACATTCCCGTTAGTATGAATCACCTTTCCTCAATCACACCCCAGTCAAGCCAGCAGGCAAAACAAAGCCACCACAGGACACTATAGCCAGCTTTGGGCTTCTGTCTATCTGGAAAACAAAACTATATTTATAGGATTTATCAATGTGGCATCATCTAGGTCATTTTCTCAAACGTGATGCTTTTTTACAGAGAACAAAATAACATGCATGTTTAAAAATGGTGAAGTCGTGTAAGTGTGGCCATTATATAAATCAAAGTCACATTGGAAAGTTGTGATCCCCAAAAAGAACAGCATTGTTTGGATGCTGTGTCAAGCTATGTAAATAGTCAAGACAAATGGCCCAACTTCAGAAAAAAGCAATAAAGCATTTCGAGACTGGTCTGAATGAAACAACAAACAGAGAGACCGGCCATCTCTGACCAACAAAGGTCTCTCTGCAATGTCCATCTTTTCAGTCTTCACTTCCAGGCCACCCCCAGCTCCAAAAGCCAGAGTGAAAACATTCCTTCTTAAATGATCCAAGTAGAACAAAAGAACCTCGCTACAAAAAAAAGGGACAAAAGACGGAAAAAATGCATTCCAATCATGTTGGTTCAGGCTTTGCAATACCCAAATACTGCATGTGAAAGAAGAACGGCAGGCAGGCACACCAAAAGCCCCGGGGCTGCGGTTTTGTGTGGTCAGTCAGAGAGGGTGGAGTTTTCTACCATCTACAGCCTCCTGGAGATAAGACCGTCTGACTCAGGTTGATTGTCGACCAGAACTCTATTTGCCCTTACAACGAAGTGTCATTTATTTCTATGACATACATGGCTGGAAACAGTGGCCCATCAACAAGGCTGCAGCCTTTTGTACCACATCACCTCCCACACATCTTGCCAAGTCAAGTCCAGGACGGGTCGCCAAGCATTAAATACCAGTAGTTTGTTTTTGTTATTGTAAACAATGGCCCTGCGCTGTAAAATGAGAATATCACAGAGTCCCAGAATCAAGTGCCGGTGATTGATAAAACATGTCGAAATAATATCCGGGGAATTTGGGAGAAGGAAAAGAGGTTTTTTCTAACCAGATGTGATTTACTTCACATAAACGTAACACTTTCAGTAAGCATTAGGAAAGTTCTGCTCACCGTGTAGGCAAAGAGAGAGACAGAATAAGAGTTTTTGTGACAGAATGTGTCATCTTCCAGGCATATGACACCGCAATTGTACTATGACGGGCCTCAATCACTTCAACAGATGCACATGGATTTCCTTCATCATTGCTTTGCATTAGTCATGTCGTTAAATGGCTAAAGATGACTGCAGCAAAGTTGTTTCACTGCGTCCACTGTAGGAAAGGATATTTTTTCCAACTTTTGTTTCAAATTCAAATATGATTTAAATACATCCCCAAATCACCATATGCATTTCTTGAATCAAGCACACAATTAACATATAAGTTTTATTGTTTTGGTTAAAGTGCTGATATTGACCTTCATGGGTGTACCAGGGTGGTGGGTGCAGGACAATGAATGAGAAACATAAAGACAAGTAAAGTCGTATGCCCTCAACTGGCTAAGGTCAATCACCTAATCCCAACCTGAGCATGTGTTTTCTTTACTAAAGACCGGATAGAAAGCACAAACCCTCGAAAGCATTTAAGCAAGGAGTGAAGCTGGCTGCAGTCTAGATGTGACCGGAGAACCTGGCTTGTACACTGCATGATTTGTGACGTTGTAATCATGTCAGTTTACTTTTAGAATTGGGGGACTCTTTATCAAAAGTGCACTATTCGTACACAGTTTAAGTCACTGTAGATTTGCTTCAAAGTCTTTTTACATCCAGTCTTGAAGCAATTTTTCAAAAATAAGACTAACTTGTTGACACATGACGTGAGTGGCGGTCTGCCAGAGGATTCAAATCTTCTTACAGCTGCTCGGTGTGGGAGGATGCTCTGCCTCGCTGGGCCCATTTCCTCCACGGCGGTGCACGGTGACCGTAGGCCATGACCGGCTGTAGGTCAGCTTTAAAAGGCTAGGGCCCCCCCCCCCTCCCTCGCCCAGACGTAGCTGCTTTTTGGCCCTCTCTCCCAGCAGGACCGGGATGAACCGTTGTCAGTACGTCAGGGGTCTGCAGCAATGTCAGAAACCCACCTAACCCGCCTCGAAACACAGACCCTGTCTCATCAACCCGTCTTGTTTAGCAAAGCACAAAGATCTTCATATTTGTAGCCTCTTAACTTTGTTCTCATAGCGCACCAGACTGATACATCTGACCTTAAGATGTACAAAAATGTCTTCCAGGAGAGCATTACCCTGGACCCCTTCTAGTGGGGGAAAATTCCTGTAGGCTATTTTTTTTTTCATACCATATTGCTATGTATCACAGAGAAAAAGTTTTTTCAATATTGAATACTCAATACTTCAAGGAAAACTAAACATAAAGTAAAACTGAAAAGAAAAAAAATCAATCATTGCCAAAAACTAACAAGGCAGCAGTGAAAAAACAAATAGAAAGAGTCCTACAGGATTGCTTCTACAATGTTATCTATTAAAGTTTGGGTGTGGTGTGCAGCTCTAGCCTTCTAACTACCTACTCTCTTTACTTGTCCCTCTTTCTGGCCCTTGCAAGTTCATTTTAATGGCCAGTTCCTAGACAAGATGCATTGGGTGTGGAGGACACTTAAATGTACACAGGCTGTCCTCGTAGACGAAAGACAAGTTGGAAGGGCTGCATCCTTTCATCCCGAGACATCAAAGATTGGACAGAGCTGAGTGGGCAAACCCAGACCCAGACTGAGGTGAACAACTACCACATTCCACTGCTCTCACACACACATCTGTGTATCATTCAGCAGCAGTGGGCCACCACAGCGACAATACTGCCACCACTGCTCCAGATCAGCAGGTCTGCCTGGTACTGTCCCTTCACATAGCACATACTGCTGTCGTTGTTGTTCAAAATAAAGATCCCACATAATACATCTTATCATTCTGTGGTTGACATTATGCACTGTACCATTTTTTGTAGTTGTCATGACAGTTGGTACAGATGGTACACGAGGGATGAATCCTAGTGGCTTTGGACGTTTGGTCATCCCTTTTCTGTAGCGCCATAATCAGGCAGAAACTGCAAAGTGTTCAATACTTCAGCTAATGGCATTCCCATCGTCCTCAGCTGTTAGGTAATTATGCTAATTAGCTATTTTTAGCAAGCTAACATGCTAAATTAAGATGCCGAAAATGGCAAACATTACCTGCTAAACAGCAGTCATTTTGACCATGTTAGCATACTGATGTTAGCGTTTAGTTCGGTGGTTGTAGACTCTTAAACTATTGTCCTATAATCCGATAGCAATATGACAAACTTCAGTAGTAGTTATAATGAGAAAAGTTGCTTCAAACACTTCAACCTGAACCTCTCCCATTTGATTTTCCTTATTTACCGGTAGTTCAAAAATGATATTCAGGTGAATTGTGATTATGCTAACTGCCACAGGCCTGGCATTATTAAAGATAGATGGACAGAATAAAATTTCAAAAAGGTATTTCTTAAAAAGCGTCAGCAGCATTTAGCGGTTCTCACTGGTTAAAAACTGCCCAATGTAGGCCTACTTACTCATTCAGATCTGTGTCACAAGAAAAAAATAAGCCAGACCGGGACCGGAGCTAACTCACTAGATCTCAGAGTCCTGCAGTGTTTCAGTTGGATAATGGGAGAAGTAAGTAAGAATACATGGCTATTGTCTGCCCTGAGGCATTCCCCACAAGCTGTGACTATTCACCAAGGCGACTTTAATGTGTGTGTGCGTGTGTCTTAGAGAAAGCATGCCAACCCCTCACTTTGACTTCAGCCACTGAGCTTATGGCCATTTGGACCCACTGAGGGGGAATAGGGATGAAATAAAGTCAGGATTTAGAGATCGGATGAGGGAGGGGGTAAGGGACTTTTTCACTGTGAGTGACAGAAATCCTTAACCTACCGACACACACACACACACACACACACACACACGCACGCACGCACCTTAATACCATGGCATTTCTGGCAGCGAAGGATGATGAACTCCATGAATTGGAGAAATTGCATGTGTTTGTGTGTGTGGCCCTGTTTTCTTCTTTTTGACAAACAATGCACCATTCAAATGAAGAATAAATACAAAAACTACAAAAGGGTATGCCGCACCAGCTACAAGTTGTTACACAAATGACATTCTGAAGGCTGAATTTCCTGAAGCCAAACACAAGAGATCAATTGTTTTCTCAAACGCTCTATGAAGCAGCAGGATGAGTTGTACTTCTCTTCTTAATGTTTCCTTTTTTTCTTTGTTTCAAGGTTAACATTTACAACCAAGTGCTAAATGAAAATATTTTTCCAGAACTAACTATGTCAATAGCTCGATATGAGCGCCAAACACATGTCAACCCTCCCCCTTCTGCAAGAGTAACCGAAAGTAATATCCCACCTTCATAACTGAAGTCCAGGAAGCCATCCGTCATGGCTGGTTAGTGTGTGATGAGCGTTGATAAGCATTTAATAACCCTTGGGAAAGCTCTGGACTTCTACTCAGTTGAACGATGTCTTGCACCATCAGCGAACCAACTTTAATCGGTGGGGGTTTTATTTGAAAAGGAAATCATACAACTCTGGTTTCACTGGTGGCAAAAAAAGCTAAGCATTTAATTTGCAGGTACAGTAGGTGAGAAAAGGTAAAAGGTGCAGAGTTCTCTGCCTCCTCGGCTTAATGAGAAAGCCAATCTTATAACTATGCCACTTTGGAGCCCAGATCAGACCTATTGGGTAACGCTGCGGTAACCCAATAGCGCTGCCTCGCTCTATGGGCTGAGCGGCGGTATGCACGGCCGGAATGTGTCCAAATACCTGAGTGGTGGCAGACAGAAAAAAGGCATATGGGAGGTAAGGAGCAGGAAGTGGAAGCAAACACACACCTCATGTGAGCCAACACGTCCTGATGGCTTTTTCTCCTGACACAGTTCAAACACTACAAACAATGCACTGAACCTGTTCAACACACACACACACAGATCCACCTTGTCCTATGTCCTTTGACTAATCGTCTGCCATCATCTCAGCTCGCAACTGAGTTTATCAAGGAGTCATTTATTGCCGGTGTACTTTTCACCCCATTGTGAATTTCCAGTGATGTGAACTCTTGGAAAGTGGCCAGCCTCTTAGGCCAAGGCACTGTGGAACCCTGCCCCACCCCCACCCTCCACTCACACAGAAAAACCTCATCACTTTTTTTTGTCCTGGCCTGAGACACAGCGAGGAGCCGGAGGCAGGACTTGGGTCTTTAAGGGTGGGGAAGTGAGGGGTTTGACTTGCCCTCAGGGTTAGCATAATGCAGTGGTGTTGGGGGGGGAGCCATCCATCAATGCAGTGTTGCAGCAGGACACTCCACATCACATTCTGCAGCTTTACAATATATACTGAGAAAACATGTCTGAATGCTTAATTGATGCCCTCCATTATGGGTAAGGCACAATAAATCAACTTCAACTGGTTTTTACTCTGAAATGCTAAGTCAATTCTCGGTGAATCCTCGTCAGGATCCAGCCGAACTACACACATTAACTGCTGTGAAAAACACACATTCTTCTTGTGGCTAGAACGAGACATTAAAAACATACAGTTGCCGACCACAAACAGCAAAGCCCTTGTCCATGCAGAAGTTTTCTAGTGTCTTTTTAAAAAGCTGTGAGCGAGTTTAAGCCTGTAAAATGACTGAGGTGGGATGTGTGCCTCTAAAGGGAGACTACATCAGTTCATGTTGTTCCCTGCGCTCGGCCCAAAACATTAGAATCTGATCTGGGTCAATCCCATATCAGGAGTCAGAATCCGATTAGGCAATTAGATTGTGTGGTTTAACAAACAATAATTACAAGAAATGAGGGGGCCTTTGCCTCACTTACTGCTATGACAAGGTTTGAACTACATTGATGGCAGATCGGAAAGCAGCCAAAAGGCATGTTACATGGCTGTGTTTGACCTCTGTTCTCATTTAAATTATTCCACATATTATAAATACAGTTCTTGGTACGTTTTTTAAAAACCACAAACAGAGTCTATTGGGAACAAAGTATAAAATAAGCTGTGTGTGTGAGAGAGAGATACCACATGGGCAAAACACGACACATGCAGCACGCTGTTGTACAAGCCTCTATAGATTAAGCAACTTTTCATTCCCCCCTTAGCGACTTTTCAAAAAAGCAATTAGCAACAAATACTACAAGCTACTTTGTGGAAAAGATAGACGCCAGTATTGTATTTCAAAATATGTAGGTAAGTATAACACTGCTTCCAATTCTGTTTTAACTGGCAGGCTACAGTGGAATAAAACACACTGACATCTGACTGGAGAAATGTGAGACCTGAAAGTCTTGATCTCAGATGATCAAGACATCAGTTTAAACTCGTAAGAGCATGCCAGATATTATCAGCTGAAACAACTAACTGCTTGAAGGTGAAATAAAGAGCTCAAGAGAGCTCTTCAGTTGGAGTTGCAGGAAGTGATGGGACAAACATGATTTTCCTACAGAAATTTCAGCTACAAAATAAACAAATCAGCAATGTGGATCTGAACCACAGACTGTTGGGTTCACACATTGTGTGCTTGAGCTCTCTAATCTTCTAACTTATTTGACCCATTTAACTACAGCTTAGTAACCCATTTTGCTTAAAAAGAAAACCACCAAGAACATACCAACAAGAGACTGGTGAAAGAAAAAATGCCAACTTGGTTCTGTTCATACAGACTGAGGTTTAAACATAACTGTAAAAAATAACCCACAGTCACTTTTTAAGCAATAGAAATCGTTAAATTGTTCTCCAGGGACGGAGAAGAAGTTAAAAAAAAAAAATGTGAAAGATGATACCCTAGGCAGATTTGGGAACCCAGCCAATGTCTGACACACGTTAGACATTTCTCCAGCTGGTTTAATGATTGTGGGAGGATTTCTCCCACATGGCAACGTGTGTTATCCAGCAACAGAGAAGCATTGAAAAATGAGGATTCAGATCAACTTTATAACCATGTATTAAGATCAAATAAAGCAAAGCAAAGTTTCCCCAGGTGACAGTAAAGCCTTGCTCTGACTCACTGAAGTTTTGTTGGAGTAACTGCCCCTGGAGCACTACTTACAGCTTGACTGTGGGCGTGATGAACAAAATGAGTCTACAGTTCATCGCGTTGGAACATTACACTTCTGTTTCACAGTAGAAGTCAAAATAAATTGTAGGGCTCAATAAAAAAGAAATCTGATTCATTAAATTATCCAATATCCATTCTTAAAATCCAGAAATTTAACTTTGCATTTATGTCTTTTTTAAGTCAACATGTACAGTACATCTGTGTTCTGTAAAATGTCTATTTTGTGAAAATCAAGTTACTGTATTACAACATGCAGAAAAGGTTGTTACAGTCTGCACTTTATGAGAAACATCCTTGTTTCACAGCTTTTCAACAGGGATATTTTGTATGATTTAGCCTTTAATGTGCACTTTACACAATTATATAGTCAAGGCTCATTTATGTAGAAAAATGTAAAACCCGATTTATGGAATCTATCTGAAGTAACTTAATTTTCAAGGATCAACTCTGAATCAATACTGGACTTTAAATAGAATCAGCAATACTGGTACCCTATTGGTACCCTAATACCCTATTTGCTTGAGGGCTTTTATTGTGAAGCAGGTGCAGGAAGTTTTGAGATGCACTGAGGCCAAACAATCAGTAAATGCACCTGCTTTCTGTCAACAGTTGTGTGGTTAGATAACGTTTCCTTCCAGCCCAAAAACATTGGTTGGAAAGTGGAACAATAGTGATGTGAACAAAACAAAATGGTGTTTAAAGATGCTTATCCTCTACAGTACATCTTACTCCGTGAATTAAACCGCATATATAATTGGCTTAAATTGTATTACAAGCAGTAACCAAGCACCTTAAAATAAGACAAAGAAACCACAAATGAGTAGTTCTGACTGGACCTCAAAAGGACTTGACAACTCTACAACTTACAGTTGCCTGTTGGCTCTAGGAGTCAAAAGGTACATTATGGTCACATTCCAAGACATGCTCATATCTAATAAAATAGAGGCCCACCTCTTTGGCGTGCAGACTGTCCACTGACAAACTTCCCAGGCTATCAGCATTCTTAAGATTCTCCTGCCAGTCACACAGGACAATTTATTGACTGACCATCTAACAACCTTGATGCAATGTTTCAACATGGAGAATTCAAGGTTTATAGTGCAAAATGACATTCACAACAAACAAAGTGTGTTGCACAGTAACAATATTTCATCAAATCCATTATACTGATGGAATTGTCTGGAATAATTTCCATCACCCTGAAAGACTTTAGACCAGGACTCAAAGATCAAATGTCTAAGGAAGAAGCTTTAGCTACAAATTATAAAGCCCATGTCTAGGCATGTGCCCAGACACTGATTGCTCAAGCAATGCCCAAATGCTGTGCTCCAATACAAGAGAAGCAGACCTTGTTTGCATGCGGTATTTTTTATCTTGTACAGTGTTTTGTCAGCGTCTGACAAAGACCATAAATAATCATCAATAATGCTGATGGTTAATTGATTAAGAAAAGCAGTTGTATAGTTATCAGATCAAAGACATTTTGCAATGCTTGATTGGATGTCAGTTAAAGTATAGATAATTAAACTACAGTATGTACAGTAAGGCCAGCCGCATGACTTCTTAATGCAGTGAAGATTAAAAGTTAAGTCAGTTATTACTGGGCTGCTGTGTGTAATGTAAACCCCCTCTAATTCCCCATTTTTTCATCATTCTCAGAACATTTACTGTTCTACAAACTATGGTCTCCTCAATAGTATGTTAAAACCAGTTATTTGACACAATCAAGGGGAGGTTATATAAAATGTTCAAAAGCTTTGAAGAGCTCTGAACCTTTGACTTATAAGAAAACCTATTTTGTGGCCTTCATAGATTGTATCCCATCTGGAGATAGAAAGTAAATCTAAAAACAGTTTTTCAAAATGTGTTTTTTATAAAGATTATGCCATTCCAACTCCCTCACTCCCTATTCCTTTTAATGGTCCATCAGAGCTTCATATTTACCATTCTACCTGCCTGCACTAGTCTATGACTTACCAAGACGCTATAAATGCTGGCAAATTTACAAGTACATATACACATCATATCAGCATTAGCCCAACATTTTTTTTCCTTCCATTCCCGTTGTTACTCCTGAATGCATAAGTAAATACCATCCTCTGCTCAAGACGTGGGCTTCGTGTGGAAAGAATGTGCATGGAGATCTCATTTGTGCATTCGCCAGGTTGTGCAAGGAGCAGATTGTTATATCAGTCGTTTGGCTAGTCCCGTCTCTTTGTCCTTTTGCTGGTTCTTTGAAGCCACTAGGCCTCACTCAAGTGTTGAGTTTAAGCTTTACATAGCACTTCAAGAACGTGTCAATGCAGATCACCACTTTGACAGTAAATCAGAGCTTGAAAAGGGGTACAACACTTCTTTTTTGTCACTAAGCTTCTTCTTTGTCTGGGAGGGAATCACAGGCCTAAACCCTTGACATTTGCAGCAGAAGGATACAAATTCCACAGTATAGACACCACTACAATAAATGAAAGCAAATGAAAGCAGGTGTTGTGTGCTCGCCCACTTATCTACCATGCACTGGACAATTACATATGTAAATGTATTTAAGTAGAAAGTCATTGAGTTGGTGGAATTGTGAAGTTGTCACCATATTTGAAAGAAGCTCACCGCTGAGAGCCACTACCCATTTCTTCAGTCCTAATGCTTGTAACCTGGCTACCAAGTACCAATCACATAATACAAGCCAGTTTCACATTACCCTGGAAATCCAGAGTTCTCACAAGAGCAGAATTTGAATTTGCGAGTTACTCTGGCATCAAGTAATGCTGATCATTATCTATACCCTTGTAGCCAGGCTGCACCAATAACATCGTTGTATCTGATAGAGGCGGGGCCAGAGGCTAGCTAAACAGATGACGACAGTTTAATCTGCCAGTTAGCTCTGCTGGTAGCTAAGCGTATGGGGCTCTGGATACATCACACCCCGTGTGTTGTTGTGATTGGTCGTAGTGTTATCCAATTGCGTGCAGTGAGATTTTTAAATGTGCGCTTGGTGCCGCCCCTCGAGATCGGCGACTTTCATACTCGATGCCAGACCCTTAATCTTTTGGATTTGTTTCTCCAGTTAGACATTTTCGTTGATGTCTTTGTGTAAATCAACATCAGTCATCTTTTTCAGCCCTGCATGTTTGTTTTCTTCTGGTTTTGCACAAGTTGACAGAAACCTCATCAACACACCCAATCGTTTGTTGTAAATTCCCAAACTTTGGAGAAGACACAAACTTTGTACTAGGGAGATATCAGGGTAAAGACGGTTTGATGTTCGATAAAAGTGATTCGAGCCATTGTGTTCATTATTACAGCTCCGCCAGGTAATGTGTAGATATGCACTATATGTGTGAAAGGGGCTCACACAGAGAGAATAGAGAAATAAGAACATAGACTTTGACCTTTCCTTGATTTTGGGGACCTAAATCCCCTCAGGTCCCCAAAAGGCAAAGTCTCATCCTCTACAGTAGGTGCGGTGTTGCCAGGGCACAAACCTTTAGCTTACGAGGCAGAACTCCTTCAAACACCCGTCACTGAAAAATGCTGGCCAGTTTATACTTCACCTTCGACTGACACTTTAATCCTCTGTAATGAATGGTGACAATGCCTGGAAGGGAATGACGTTATGCCTGGCTATATCAGAGGCCCGGGGGATACAGTAAATGAAGAAAAGTAAGTGGGACAAAGAGGGCTTTCATTGCAAGACAATATCAGCGCCCTCAATTAGTACAGGCCAGACTAGGGTCCCGGGTGCCAACGTTTATTGTTCCCTCCACAGGGCACTTTAGCACAAAAAGCCCACAGGTCATGCTCTTCCTCTGTTTCAGCTTAAGCTAAGCAATGGCATGTTATAATCCATGTGATGAGGCTTTGGTGAGCTGGTACACCAACTTGATCTAAAGCAAGTGAACTTAGTGAACCAGCTGAAAAATATGCTGACCCAGCAGCCGAGATGTATGACTATATTTTAAAAATGATAACTGACATAAGAGCAAGGACAGACTAGTCTTTATCATCCCTGTATAAATATGACATCTCTTGTCCAAAGTAAACATAGATATTGCTATGCCAACCCTTCAGACAAGGAAACAGGAAACATTTAGTTTCAGGCAGAATACAGCACATTCATGGCTCAGATAAGAGATCAAAATATAAACTAAGGTTAGAGAATTTATTCTCAAATACAACCTTTCCGTCTGATGTTATCTATGGACAGTGTGCCAAAACAAAAATATAGTTACTCTCACCCGAAGGCTTTCCACAAACAAGTGACCTTATCATGCTTTTAGAGTTTCACGGAAAGAGAGGAAGAAGGGAGGAAACAAGAGACTGAGAGAAAACAAGCACAAAACTTCCAAGGCCCAGGGCTAACGTGTGCCTTTTTAGGGGTCCGGCCACTTTAAGATGACAGTGGGCTGCCAGGTTCAGTTGGGTTATGCACTGTATTGCTATCCAAATTATTAGTCATTTCCTCTCACTCAGGTGCATTGTGTACTGTATGTGAGTTTTGACAGCCAGTATGTGCTGTCTTTACAATGCATTTAAGTGCAATTATTTACTGACTTTGTTGATATGTTGCCACAAATCCATTTCTTTTTGTGTGGGTTGCATAACTAAGACTTCAGATGATATACAGTGGTGTGAAAAAGTGTTTGCCCCCTTCCTCATTTCCTGTTCCTTTGCATGTTTGTCACACTTCCTAACCATCATGGCCCCCCGTGTCAAAACATACTATAACTGTGGTTGTCCACACCTGAGTTCAATTTCTCTAGCCACACCCAGGCCTGATTATTGCCACACCTGTTTACAATCAAGGCATCAATTAAATAGGAGCTGCTTGACACAGTAAGGTCCACCAGAAGATCCTTAAAAACTCCACATCATGCCAAGACCCAAAGAAATTCAGGAACAATTGAGAAAGAAAGTAATTGAGATCTATCAGTCTGGAAAGGGTTATAAAGCCATTTCCAAAGCTTTGGGAATCCAGCGAACCACAGTGAGAGCAATTATCCACAAATGGTAAAGACATGGAACAGTGGTGAACCTTCCCAGGAGTGGCCGGCCGCCCAAAATTACCCCAAGAGTGCAGCGACGACTCATCCAAGAGGTCACAAAAGACCCCACAACAACGTCCAAAGAACTGCAGGCCTCACTTGCCTCAGTTAAGGTCAGCGTTCATGCCTCCACCATCAGGAAAAGACTGGGCAAAAATGGCCTGCATGGCAGAGTTCCAAGGAGAAAACCACTGCTGAGCAAAAAGAACATCAAAGCTCGTCTCAATTTCTCCACAACACATCTTGATGATCCCCAAGACTTTTGGGACAACATTATGTGGACCGATGAGAAAAAAGTGGAACTCTTTGGAAGTCCAAGTATATCTGGCGTAGAAGGAACACTGCATTTCATAAAAAGAACATTATACCAACAGTAAAATATGGTGGTGGTAGTGTGATGGTCTGGGGCTGTTTTGCTGCTTCAGGACCTGGAAGACTTGCTGTGATAAAAGGAACTATGAATTCTGCTGTCTACCAAGAGATCCTGAAGGAGAATGTCCGACCATCTGTTTGTGTACTCAAGCTGAAACGAACTTGGGTTCTGCAGCAGGACAATGAGCCTAAACACACCAGCAAGTCCACCACCGAATAGCTGAAGAAAAAACAAATGAAGACTTTGGAGTGGCCTAGCCAAAGTCCTGACCTTAATCCTATTGAGATGTTGTGGTATGACCTTAAAAAGGCCGTCCATGCTCGAAAACCCTCTAATATAACTGAATTAGGACAATTCTCCAAAGATGAGTGGGCCAAAATTCCTCCAGGACGCTGTAGAAGCCTCATTGGACGTTATCGCAAACGCTTGGTTGCAGTTGTTGCTGCTAAGGGTGGCCCAACCAGTTATTAGGTTTAGGGGGCAATCACTTTTTCACACAGGGCCATGATGGTTTGGATTTTTTTTCACCTTTAATAATAAACACCTTCATTTACAAATTGCATTTTGTGTTTACTTGTGTTGTCCTTGACTATTGTTTAAATTGGTTTGATGTTCCGAAACACTTAAGTGTGACAAACATGCAAAGGAACAGGAAATGAGGAAGGGGGCAAACACTTTTTCACACCACTGTACGTTATGTATGGTTTAATATCTATCAAAAAATGCCTTTCAAACTGGCTGAAAATGGATTGAGAAGCTCTGTTTATAAAGCTCTGTTTATAAAACTTTCTGCACTAAGCATAAAGTTCAAGGTAATTTTGACTGCTTGGTGATAGTTCGCTGAGCTTATTCTCATGCCGAGTTGGGTTCCCAACAAGGGATACATATTTTTAACTTGTATCACAAAATGTCTCCACAACCTGTGTAATGCATGTGAGCAAAAGCAGCAGCTGAAACACCTGCTATGTAGACACGCCGGTAGTTTACAGAGAACAGACCCCGTCAAATGTGCCCAGGGATGAGTCCACAACAGCACAGTGCTGCCTGGATGGATACTGACACCTTTACTATTTTCAACTATGTGCCATTATCCGCTTGCATTCTTACCTTCTATTGTGTTTTAAACTTGGGCCGACACATTCAAGACAGGAAACTCAAGGTTAAAAGAACTTTACAGAGCCAAGACTAATACCACGGTCAAATAATAAGGTTATAAACTGGACTTGTGAAACCACAGGGTTCTGTTGAACATGGCACTAACGGAGTTTCACGGCATGTTTCAGTGAGTCAAGTGGCCACCGTGGGAGCAATATGACGGCCCACCTTTTCAGCCCATCTCCCAGACTGATGCAGCGCTACTGTCTCAGCAGAGGAATGGCCCCGCACATCTTTCACTGGACCTCCAAATATTTAACGTCCCCATGGTTGGCCTATGTTCCTGCTCTCTAAACCTCTCAATGGATGGCACTGTGCCACCTGGCCCATAACAACCACAGAGTGAATAGAGGATACCCTTTATTGTCTGCAAGCTCATGATTCACACAACAATTAGCAGCTTCCAAGTTACAAGCAACTGAAGCATTCACTTTGTAAAAAGCTCGGCTCAGCACATGATCCGACAGGAGCCCTAGTCTTCTGCAGTAGTGGAATGTGACTAAGTACAGTTACTTAAGTACTGTACTGTTTGACGGCTATAGTTATTACTAAGGGTGTCATGATTTCAATTTTAAATAAAAATCAATCAAAATTAAGTCACAATCTAGAATATCAAATTAAAAAATTGAATTGTTGATACTGCCACGTCCCTATGTTACGTCCGGTCGGCTTGTCAAGCAGAAAAAACTAGGAGCCAGTCAAAAGATAGCATGGTAACTCTCCAGCTGATCCAGAACGCTGCAGCACGTGTTCTGAAAAGAACTAACAAAAGAGATCATTTTTCTTTTTTATTATCTTATCTGCATTGGCTTCCTGTAAAATCCAGGATTGAATTTAAAATTCTCCTCCCGACCGGCAAATCTTGAAACGGATTCAACTTTAGAAGAAACGCAATCAAACGTCAAGCTGCGGTGTCCAACCACGTAACCGTCAACCAGAATTGTCAGTGTGTATTGAGGCAGTGTGACAGTCCCGTACAGGAAACAGGAAACATCACTGCCTCGATTGCTGCCACGAGAAAGTCTTAAAACACTATGAGGGAACTATGACCAATGTTCCTGCAAAAAACAAAACATCTTTATCTACAAATGTAACTCCACTACCTGAGATTACATCCAATAAGGAGTGCACCTGGAAAGTCCACCTCTCAGTGTTGGACAGGTACAGTAAAGGAAGGCCATGTCATCGAATTCCAAACCTCACCCAAAGTCCTACTTCTGGCAAGACCAGAGGTACAGGACTCAGCAAATCCCTCTTTTGTCACAGGAGCTCTGGGCTTGATGGTAATCTCTCTGTCCCATGGGATTCTCCTCAGTTCACACCCCCATGGTGTGAGATTTGTGAGAGGGTAAAAAAGAGAAGTGCCTTCAGACATGGCAGCTCTTGAGGGACGGGTGAATGAGTGGAATTCAAGGATGCCTTGAAAAGCGGCTTGCACATCATGAGAGTCAATCAGAATATAAGACGAGGTGGAGAGCAAAAAAGAGGGATATAACCACAAAGTGAGGGTCGAAACGCACAATGGCATTCCCGAGAGGGGCCTCATGAAATGCTGAATGGTCTTTTCACTCATTAACGCATTGGGTGGTAGCCAGTGCTTGTATTAACAGTGATCACATCTGACAGTAAAAATATGCTTATTTCATGTCTAAATCTGAAACATGACTTCAAAATAATGTCAGAGGATTCCATTATAACTGTAGGTGGCCTTGGTCACCTGGGATCAGCCCTCGTTCACGGAGAGAGTAAAAAGCTTATGGTATAGATTTCTCAGGACAGGAGAAGGTAAATGGTTGGGTGGGTGTGGGGCGGGGGGGGGGGGGGGGGGGGGGGGGGGGGGGGGGGGGGGTCTCTTGTTTCATGCCTCCCTGTGTTCAGCAGGCAGTCAGTGAGGACAAGTGAACACTCCCTAAAGCTAGAGACAGGGACAAAGTGCCAGGTAGACAGATCTGGTTTCCTTTGCTACAGCCAAATACGGCTATGAGGTGGAAAAATCTGCACCTGGTAGCCATGGAAACCAGTGTTCTCAGGTGGGCTACAGCCTACCTGTACTGACAAACTGACCACGGAGTAGAAGTAAGTCTGAAATGTTATGGCCTCAAATGACGCCAAAAGCCCTTCGCCAGGTCTATGACAACATTACGTTGTTTTATGCTCCAGTATGCTACTGCTGCTGGCTTCACCCATGATAGTTTTCCTTTTGGGGAATTTTTCTGAATGAACTAGCTTGGTGGCTTGCTTCAACATGCTGTACACTATTGGTGCTCCTGCAACAAAGTTCATGGAATCATAATCTCTTTTTACAGCTCTTATCTCCATTTCGTCTTATTATATAAAAGTAATAAAAATAGTATCCTTTATAAGTCCCACAAGGGGAAATTCCAATTTACACTGTGTTGTTATTACACACACATGCTTATGCACTAAGTGGAGAGATGTCGTAGTGTGAGGGGCTGCCCATAGAAAGGCATCCTGAGCAGTTGGGGGGTTGGTGCCTTGCTCAAGGGAAAAGGTGAACTGGCACCTCTCAAACTATCAGTCCACCACCATACTTAGGTCGGTATGGGGACTTGAACCGGCGACCCTCCGGTTCCCACCCCAACTCCCTACGGACTGAGCAACTGCCACCCACATAATAATGAGCCACACTTATTTTTGTTCAGATATCTAGAAATATTTTACCAAATCATGTACATTTTAGGACGCATGCAATATGTATAATTTTGGTTACAGAGATAGACAAGACTCTTTTTTTCTTCTTTTGCTGGTAATACTTAGGCTTTTACATCTTTCTCTATGTTCCAACAAATAAAAATGTTTAAAAATAAACCTGCATATACAGTAGAGTCCTGTTATTTGCAGAGCTTCACACCTTCCACTGACTGTTACCACCGATTACGACTGGGAAAGACAAGCAAATAAGTGAGGGTTTCACCACAAACAGGAAAGAGGTCCTGAGCGGTAAGAGAGCACTCAGTGTGCCATTAGTGCTAGAGATAGTTGGGTGTTCAGAGCAAGTGGCCTTACAAATCCTCTTCTCTTGGAACATAAGCAGTAATTATGGTGTCCCTCTGTATTTTGCCGCGGTCAACCCGGCATTTTGACATCAGGGACAGCAGAGCGCACCTGAAACACCGAGTGGTGGGAGCACATAAAAATACAAATAACAGCTGTCCACAACATTCAAAAGGATGCTCCGACCTAGAGAGCAAGATGATAGGGGATCACAAATACTAAGCAAAGCCCTGCCAGTGCATTTCTTTACACACAAACAATGTTGTCTACATAATCAAGTCACTCTCTTTACTAAGATAAGATAGACTTCATTAATCCCACACTGGAAAGTTGTATTTTTTAAATGATTTACACAATGCTCTTTTCCTGTAAAGTCCGGTCCAGAACAACAGCAAACATTCAGTTGGGTTTCTGAACTCAGCCGTTGCAAGGTTAAAACAATATGCAAACTGAATCCAACCAGCATTTTAAATGAAAGAACAAGCTTGCTTTACTGTATAATAAATAAATTAACTCTGAATGCTTTCCATTGATTTGAGCAGTTATCTGGCAGATAGTCGTCATAAGACTCTGGCCACACACCCCCTTCCTGCTTTGAATATTGAACTTATACGTTGTGCATAAGGTTACCACGTTATTTAAAATGTTAGAAAATACACAATTTATAAGTGGTAGAAGGAAATCATGTAAAAGGAGAATGAAAAACAAAACAACAATCATGTGGACTTGCTTCCGATGTGTACAACCACCTTAATTCAAACAGCGTGCCTGGAGACGTCGGCTTGATTCTCAAACTGGGCCGTGTGTTTTTCAATGTCCAACACAGATATACAAGTCTTCAGATTCACTACAGGATCCAGATGGGCTGGATTAGGTAATCAAAGCAAGATGTGACCACCATGGTTTTCTTATAAAAACACATCCACATTGAAGTAAACTACATCCTATCTTTCGTTTTCAGTCTCCTTAGTAAGTGCTTAGACACTTTTTTGTCCTGGTTTTGGACAGCTGTGCTGCATTAGAGCATGGTCCTGTTGCGCAGTACTAGTTTTAAGGGACGGACAGAAAAGATCCTATAAACATTGTGTGTGACAGTCTTCATGAAACAAAAAAAACACTTCATATGGGGTCACGAGTGTATTTACAGCAAGGCACTACAAGGATTTTAAAAGGCCTGTTCAGTCCATTACTCAAGCATCTGAAACCTGACTTGAGAGCTTGTACAGGTAGCTGCATCTTGGTGAATAACAGACAAAAGACCACAAGCCAAACTTGACCCTAAGAGAGATATACCTTTGTCCAAGCAAAGCTTTAATGACCTTTTAAATGCTGGTGGCTGACACAATACAACCATACAATGCTAGATGGGACTTCCGAGCCTTGATATGAGGCACCACCAAAGAAGTTAAACACGAATAAGTAGGTTTACAGACTAGAAAATCCAGGGATTAGACATCACAAGGTTCACTGAGTCAGCCGAATCTGTGCACAGTCGGTCCATTTATTTAATGTGGGAGTTACAATGATCCTAACAGAGGCACCAATCTGAAAGGTGTTCGCCACAGAAAACCTGACTTTGAACGGGTAGACTTCAACTCAGAGTGCTGTATATGTTGTGAGGTCTAGAGTTTACAAGACCAATTGTGTCTTTTATAGGAATTGAAAGAAAGTGTTGGTCTGTATCCTGCATTGAAAACTTGTGTTTCTGTGATTTTTAAAATAAGACAAAGTCCAAACTACATTACATATTTTACAAATCGCTGCACTGGTCAGTCAAATACATTTTATGATTTTTTACATGTTTTTATTTCAGCAATTTCTCCATAACTGTCCTTTCATTTGCATATATGACTACTTGTAGGCCTATACCTTATAAAGAGGATGTCAACAATAGAGGTGGGCAGTTTATTGGGTACTTTGTCCTGTCCTGTAAATGTGCTGTATTTATATAGCGCTTTTCCAGTCTTAACAACTGCTCATAGCGCTTTTACATCTACAGGAAACATTCACCATTCACACACATTCATACACTGTGGCCGGGGCTGCCGTACAAGGTGACACCTGCTCATCAGATAATCGTCATTCTCAGGACACACATCTGGAAGCAGATGTTTCTCTGCAAATGCTGCAACCGTACAGCATTACATGACGCGTCGACCCTGGGACCTTCGGCCACCATGCACTGCACTAAACAGGAGAAAACCCTAAACCAGCTGGGATCTTTAATGTGGCATCTAATTCAGCCATTAAATGGCACAGCAGGGGATCCCCCTACAGCCGCTCCCCCTCCCCCAGCCTGTCTCAGGCAAAACCCACGCTGGGTGCATGTCAAAGATCACATGACAATAGGGATTCCTGACCCAGCCAAGGACTGGGAATGAATCAGACCTAATTCAACCATGTCGCAGGCAGCCAAAGGCATGGGTCATGAGACAGAGTGGCAGGCCTTTTCATCCTGGACACACACAGACGGGACGGCATTACGGAGAAAATGTCACCTTGCTTGAATGTAACTTGAAATATGTTTTAGGCTTTTTTTTGGTACCTATTCTGATCTCCAATGATAAAGATGGAGAATGTTATTATAAAAAGAGAACAAAAAAGAAGGACCAACAGAAGGTAGTTGAATGGCAAAACCCAGCTCATCGTACTTGATGGATTAGTTAAAAAAGACAATACAATGAGTACAGTAACAGTGTGTCTGCTCCCAAAACTCCTAAAATACCACATCTAGCTAGTAGTGATCAAAGTCAATCAAATATTAATCAATGTCCTCTCAGTTTCCTTTCCTTATCATCTGACCGTGACTCAGTTCTCTAACTCCACGTTTACTAAATTAAATGAAGGACAGTAGTGAGATTCAAAGGATGAATTATTCCGAAGCAGTAGCTCATTTAGCTCTCTAACACCATTACCATTGTGTGTATAAGAAATGATCCTTTGTTGTTTCCCGACAGTTCAAATGTACAGACATTATAACTGCTGGGATGATACAAGTAAGAATTGTGTTTGTGCTAGCTCGTCAGGGAGGAAATAAACATCTACTGACATTTAGATGCAGCCACTATGAGCAACAGTTTCTGGTTAGTCTCAGGGCAAATAAAGAAGGACTGTAGGTTTCTGAGCACTGCAGACTTTGGAACCAGTAAACGCTCCTAAAGACATTTTGAACTTCTCCACTTGGACAAACCACTGGGTTTCATCACTAAATCCTAACAATGTGTCATTGCAGCGACCAAGCTAGTCAGTTTTTATTAGTGCAGTAGTGTAGTCCACGTGGTACGCAGGAACACGCAGTATACAAACTAACAAAGATCCAGGATTTACACATCCACATAAAAATGGCATGTAACAACATAATTTCCATTATATTTTGATATATCATGAATTGTCATCTGTGTTTTTATTCTTTACAGAGACTGAAAAAATATATACTCCAGTAAAATTTGTGTATATTTACATATATTTATACTGTATGGGTATATTATATGTATAAATACCCACACATACACACTACCGGTCAAAAGTTAGGGGTCAATTACAAATTTCCATACCACTCCATGCAGACATACAGAATACCCGCTAATCTGAGTGTGTGTGTGTGGGGGGGGAGGGGGGGGGGATCTTTATCTACATTGTCCATTATCAGCAATTTTTTTAAACTAGTGTTCCAAAGGTACATTCGGTTTACTGATCTGATTTCACTTTGAAAAACTGAAAACATTGGAGAACCCTTTTGCAATTATGTAAGCACATAATGTAATCTGGAAACTGCTGCTCTGGTTAAAACAACACTAACTTATCTCAGATGGTATTCTTTCTATAAGGGAGTGAAAGGGTAATTCCTAAGTGACACTTTTGACCGGTAGTGTATAGTGTATCGTTCTGGTGAGAACTGAGGCACACATACAGCACAGTAGCTTGCAGTTGTAACCATCTGAACTCACTTTTTGATAAAGGTTACAGATAACCTCCGGCAGCTTCCCATAAAGTGTATGTCTCGGTGCAAGCAAGTCATTCAACTTTTATTGTGAAGGAACCTTTAAGTGTATTAGGAGATGGATTTACCACAGGCTATTAACAATGTCGCTAGACAAGATTGTGAATGTGGCAAAGGTTTCTCAACAAAGTAAAAACTAAGAGAGGTTTCAGCGTGCCATCTGATCCATTCCACCCGTGTGTTCAGTGTTAGCTCCTACCTGGCCACTGCGACGCAGCGAGGCTGACGAGAACCAGGACGCAGCCGAGGAAGCGCTCCAGCCATGAGGAGCACCTGCAGAGGAAGCAAGCAATCACGGTCACAGCTGCAGCGCTTTACACCTTCAGCTACTCAAAAAGTTGAAACACAAACGCCAAAAAAAGTACCTCATGTTCATGTTCTTCTTCGACTGGTATGGAGGAGGAAAGCTGCATGGGGTGTTCAGGGGTAACTGGGTGTTAAGGGTTCCCTGCTTCTCGGGTCCAGCACCGCTGCTGCTGCTGCTGCTTCACGCGGCTCCAACAGCTGATGGGGACTCTGCAGGAGACAGAGGAGACGTGTGGACAGGCCTGCACGCGTCCACATCAGGGACTTCCGCCAGGTCCTAAAAGGGAACACATTCCACCGGTTGTCAAGTTGCAGTCTCTGGTGTCATCAGGGACCGGTATCATCCAAAAACATTCTATTAGAATTATTAATCAAATAATAATATTAAGGCAGAAGAAGAACAAGAAGATATTTTTTATTAGACTATTGGCCCACTGCACATCCTATTTACAGGCCAGGAAAATAAGTCCTGGACTTTATTGTGTTTTTTCCTGCGGAAGGAATTCTTAATGCAATTAATAAATCAAATCAAAAGCTTTTAAACACACTGCACTCAAGCCATTCAACCTGCTTTTTCTTTTTGCTTATGTTAAACAGCTTTTCTGTATATATTTGTTTCTGTAGGCCCATTTATTGTTAATTTCATAGAATAGAATAGAATACACTTTATGGTCACTGTTTGTCTTGGCCATGGTGCTTAGGGTTGCTGGTTTAAGTCCCCTTACCGCCCAAAGTATGGTGGTGGACTGGTAGCTGGGGAGGTGCCAGTTCACCTCCTGGGCACTGCCAAGGTGCTCATGAGCAAGGCCCAACCACCCAACTTCTCAGGGAGAGTACCAATTGTAAATTCCCCTTGTGGGATTAATAAAGTTTACATTATCATTACGATTATTACAAAGACAGAGAAACCATTCTAAAATTGACGTGAAATCCACATAAATTTAACAGAATTAATATTCCAATATTTGTGTTTGTTCATGTATGCACCAACCTCCAAGGCAAATTCTTTGTAAGTACTTACTTGGCCATAAACATTTTCAGATTTGTATTCATTTTATTAATTATGGGGTGCCAAACTGTTTTCCCCTTCCCCCCCTGCTTCTGACATTTTAACAGTGAGCTTGTGTCTCTCGTGACAAACGTGTCAAGCTTAAGGTTACGCGCTTTCTACTGACATTAGCTGGAGTGGATGTGTGAATAGGTGACAAACTACAGCCTGAGCTGTGTAAACCAACGTTTTTCATCGTCTTTCATGCAACGTTTACACTGTCCCCACCTTCTCGAGTAGGGGGCTAACAAGACCGGACTTGACAAGATAATGACCACATGCAGTTTCAGGGAAGGCTTTATTCTTCTGGGAGCTTAAAGAAATGTAAGAAGAGGAAGGTATATGTTTTTAGCTATGTAAAAAGAAATGGAATTGTATAAAAAAAGAAAAGAAAAAGAATAACTAAGAGTCATCTCATTGGCCTGCTGCAGCCCAGACCAAACAGTTGCATAAGTGAGGTCTAGAGCTGTTATATTGTACGTAACAGAACACCATATTTTAGTCCCACTTACATTTCTTCTTTTCAATCAATGACAAAATAAAGTCATACTCTAGTAAAACTAGTCTTGTTATTAGCCCTGAAGAGCTTGAACATGAGTTGTAGCATGTTGCACTTACAAAACATGGCCACCAGAGGACGAAGTTGGTGTTCTTTTCTGCAGAGGAAAGGTGATGCTGGTCCTGGACAATGAATCTTTGCACTGCTGTCACCTAAATGTATACACAGTGGATTGTGTTTGGTTGCTTATTCTTTTCTTTTTGTCTGTGTTAGAGGACCCAGTCTTGTGTCCTGTGGGGAGCTTGTTGATGTGAAGAAACAACAGCAATAACTCAGCAAATGTCTGATATCTAACTTGATTTTAATTGCTATAACTGTTTATATGTTTTTCAAATACAACAAACAACCAACAAATGCAGGATGCAGCTAAATATAAGCACCGCATTATATTTATGTCAGACTGGCTACTGTTACCATAGCCAAACGCATAAAAGAAGACTTTACCCATCAAGGCAGCAGTTCCAGCCTGAAGTACAGACAGGCCTATGAACTGATGCATGTCTTGGATTGGACGGTTTTATAACATTAATAAAACATGATTATAATGGTACTTCCTTTACATGTCCCAGGTACCTGTAGTACCTTCTTTCAGACATCGTTCAGCATAAAAGGTGCATTTGTTATCACAGGGGAAAGGCATTGGGTTCAGTCCTCTGGCACTATGTATTAGAATCCATTAGTGTCTCTATCTGTAGGCCTTCAGGCTGCTGTCTGAACACGTCCACAGATCTGTGAATGTCTGCTTTGCTCGCATTCCAATGTCAGGGAAAAGAAAGTCAAAATTGTCTGTTTGTTAAATGCTATGTTGCAGTGTAACCTTCCAAAGAGCAGGGAGGGACTCTTTTTCACAATGAGTAATATGTAGTGCCAACTGTAGCTCTATGATGAAACTTCAGTTATCATCTGAGAAGCACCGTGTCACAGCTGGAGTCATGCTAATTGTTTTGGCCTTTTTAATACCTGGAACAACAATGGAAGACTTGCTACAGTATATGATTATAGTGTATTAAAAGTAAACCTACAATTATTTAATTAAGGTCAAAATGTTTTATTATATAATACTGACTCCAGGTTCAGTGTTTACTCCATTCTGAGGTGTTCAATGTACTAACAGCTCAATGAAAACAAACCAAAAACTTGAAACTTCTGTTTCAGGGGAAATAGCAAAACAAGATGTGTTGTTTCCAAACTTTTTCGTCTTCAAGGAGCCCTAAACTCACATTTATAAGCCCCCCCAATTTGTTTTGATTCTGCTCCGGTTCTATATCTACGACGTTCCACTTCCACGATTGCTACGGTGCCACTGGAAATTCCGACTTACTTTAAACAGACTAATTAACTTAAAAAAAAAATTCAAATCAGTTTAGTAAAGAAAATGTACACGCTGAGGCAGAATCAGAGATACACAAGGCTGGCTCCGCAGCACGGTATATGTAGGTTTGTCTGGTGATTAGAGGTGGGGTTTAGGCGTGGCCCTGCTCCCAAACCTAACAAATTCACTTCATGAGTTGTTCCTCAGTTGTAGGCCCAAAGTATTTCATAGCCAGTTCCAGGCTCTGCCTTATATCACATTACTTCCAACAGCTGAAATCATGGCGGAGGGACAGTGTGGGGAGCGTGGGGCTGTGGAGCCACTTAACAGCTGAAGGGACACTGCAGCCTACGCTAAGACGGTCTCACTATCACACACCGGAAAACCCAGGCCCACGTGCCGTCCACTCCCCTCACTACTACAAGGCATAGTTTCAATACTGCCTTATTGGCTCTTGTAAAAGAAGAAAAAGTAAGGTCAAACTGCATAAACTGTTGGTACTGGATGGAGTAGCATAACAGGTTTTTTGGCACTATGAGCTTCTACAGTACTTATTGTAAATAAACTCCTTGGTTGAATTAAAAACTCAGTGGTTTACGAACTTGACTGCAGTTTACTGAGAGGACAAAATATTATATTACAAGGCTTAAAATATCTGTGTGAACAACGGTGAGGAAAAACTTCCTTTTAGGAAGAATCCTGGGACAGACCCAGGCTCGTGGTAGGTGGAGTCTGAATGAAGAGTGGCAATAACAGTCCCAGGAACAGATAATGGAACAGTGATTAGAAAACAATACTAATAGTATTAGTTAAACTTCAAGTTTTTGCCGCTGCATCGATGATAATATTACTCCTATCACAACGCATTTTTGACACACAGATGTATATTTTAAATAAAACAGGTTGCATAGCAGAGTTACTAACTGACAAGTCAGTACATTTACTTAAGTACTGTACTGTAAATTTGAGCTACTTTATATATAAAGTAAATGTACTATTATATAACTTTATACTTCTACTGCAATACATTTTTAAGGGATTTATTGAATACTCTATTGTAGATCTATATTTTATTGTGCATGTATGTGTATTACTGGATATGTGTAAAGTATAAATGTAATTAAAAACATATTTTGCTTAAAAAAACCCAAATTGAAATAATGCTTTTTCTGTGTAAAATTTGTATTTTAAAAGCTGATTACATAATGATAAAAACAAAATTTCTTAAGTGCAAATTTGAAATTGCATTGTTTTTTTATGCTCTATCAAAAGGGTTCAATGAACACCTTATTTAAAAAAAATACTTAATGGCTCAGGCTGCAGAGGGTTGACTACAATTTGTTGCAGGACCTTTTACTGATAATTGAGGGTTTTATACTGTGGTATTGCTAGTTTTACTGAAATTAAATGATTTTATTCTTTCTTCCATCACTGCCTTCAAGTGCTAACTTGCACATATTTAAATTGAGTCAGCATACTTATTCATGTATTTGAAAGCCAGTTAAACAGCAAGTAAGGACAAGCATGAGCTCCGTTGTACTGAACACATCCAGCCAAACATCAAGAATTTGCATGTGATGGAGCTGACACTCAGCTACTGATAAATGAAATGCCTTCATCTCCTCACAACTTGCCATCCACCACCTTGCCCCGTCATACCTCACTGTCCTCCTCTCCCCCTACCAACCTTCACAGTCCCTCAGATCCACCTCAGCCGGTCTCCTCTACGTCCCCAAGTCAAAGCTCCGCAGTTTTGGAGACAGAGCCTTTTCCAGGGCAGCTCCCAGGATCTGGAACCCCCTCCCCATGAGATCCGCATCTCTGAGTCCCTCACCATTTTTCAGTCCCGTCGGAAGACCCATCTCTTCTGTTCGGCCTATCCTTAGTTTTTTTATATATATATATATATATATATATATATATATATATATATATATATATATATACATATATATACACACACACACACACACACACACACACACACATATATACACACACACACACACACACACACACTGCCTTGCGAAAGTATTCGGCCCCCTTGAACTTTTCAACCTTTTGACACATTTCAGGCTTCTAACATAAAGATATAAAAATGTTATTTTTTGTGAAGAATCACCAACAAGTGGGACACAATTGTGAAGTGGAACAAAATCTATTGGATATTTTAAACTTTTTTAGCAAATAAAAAACTGAAGTGGTGCGTGCAAAATTGTTCGGCCCCCTTGCGTTAATACTTTGTAGAGCCACCCTTTGCTGCGATTACAGCTGCAGGTCGCTTGGGGTATGTCTCGATCAGTTTTGCCCATTCTTCCTTGCAAAACAGCTCGAGCTCAGTGAGGTTGGATGGAGAGCGTTTGTGAACAGCAGTTTTCAGTT
>NC_048417.1:23964266-24032914 GCF_013103735.1 Etheostoma cragini | reverse complement strand
TATATATCTACTGTTTCTACTCTGTAAGCAACTTTGAGCTTGGGAAAAGCGCTATACAATTTCAATTTATTATTATTATTATTAAATGTGGGTGTCAATGCACAGTTGTTCTGGTTGCCAATGCTGAAAAGGTGGATCATCACCTGGTCACTGAATGACTCTGATGGGCTGAACACTAGAAAGTGAGATAATGTAAGCACAAGATCTGACTGCCAAGGCTACAAGGGTCTGTAACCTCCCGTCTATCTAATTCCACCCAGCCTAGTAATAGAGAGAAGTTATAATGGTACAGTGAGTGGCAGCAGCAAAGGCTTTCCCCTCTTCCATCCCTTGTAATTAATAAATGTTGTGAGGCTAGACTGTTTTCAGAATTGTACATGCTAATAAAAATACAACCGTAAAACATCAGCTTTTGTTATGTTTTGTTTTTTGTTCTTAAATTTGTAGTATATGTTCATACCAGCCCAAGGAAAATACACTATAAGAAGGAACTTTCAGAGCCGTGTTTAACTAATTTATGATTCCTGTTACAAGTAATACTTGCTTTCTACTGTCAGCACACTTTCTAATAGTTATAACGTGTGAACAACTTGTGAATTAAACAAATGCTGAAGATTTAGAGAAGGCCAGCTTTAAAATATTTGGAGTCCAGAAGCGTTCTCTTCTCTTTAGATTTTTATTGCAAGGCCTCAAGCAAGCTCAGCAGTCTGCCGGCATTGGCCAGCTGAACTATCTTTAGCCCCTGCTGGCAAGTGAATGGAAGTGCCTGACTTATCTTCACTGCTGTCATCGAGGCAGACAGTATTTTTAGGGGACAGCAGCAGCTGCAAAAGCATTTAACGGTATTCCACGAACAATGACACTTGGGTTGTCTAAGGCCTGAATGACACGCAGATTGGGGGACCACTCTGAAGTTGTCAAATTGGAAGCTGGTGTGGACACTGAAGATCTGTTTTCTATTCCTCCTATGGGAAAGAAGGTCTTCAGAAAAGTACTGGAGTAGAACTTGGGACGTTTGATGAAGAGCATGTGTCTGAATCTGAACTCAACTTGGGACGGTTGGCATTGCTTCTTACCTCAAAGAGAGATTGCAAGTGCGGAATGTATGTTGACGGTCGTTCCTGGCGACTGAAGCGAGGTAGGTCATGTGAGGGGGTACACGGCACAGCTTCACAAGGGGCAGAGGTCATTCCAATTAAATCAGACACAGTAAACACAGGGGTTGATGTCCTCTCTTTAAACCTCCGGAGGGAATACTGAAGACTTTCAACGCAGTGTCCAAACTGCGTTAATCAACATCTTGTAATGTAATGTTTTGCAACTTATACAATTCATCTAAACACCCAATTATATCAAATAGTATATTCAGGGGTTATAAAAAATGAACAAAATTAATTTCCATCAACATGCAGTTCAATTTTAAGTAAAATAATAATAATTGTTAAGCAATGAAAACTCTTTGTCTTTTACATTAATATTTAAATGCAATTCAATTTTACCTACAATGTTAATAGTAGCTGGAACAACTATAATTAAATAGATGCTTTATTTCTGTTTTTGTCAGCATGCGTCTCACATAAAGATCAACAATACATTAAAAGGAGGAAAATCTGTGTCAGTACTGTTATATTGATCAGTTATCCAGAATTTGACCAGGGTTTGCGTTTTGTGTTTGAGTAAAATATTATAAACATGCATTATAAACAATTAATACAGCTGTTTCAGTAAAAACTCTCCTTCAAAAGAAGCCCTATGTAATATTATGATGGACAAAAAGATGGTTTTAAAAAAACTATCCTGAACTTATTTTCCTTGAGATGGGAGACCTGCAACAAATAGGACTACGTTACAACACTATTTGGGAGCTGTCCCAAAACCCATAAACTCAGTTTACCAATACATATATTCTTTCAAGTTCAGAGGCGCTCAGTTCTCAGTTTGAAAATGTTATGCAAAGAATGACACAACTGCGAAATTCTCAGTGGGAGAGAAAGAATTAAGAAATGTAGTGTAAACAGCATTTCTAGAATTGCCTAACTGAGATTTATTTATGAATAGGACTACAAGCAGAGCTGCCAACGAAGCCTGTGATGGCAGCTCTGTTAGGGTGGTCTTTCTTTGAATGCCAATGTTGAAATTATTTTTGACAACAGTGACATATGCTCAGCATATTTTGACTGCAGACTGTGATTTCGGTCTGTTTGTGTGAGCACACCGGTTTCCGAGCCTTCTTTGTGATACCTGACACACTCCCTCGCAGGTCTTTATTTAGGCCGTACTATATTAAGCCCTTTCCCATTGAAATACAGCACCAGCTGTACTGGCTATGTGTTGTGGCTGCTGTTGCAATAGAACTAGGCTGTCCCCCTTCTAACTGCTAGCCTGTGTTTTTCTCTCATGCAGACAGATCTAATTCAATTAGCACTAATAATCATACCATCCGTTTGCGCTGAAACGCATGGACGTAAAGGAGGTGGATGCTGCGTGCTTGAATGACAGGAGTTATATTTTCAATTTCAAAGTTTGAGGGTTAATTTCCTTATAACATGAAGGCTAAAAGTATAATGTTATGACATGTACCGTAATTACATACAATGTTGAATGATCTGGCAAACGACAAATTAGCTATTTTTATGTACAAAAAATTACTTCGATCTCACAAGAGGTTTGGTAAAATAATCCATCTTTTTTTTCTCTTTTAGAAATTTGCAGTGCAGAAGTTGGATTGTCTTCCCCCAGGTAATAACTGCCACTTATAACTGTCCTGGACTGCTTAAGGGGAAGTGAGGCTCACAACAAAGCAGAAATGGATGTGTTTGGTGGTGCACCACGTTTCTTGGCCTATCCGAGACCCGTGGTGGTACAAAGTGGAACGGATGCAGTCCTGAAGTGTCAGATAGGTGGGGATCCAAGGCCTGCAGTTATCTGGGAGCGAAACAATGAAAAGATTGACCCACAGGGACGATACAGGGTCTTTGAGGATGGAAATGTTTACAATCTTATCATTTCAGCTGTGACCACAGAGGATAGTGGCCAGTACATATGTAAAGCAAAGAATAGCATTGGGGAAACATACGCAGCGGCCACACTAAAGGTGGAAGGCGAAGCACAAGAGATGGAGTTCCGAGAGGAAAATAAGCCACGATTCCTCATCAAGCCCCTCTCCACTCGCGCTGGTCGTGGGGATGATGCTGTCTTCTCTTGTAAGCTCTGGGGAAACCCACGACCAGAGGTTGTCTGGGAAAAGGATGGCAGGAAACTCAATGAAATATTTGAAAGCACACATTTCACTGTGGGCTTCCAGGACGGTGGTTGGTTCCAACTCAAGATCTTTAAGACTCGTGCTCCAGATGGTGGTGTATATACATGCAAAGCCAGGAATGAGTTTGGGGAAGCGTTGGCTGGAGCTGTGTTGCTGGTTGATGCAGGCCCAGGACATGAGGAAGAGGGAAATCGTAATGGCTACACAAATGGCCACTGGAAAGCCCATCAGGGAAAACAGAGGAGCGGTAGGCAAGTGTCAAACCGGCTCAAAGACGACACCATGACCAAGTCGACTAAAGTGAAAATGTTTGCAGTGACAGAGGGTAAACATGCCAAATTCCGCTGCTTTGTGACTGGGAAACCCAAACCGGAAATCATTTGGAGGAAAGATGGCAGGCTGATACTGTCCGGAAGGCGTTATTTGTTATACGAGGACAGAGAAGGATACTTCACACTTAAAGTTCTGTACTGTAAGCAGAAGGATAATGGAGTTTATGTTTGTGCTGCGTCAAATACTGCTGGGCAAACCCTCAGTGCTGTACACCTCTCCGTAAAGGGTAAGTTGAGATCATTTTGTGAAATTTAGTGTTTATAGGTTTATAGGTACACTTTAAAGAATGAAGGCTGACAGTCGCAGCCTGTAGTGCTTTTTGTAGCCAGTAAAAGAGGTAGTGAGGGTGTGGTGGGCTCTTGGATCAGATTTCTGTCAATTTGACAAAGATGTACTCTGAGATCATTGATTGGAATAAGGCCAGACAGGGAAGGCAAAATTTTAAAAACTTTAAACTGATTTATGGCATTATAACGAATAGGGATATTGTGTCGGAGATGGTAAATAATTATTATTTGATATACAGTAACTGTACAAACATGTTATCATTAAGAAAATATTTTGACTGTTTAAAAACAATGTACGTATTGTTAACAATCTTCCCTCTCTTCCAAAAAAATAATATGACAATCAAAGTTTATACTTGAGTTGTACTATATACTACTTTAGTACATAGTACCTGTACTCTACACTATATAGAATGTTATTCAATATAGAAGATAGTGAAAGAAATTACCAATGCTTTTGCAAAGCAAATAACAGCACAAACTGTACAATAGCACACTGATACTTATGATATGATGCGTGTTACTGCCCCCAACTGCATACTTAAAGGTACATATTATGCTTTTCCGTGTTTTCTGTCATATCTACAATGTTACAATGCTGGATTTTCATGTTAAATGTGGTTGAGGTATACTTATTTTAGACATATCCCCATGAGCTAAAACGTTCAGACTTACAACTAATCTGAACACCCAGGTTTCAACTGTTGTTTGTACTCTTGGCTAAGTGTTACGCAACTGTAAGCCGGCCTTCTATGATTCGTCATCTGGTCCAAGGAGGCAGGACTGGAGTGTTTTTATTATTAATATTTGGTTTAGATAACTTTATTGGAGATGTTTCACTGTACAAAGTCCTGCTATATACTCCGTTGCAGTAGCTCCAGCTTCAACTAGCTAGTGAAACACGGCTCCGGACATTCCAGGAAGTGCGCTGGTCAATCAGAACAGACTGGGCTTTTTTGGGAGGAGGGATTAAAGAGACAAAGAGGGTGAATACAGGTGCAGCAGCCATGGGCAGTTTGAGAAGAATAAAGTTTTTTTGGGTTTGTTTTTTACAGTAAAGCATGTAAACTTTTCCTAGTACAAAACACAAAATGCAAGTATAATCCTAAAAATGCTATATAACAGTTGCCCTTTAGGGAACTCATTGACGTAAACATCAAGTAAATGGTTTTTTGTTGTCGTTCAATTGTCTTGTTTTTTCAAAGAATTCATTTGAATTCTTAAAAGGGCCGGTCAGGAGGCCATTGAGCTGCAAATATAATCCAATAATTTGACACCAGCTGCATTTAAAGCAAATGAATCCTGGTCAACAAGAGGATAAATGCAACTAAATAATGATCTGAAATTCAACACGAGAGATATCTAAACAGGAAAAGTTTATCAGCTTGAGATGGAGTCCAACAACAGTACGATGTCTGCAAAGTCACTCAGCTTGTGAAAGGTCTTGGGGGGTGCGTCCATGTGATCAAAGTCTTTGGAGATCAGGTTTCTCACATGGCCCAAAGAAGTCCAAACTCATGGCACCAACAGACAGGATAGCCCCGTGTCAGTCAAAGATTAAAAGAGTAACATTGACATGTGACTAATAGTCAGTGGATATATTTAAAGACAATTTAAAAGGAATACGATGAATGTATTTCATTAGGTGTCTGTGTTTAACTGGACCTAAAACATTAGTAAATTAACAAAATGAAGAACTTTGCACACAGACTACTAAATATAGTTCATGTTCTTTTGTTTATAACTGTCTGGTACTGTCTGATGGTGTCAGTTACAAACAGTTTATTTCCTATCTAACACCACTGTGTGTTAATGACCCTTCCATTCCTCAACTCAATGAGCAACTTGTCTCATGATTTTGCTCATCTTATTTGCTACACTGGAATTTACTACCAAATATATTTCAATTTACACTGTTTACTACAAGGACTTAGATGATGAATGACTGTATATTGAACAAGTTAGCACTACTCTTTTTTAATAGAAATGAATAGGAAAATCATAGGAGACATCGTATTGGTTTAACCAAACTAGTGTGTTTCCTCTCTTTGGTGCCAGAGCCACCTGTGCAGTTCAAGCAGCCACTCATTGATCTAGAAGTATGGGAACGAGATTTGGCTGTTCTCGAGTGTGAAGTTCCAGAGGACTCTGTTGCCATCACATGGTATCTGGAGGATAGACGACTGCAGCCAGGGGCCAAATATGGAATGGAGGAGTGGGGAACAAAACGGCGACTAACTATCCGTGACATCGGAGTTGATGATGATGGGATTTACCTCTGTGAGATGCCCGATGGGGGCAGAAGCATTGCAGAGGTTGCTGTGAAAGGTAAAACAGGATAAAATAATCAAAGTGCAACCATTCCTTTTAAATCAGAGATCTTCAATAGGGAGCTGCGACCCCTAGGGGGTCCCCAGACTCACTGAAGGGAAGCACCCATATAGTTTTTAATGCTTTTTTGAAAGTTGAAAATACACATTGACATGAGCCCAACATACTGTAAAAACAACAGCATCCTTAACACATTGATGATAAGCTGGCCTATAGGTAAGGTAGCTACTATGGTTGCCATCCACAGAAACAGTGCCTTCCTCATGTATTTTAGATGTTAAAACAAGAAATATGAATTTGTAAATCATTGTTATTTGAATAGCTTAGGGCCCAAAAAAAAAAACGTTGAAGACCCCTGCTCTAAATCATTCAACATTTTAGCTTGTTTATTCCACACCTGTAGTGGTGGCAGGAATCACAACCCACAGGAAAGTTTTCTGTCTTCATCTAAACCAGAGAACTGACGTGGCAGTTTTAAACACGGCAATAAAGGTATGAAACAGTCAGTTTAGTTAGATTTAGGCTACAAGACTACTTGATTAAATTTAGAAAAAGATCATAACAGTTGGTAACAGTACATCTGTTACATTACTTCACTTCAGTTTACCGGTGACCTGGAACGTGACACAAACGCCTGATCTGGCTGTGCCACTTGTTGATGGAGTGATTATACTTTAAAACCTGAAAGTGGGTGGACAAAAACACGGATTTGCAAAGATTTTGGAGGGCACTGAAAAACGATGTTGTCCTAATGATTGTTAGATAAGAAACTACTTGTGTTATATAGCTGTTGTTCTGGCAGGCAATTACAAATGACATATCACATTTAGTTTTTTTCATTTGTAGAGTCCTTGTTTTCCATTGCATAATCAAAATCCTTGTCCTTTTTATGTGCTAACGAGTGTTTTTCTTGCAGGGACAATTTTGCGGAAGCTTCCAAGAAAAGTGGATGTATTGGAAGGGGAAAATGCTGCCTTTTGTGTTGAAGTGGAAAAAGAAGAAATGGACATACATTGGTATAAAGATGCAATAGAGCTGCGTGAAACACATCAGACCATCCTTAAGTCTTTTGGTAGGACTCACATCCTGGTCTTCGTCAATACAATGCCCCAAGACTCTGGCCTTGTGACTTTCCTTGTCGGCAGATCCAAGACTTCCTCTATGCTAAGAGTGAAAGGTAGGGTTCCTCATTTGTAGAGTGTAGCATTCAAAATAAAATATTTGCACAAAAGGTCTATTGAGATCAATTACTTTTAGAGTTGATCAACTGATCAGTTCTTCCAGTCCAAAGAGAAATTGATGCGTAATAGGTTTCTCCTGTTTCAGCGGCCAGACATTGTCCTCCGAGTTGTCCAGTGGGTGTGCAGATTAACACAGAGCGTGCTAATGCAGCTCTTCTCTCATGGGTTCCTGCTCAGGACTCACGAAAGAACCCCCCATCTGGATATGTGCTTGAGCGACAGGAAGTGGGCACTGGCTCACAGGAGTGGCTACAGTGCCTGACCACTGACTCTGCAACCTCTGTAGAGATCCTTGGTGACAGCGTACCATGTGAAGCAGATTATCGATTTCGCATATGCAGTGTAAACAAATATGGAAAGAGCAACAATGTTGAGTTCCCTAGAGCTGTTCACTTAGGTAAGTTCAGTTATACTAAACTGTGCTAAATCAATAATGCCATGTTTGTTTTGTTCTTGATTAATAAATCATGGTTGAGGATATTACTTGCTAAATAATGTATAAAATCTCCTTTCCAGTTCCAGTTGCCAGAATTCAAGCTCCCTTACAGGATGCCTTGGTACCCGAGGGGCAAGATGCCCAGTTCTCTATTGAGCTTTCTGCTTCAGTTATTGGTACATGGTTCTTAAATGGTACTCAGCTTCAGGAAGATGAACGTTATTCCATGCGTCGGTCACGAACACACCAATCTCTTCGCATTCGAGGAGTACGTGATACAGACAATGGAGCCGAAATCACATTTATTGCCTATGGGATCCGGGATTCTGCAGCACTGTACATTCAAGGTATGTATGGGTTACTGTCATAAATATTCTTGAGTATGTATCTTGGTAGGCCTACAATGTATCATTTCTTTATTTGTTTCAACTGGAATTTGAAAATGTGCAAACATTGTTAGCACCAACAATGCAAGACAACGCTAACGTACTGTATCCTTCAGTTCATTATCCTAAAAGACAAGACTTAATCATCATGAAAAATATTATTGTTTTTTAAATGTTGCAGCTCCTCTTGTCAAGTTTTCACCAATGTCAGAAATGGATCGAAACAAATTTGTAGAGATTGGAAACCCCATAGTGCTCTACTGTGAGCTGTCGGACCCTGCAGCACCAGTGCACTGGTACAAAAATGGGGTGGAATTACAGACAATAGAGGGTCTGCATATCCAATCAGAAGGCACCATGAGAAGAATTGTCATTCAATCAGCAGAATTCTCACATTCGGGAGTGTATTGCTGTGATGCCGTTGATGACGTCATCAGGTTCAATGTGGAAGTAGAGGGTGAGTGGAGTGAGTTTCTGACAATGCTGGTGTCAATTACTAACCATCTTTATTGTCACTTATTACCCCCTTATTCTTTTCTTATTTCAAAATGCATTTATCTTCTCTTAAAGTCTGACTCATCAAAACATAAAATTCACATTTTAACAATCCATTAAAATATCTAAATATCTATAGCCCCACCTGTGAGGTTTTCAGCAATTCCAGATGCGGAGAGGAACAAAACCATCGAAACCGGCAGCCCCATTGTTTTATGCTGTGAGCTCTCAGATCCTTCTGCCCAGGTGCACTGGTACAAAGATGGGTCAAAGCTCAATCCTCAAGCTGATGTAGAAATTCTAACTGATGGCTTGGTGAGAAAATTGATTGTCCATTCAGCAGAATTTTTCCACGCTGGGTTATACTGCTGCAAGACAAAGGGTGACACCATCACGTTCATTGTGGACATCAAAGGTGATTGGTTTTACCTTACGCAATTAACAAGCTCCTCCTCAGCAAAGCAACTAACTCTGATGACACTTTTGTATGTTGTCTGTTGCCTTTGTTCTTAACACTCTTAAGAAGTGCAGCTAAACTGTCACCTTTTCTTTGACTGCAGTACAGCATGTTAGCAATTTAGTTGTATTTTTTAGATTATGATGAATAATCTTAAGCGCAGACATGAGGTTGATTTAAGGTTGACATAAGATCTAAACATATCTGTAGCTCCACCTGTGAAGTTCTCAGCAATGCCTGGAGAAATGAGGACCAAGTTGATCGAAGCAGGCAGCACTATTGTACTCCAGTGTGCGGTGTCGGATCCTGAGGCCCATGTTTGCTGGTCCAAGGATGAAATGCGGCTCATTTCAAACTCTGGATTAGAAATCAACTCAGAGGGCAACATAAGGACGTTAGTTGTTCAGTCTGCAGAGATGTGCCACTCTGGTGTGTACAGATGCACTACACAGGATGATACCATGGAGTTTCAAGTGGAGATCAAAGGTGACTTTACACTTTTTATATCTTGTGCGTTAAATTTGTAACCACCAACTCTTTTTAGATGCCACTAATAATTTCTGCTTGAAGTGTATGGTTTGACGCACTTTTCGTGCACATAACTGTTAATGCACTAGGTAATAATTAGTTTTAATCATTTGTTTTGCAACTGCTGTGACCTAAATTAAAAGTCCCCAAAGGCCGTTTCATGTGCTGCTCAGCATTTACATTTTTGCAAGGTGTCCATTTCCACAGTCTTGATTTTATTTAGCTTTCCTGAATTTCCAATGCTAGCTATACCAGTGACGTACTCTACTATCTTTGACGTTGAGAGAACCAAGTCACTTGAAGCAGGCAAACTTTTGGAGCTGAAATGTGAGGTTGCAGACTCCCCTGTGCCTGTCTGCTGGTGTGAAGAGGCTGTAAAGCTCTGCCCGCAGAATGATTGGGATATACAGAGTAATGGCACGTTGAAGAGACTCATTATCCCGTCTGATGAGGTTTTGCCCTCTGGGCTATACAGCTGTGAAACCGCTGATGACACTAATCACTTCACTGGGGAAATTAAAGGTGATTTCTTTTTTTAATTTGTTGAATCTTAGAGAAAATACAAGAGCTTTCTGGTAACTAAATGCAACTAACACAATATGTGTATCTGTCTATCTGTCTGTCTGACTGTGTCAAGTGGTGTTTTGTGTTAAGTTTCTTAAACCATGGTAAAAATGTTTTCTCTACGGAATCCAAGTATTGAATCTATGTAATCCTTGAAAATTTGTTTCACATTGAATTTGGTCTGAGATAGAACAGATTGGTTTCCAGTTTGGGAAAGCTGAAACTATAACCCCTTTCTGAATCAGGAGTGTAAATATGCACTGTTTAGTCCGCAATTATAATATGAATCATCATCTTTAGCTCCAATGCTGCCGTTACCACCCTCACCAGAGGTTGTGGAGACGCCGTCACTTGAAGCAACCTGCCCGACTGAACCGACATATGAAACCTCAGGCCCTGCTTTCCAGGTGGATAAAGAACATGATTCTAACAAAGAGCCTGATTCTGAAATGGGAGGCATCAAGAAGACTCTTGTAATTGAACCAACTCATCCTTCAAACTCTGGAGCATACTATTGTGCAACAGCAGATGATGTTGCCCAATTAATAGTAAACAATCAAGGTGATTTTACAAATGTGTTTTCAGTCTAGTTATGACTAACTCTTGTGTAGCTTTTGGTCTGTCTTCTGATTTGTTGTTACAATGCAGAGCTAATATCTGTGACAATACATCACATCTAGGATAATAAACTCACTCAAATTATCCCCCCAATGATTGTCTGTAGTGCCAGCTCCAACATATCTGCTTGGTCCTGGTGTTGCAAAGACTGAGTCTGCGGAAGTGGACTGCCAAATTGTTCAGCAATTTGAGATTTCAGATCCCATTGCCAAAGCCTGTTGGTACAAAGATGGAACCCAGATCTACCCAAAAAGGGAAGCTGACCGTGAATCACAGAGCAGCAGCCAAACCGTGCCCCTCCAGTTACATGACTTGTCTGATGATGGGAGTTTTGGCTGTGAAACATCTGGTGATGCACAGTTAAATATGGACATGAAAGGTGGTGCTCCAAATTGTACTTGCACAATTACGAACCAAGTATTTAGTGACATACATGCAGCTATCACCCAGCTGATTGTTTTCTCTTTGGCTTTGTCCAAACAGCAGAGCAGCGTCACTGTGGTGACGAGATTGGTGAGATAGCTGATGCATCTGCCCAATACACTGTGGATGTCAAAGGTGATTTGATATATTTCATCAGTCATCCATCTTAACCAAGCACATACATGCCACTAACAATAGTGGTGTATTTTCTGTTAAATCCATCATCTGAGGCATCTGCATCTTTTTTCCTTTAGCCAATTGCTTTTTGCCATATTGAATCCTGGTCTCATGTTGTTTCCTGCAGTGATTGGCTCTTAATCAAACATGTGGGTGTTCAATACCTGAGTAGCTGCTCCTCATACTAACATATATGTTGTTTGTCAATTCATATTTCATTTTAACAGCCATCTTTGCTTGTAACAAGCAGCTTCCCACTCTTTAAGTCCATCTTATGTCTTATTCATCAGCAGACCCTTTCATTCACATTGCTGCCCTGAACCTTTCACCGTTGCAATGACAAGGAACTCTTATTAAGAGGAAGAAAATTCATATGCTTTTTAGGTTTTTAAGATGTAGTGTAAATACTGGTGGTATAACAGTATTAGGAATCAGGGGGAAATATAGGAGCTCAATCTCAGACCAAACCTGGTCGATCTTCTTGTTTGTCTTTGCAATGAATTATCCCATAACTCCATGCTAACCCACACTGATGCAAAATTCTGTTATAAGAAGAAGTTTTGAGACCTACAACCACCTAAAACCTTTCTTTGTGTACATCACAATGCTTATAGCTACATCGCCAAGGCTCTCTTCTGAACAAGAAAAGAAGTCCACTGAAGAGGCCTTTCCTGTTGAAGTTGACTGCATGTCATCAAAATGCAATTCTGGTACCTTCTGTGGCGAGAGAGGAGATGCACAGTCATACGAAGAACATTCCATTCATATGCCAACTTCCCAGTCAGCATGTGGATATGTGACTGAATGGATTGCACCTAAACAGCCAAGGGAGCTCTCTGACAATCAACAAACAACAAATGCCCAATCTCCTGTTTACTGTAACTCTGTAAAGCCAACAATGATGCAATCTGACACACATCATCACACTAATAAGCTCAGAGAATCACATGGTGAGGAATTCATTTACTATCTACAGCATGCCAAAGCCCAATCTGAAGAGCTTGATAATTCCCCCCAGACAGCTGTCAAGACAGATGAGATCTGTAATGTTCAACAAACTGCAGCGGTTGAATCAGAGGAAGTCACTCTCAAGACTCTAACTGTCCAATCAGAAGAGCTAAATAGCTCAAAACAGATGTCAACTGTCCAGTCAGAGCTAGGTAACCCCTTACAGACTTCAACTGCCCAATCAGAACACATTACAAGCCACAAATCAGTCAAGTTCTGTAACTCTTTAAAAACAGGAACTCTGCAGTCAGAGCAGCCCTTTATATGCTCAAACACTGTCCAACCAGAGGAGTCCTTTAAATCCTCAAACACTGTCCAACCAGAGGAGTCCTTTATATCCTCAAACACTGTCCAACCAGAGGAGTCCTTTATATCCTCAAACACTGTCCAACCAGAGGAGTCCTTTATATCCTCAAACACTGTCCAAACAGAGGAGTCCTTTAAATCCTCAAACACTGGCCAACCAGAGGAGTCCTTCAAATCCTCAAACACTGTCCAAACAGAGGAGTCCTTTAAATCCTCAAACACTGTCCAAACAGAGGAGTCCTTTAAATCCTCAAACACTGGCCAACCAGAGGAGTCCTTCAAATCCTCACAAACTGCAACTGTCCAACCAGAAGAGTCCTTTAAATCTTCATCCACTGCAACTGTCCATCCACAAGAGTCCTTTAAATCGTCACACACTGAAACTGTCCGACCAGAGAAGCCCTTACAATCCACACATACTGGAACTCTCCAATTAGAGGAGCCTTTTAAAACCTTCCAAACTGCAATTGTCAAATCAGAGGAGCGCTGTAGCTCAATACAACTGGCGGCTGCTCTGTCAGAGAAGCTTTTTGATAGCTTACAAACTGAAACTGTCCATTCAGAGGGACCCTATAACTCCTTATGGACTGCAACTGACCAATCAGAGGAGTTAAAGAGACCTCTACAGACGTCAACTGAACAACTGTCCACCACATCCCCCCAATCATTTGACTTATATAACTCTGACGAGGCAGAAACGGTCAAACGAAGAAAGCATTATAACTTGCGAAAGTTTGTGCATGTCACATTGGATGACCACAAAGACCAAGCAGTACCTAACCACTCGAAGGTACTGTATCAGTCCAAGACCACAACAGTCCCTGCAGAGTGGCATCCCACCATGAATGCATCAGAAGACCAAGTAAACTGCATTGTTAACTGTGGGCAGAGACCGTCTTCCCAGTTTGCAGTGTCTCAATATGTCAAGCAGACACCTACTGTCCAATCAGAAGAGATCTATCTATCAAAGACATATGACAGTCACTGGAGTGACAGTGTCACTGCAAATAAGGTGGCTGTTGAAGGTGATTTAAATGGTTAGCATTATCAAACAAAAATGGACCGGCACAATGTTGCCATTGTGTAAAATGAAGAGATTGCTTGTTGCGATCCTTGACACTTTGACAATTTCTACATTTACTTACATGATTTTGTTTATACTTAAACTACTTTAGTAGTCAATGTAAAACTTTGAGCTTGAGTGGTCTGTGAGGAATATTAAAGATAGGGAAAAGAGTAAATATATAAGCTTTAAATCCTAACTTGAATGCCTAGTTATCTCAAGTCTAACCAAATATACATTGTTAGATTACTAATAGCATAAATACATATATTTTAAATTACTTATTTTAACTCTTAAGATGTATTGGCATGACTAATCTTGATTTGCAATGTCGCTCTTCTGTTTTTTGAAAGCATCATGTTTGCTGAAGTCAGTAATAGTGATGCAATTTTCTCTTGATGTTACCTCAAACATTCCCAGCTCCACCCGTGAGAATTACAACACATTGTGAGGCTGAAAGGAACAAGTCTGTTGAAGTTGGTGAACCCATAGTGCTGCGGTGTGAGATATCAGATCCTAACGCTCAAGTTAATTGGTACAAGGATGGAAGGGATCTACGTGAAGCAACTGGGCAAGACATCCTGGCAGAGGGCGCCATAAGAACACTGGCTATCCAGTCAGCGATGCTGTCTCATTCAGGGATTTACAGCTGCAAGACAACCGATGATGCAATGCAGTTTCATGTGGATGTTAAAGGTGAAAAAAGTTGTTTTCATCTATTCTGCAAATAGATTTTAGTCAGGGTCAAGTGCATCCAAACGCCTTTGCTTCGCTTATAAAAAAGCAAGTTCTCATCTTAAGTACTTTTGAATGAATGCAATCAACTTCTTTCAAGAAACAGAACACAAGCAAAAATGAAGACACTGCCACGACATTTGTACAGATTAACAGCGCTTAGCTACATGCTGCTTATTTGTGCAGTTAGCACAATAACATCACAATGTGCCGTTTAGGTATTATTTTTATTAGTTATAAGTGGCCGCTTGGGAGTATGTAAAAGATGTAAGACTCTCTGCTCTCTAACTCCATTCTATCCAAAGGGGTAAGCCTCTCCTCTCTAAGCGTAGCTCCTTTCGGCGCCATTTTGATGCTAATAAGCCATTACCCGCTGTTAGCTATCAATGGAAAAGTGCTTCTAAGGGCGTTTTCACACCGACAGCCTTTAGTTCGGTTGAATCAAACTAGAGATTGTTTGCTCTATTGGAGCAGTTCCTTTGGGCAGGTGAGAACCCGTTAATTGCCCTCGGGTGCACACCAAAAGCGGACCAAACAAGCGTACCAAGACCTGCTTGAAGAGGTGGTCTTAGTACGCGTTCAATCGAACTCTGGAGCGGTTTGTTTGTTGTGAGAACGTGATCCGTACTCGAAACTCACCAGCTATACAAACCCTGCCAGTCTGAGCTGATTTCTCCTGTAGTCAGGAAGCTTAGCAGTCTGAGCTAATGTCTCCTGTAGTCAGGTAGCTTAGCGGTCTGAGCTAATGTCTCCTGTAGTCATGTAGCTTATCAGTCTGAGCTAATGTCTCCGGTAGTCAGGTAGCTTAGCAGTCTAAACTAATGTCTCCAGTAGTCAGGTAGGTTAGCAGTCTAAACTAATGTCTCCAGTAGTCAGGTAGCTTAGCAGTCTGAGCTAATGTCTCCTGTAGTCAGGTAGCTTAGCAGTCTGAGCTAACGTCTCCTGTAGTCTGGTAGCTTAGCAGTCTGAGCTAATGTCTCCGGTAGTCAGATAGCTTAGCAGTCTGACCTAATGTCTCCTCTAGTCAGGTAGCTTAGCAGTCTAAACTAATGTCTCCAGTAGTCAGGTAGCTTAGCAGTCTGACCTAATGTCTCCTGTAGACAGGTAGCTTAGCAATCTGAGCTAACGTTTGCTTTAATCAGGTAGCTTAGCAGTCTGAGCTAATGTCTCCTGTAGCCAGGTGTGTTTAGCAGTCTGTAATGCGAGAGCAGTAAACTGTAGCAGCTTGCAGTGTTTCTATCACAGAAACAGACTGCGGTCAAGCTAACCGTCTGTCATTTGTATGTCCGTGGTTGAAACAAGCTAAAGTTGGAGACAGAAGCCGGCAGAGCAGAGCAAAGTCTTGGTGATGTAGTAACGTCTCAAACAAAGTCTGATCATTTTAATGAAATTACCTGGTTTAACCATGGAGATGCAAGAAATATGCACTAGTCCATAACACAGGACCTTGTTCCTGTAGTACTTTATTGGTCCATCACCCAGAAACATCCGACTAATAACAGGAGTTGATGTTGAGTTGCATATGATGTTGCATAATTTGTAATGGTGCATTTTGGTATGCATGGATTTTCCAGGTATGAAACCAAACCAAACCAAACCGAGCAAGGGAAAATAGCTCCAAGTTTACAAACTCACCAACTGATTGGGACCAAAGCAAACGAACTACAGGTGTGAAAACGCGCTAATATCCTTCACTGGTCTCCAGTAGCTACCTACCCACCTACTAAAGTAAAGCTGTACTAAAGTGAGCTAATCACTTAGCCATGGTAAAACCTTACCTGACATTGTGAGGCACAGCCGTTTTGCTTCTTCTTTTTCATGTCTCAGTGTAGCTAGTAAGGTAGCTCGTAGTGGTTTCATTTTGTAAAGAGATGAGCTCATACTCCCACCACGTAAAGTTGTTAGAGACAATTTTGCATTTATCAATATTGAGTAACATCTCTGTTGTCTTTTTTGGGAGGTGTTGAGTGCTATTCACTTACCAGTATGATGGTGAACACCCTCCTGAGCACATATTTTAGTTTTTCAGAAAGACTGACAAAAGAAATCGATGAGAAAATTCGTTTTTTGGCAGAGGCTACCGGAACAGATTGTAGCTTACATAAGAGATGCGGCCTCGTTTGGCACTTGTCAGTCAAGCAAACATGCACTGAAGATACAGTAGCCTTCTCTTTAAGGCTCAATATCCTAATAAATATTTTTTTTCTAAAATCCCTACCAGAACAGACAAACAATATTGGGGCATTTAGATTACCCTAACTTCTCAGGTCTAAAGTCCTCAGTCACATCAAAAGAAAAGTAGGACAGCTGAAGTCGAGCAGCCAGGGTTTCATTAGTCCCTTTCATGTGCTGCTCTACCAGGCTAGCCACTGGAGTGACTCCAACTTTGCAGTATTCTGCTGGAAGTGCCAAGAAACTCTCTGTGCTGAATAATCCTACAAGCACATAGGCAATGCAAAATGTGTGTTTTTTTCTTAAATTTACTGAAGAACAAAGGCTTGAGACTGTCCAGGCAACCTTCAAACTTGAATCATGGGATGGATTAATTAATGAATTAATATAACATTTATTTATTTATCTTCATTTGCCATTTTCCCATAAAAGCTGACCGCGTCATTCCATTCAGTTGTTTTTAAAGTTATATTATTTATGTTTTACCTTAGGTTACATGTACAAAATATAATTTAAAAGCTACACATTTTTCTAGAAATACTGAATCAAAGTTGTTGGGCATAGATTAAAAAAATATAATCGTTGAATACCCTACTGAAGCCTTTAGTTTCACGATTTGTGCTTTGCTTTCTTTGGTTAACAACAGGATCTGTTTCACTGACCAATTCTATTTTACATTTAATCCTGTAGCTCCACTTCTGAAGTTTTCAACTTTATCTGAGGGTGATCAGAAAAAGACGGTCATGACGGGCTTTCCCATTGCTCTACAATGTGAGCTGTCAGACCCAACTGGACAAGTCAGTTGGTACAAGGATGGAACAAAGCTCTTACCTGAAAATGGTGTAGCCATCCAGTCAGCGGGAAATTTGAGGAGTCTAGTTGTCCCATCAGCCGAGCGGTCTCACACTGGCGTTTACCGCTGTGAGTCAAAGGATGATGACATCCAGTTTGCTGTGGAAGTAAAAGGTGATGCTCAGAAAATCTGTAGCGCTTTCACTGTGTTGCACGGCCCACTAACTGCAGCAGGTGATTACGTCACGTTTGCCCAATCACCTAACAGAAAACAGTGAATTTTTCTGCTTCCCCAATCAGGTCAACTACTTTTCTAAAAATATACAGAAAAATATTTCCTCTGAAATAATTTAAGTTCAATTTGTTGTTTTTTTATTGTTATTGCATGATTGGTCTTCTAATTAAAAATAATTTCCTATTACATCTAATCCTGATACCCAATTTTTATCTAATTGAAATTAGATAATTTAGGACATCCTCTCTCCATATTGAATGAAAACATGCAGCTTCATAATGCAGCTTCTTATTATGCATTTCATGTGTCTTGTTCTTTTTCACTTAAGACACTAACTAAATACTTTACCACAAACAAACACTGTAACTTTCTTGTTTGTCTCTTACCTGTGATTTTTTCTGTGCTTTAAATGTCAGTGTACAATAACTGTAGAAATTACAGGCCTTGGTTCTTGCTCTTTTAGCCCTTTGAATATTTTTTGTTTTTCTTCATTGTCCTTGTTAAGCAGGTTGTGTTTATGTTGTATGTTATGTTGTCCTGTCTTGAAATTCCTTGCCATTGAATAGTTTAGTTATTTAATTAATTCAATTAATGATATTTATGAAGTTTTATTAAGACACTCTTTTTGCAATATCTGAAACCTTTAGCACTACCTGTGAAGTTCTCAGAGCTTCAAGAGAGTGACAGGACCAAGTCCGTCCAAGAAGGTTCTCCCATTGTCCTCAGCTGTGAACTTTCTGATGACCCTTCTGCTCATGTCGACTGGTACAAGGATGGGTTGAAACTCCTACCACAAAACAATATGGAAATACAGTCAGATGGTCTAACAAGGACACTACTCATTCACTCAGCTGAAAACATACATGGTGGCACCTATGAATGTTCAACATTAGCCGACACCATTGCATTTAAAGTGGACGTAGAAGGTGATTTATTTTCATCCTTACTATCTCTTATGACACCTACCGTGTGCGTGCTAAACTAATTGCTTTGTTTTGAATGCTCATGAGAACATGGTACAGTATGAGTGGCTGGGCAGTGTGTTTTGTCCACTGTTGGTGATTGCATCTCTTATCCAAAACCCTTGTTGTTCCCTTCTCTTAGGCCGGTCGCCACAGATCATGCCAATCCCACTGTCAGAAAAATACAAGATGATTGCACTTGGTTGTCCAATTATCCTCCAGTGTAAGGTCTCAGAACCTCTCGCCCAGGTTTCCTGGTTTAAAGATGAGTTGGAGCTTTTTTGCAAAACTGGCCTTGATATGAAAAGAGATGGCACCCTGAGAAAATTAATAATCCATTCTGCTAAGGTCACTGATTCCGGCCTCTACAGTTGTAGCCTAGCTGATGATGTTGTGGGATTCCATGTGGACGTCGAAGGTGATTTTCTTGTCAAGATGAACATCTTAGTATTTTCTTAAATCCACTAACTTTACACTTCTTTGCCCAATTACATCTAAATGTATTTAGAGTTGTTGTAACACTGTCTGAAAACACAGAGCTTCATATGTTGTATACTATGCTCAAACAACCAAACCAAAAGGTTTGATGATCGTTGCTTTTTAAATGATGTTCTGACAGCTTAATAACAGTGTTGTGCAAATCTTATAATACCCTCCAGCTTCTCCTGTGAGGTTTTCAGCCCTTCCAGTGGTCGCAAGAAACAAATTTGTTGAAGCAGGCTACCCAATTAAGCTTCAGTGCGAAGTGTCAGAGCCAACTGCCCAAGTCTATTGGCACAAGGATGGAGAGCAGCTCTTTCCAAAGAGTGAATGGGAAATCCAAACAAAAGAAAAATTGAGAGCGTTGGTTATTCCATCAGCAGAAGTCAGACACTCTGGGTTGTACAGCTGTGAGGCCGCAGATGACCGTATAGAATTCAAGGTGGATGTTGCAGGTGATCTAAGTATTTTCAGCTTTGTCAGAATCACTAACTTCTTTCAGTGAATGTCTGGCTATTGGATCAAATTTTTATTTTATTCTATTATACTGATAGTTTTGGTGGAAATATACACCCTGATAGAAAGTGTAATGCTATCACAGCTTACTTAAATTTGACCATTGATTAATATGTAAACAAATAGATATTTTTCAATGTTGCTATTTTTTTAAGAAGCAGTTTTGATATGTAGGTCTAATGTAGGTCCATGTCATTCTTTCTTTAACAAGCAAGTACTGGTACTTATAGGCCCATTCAGACTGGACTTTGTTAAGAGCATGGTGATACATCTGCATCTTAAAACTGCTGAAAAGTTGAATCAGTTGATCAAATTTCTTTGTGTAATGTGAAAAAGGTTGCCTGTAGTAACAAAACACAGCAAGCGTTCACTAGACTGCAGTTTCCCTCAGTTCCACAGAGAGTTTCATTGTTATTCAGCACATTGCTTTGGTTTTTACAGCCAGCTACTTTAATGTCTGGTTTAGTCTAAATCCCCGCATTAACGCTGTTTCCAGATGCAGCAGGTTACTGTTTTATCTGATACACAGGCGGTGTGCTTCCTGCCTAGCATCGGAGACTGACAAAGTTGTCAACTAGCTGCTGAACGTAGTTGATCATTTACTAGCTAAAGAGACCGATATTTTCATCAGAAGTTGATGGAGAACAAAACAGAGCTAAAATGACAAAGGGCCACAAACAAAACTCCAAATGAATGATACATTTGCTCTTTGTCTGTTCATGCTGATTTAACGGCTCTGTTGGACAATGGACAAAAAAATGAGTTTTGTGTTGCATTTTGCTGTATTGCTGATTTCATGAGAGTCCATGAATCTAGCATTGTTAATGTGAGTGATCTCAGTGATCTCACAGTCAACCTGTATGATATGTACATTATCATACCAAACCATTTATATACCATCTGTTCAAATAAACATTTACAGCCTTCAGCCTGTAAATCCAAGTGTTACATAGCATACGTAGCAAATCAGATTTTTATCTACTGTTCAATGGATTGAAATTCCTATAGCACCAGTTTGATTCTCAGCTGTTCCAGAGGCTGAGAGGAGCAAATCTGTTGAAGCAGGCAGCCCGATCGATCTGCAGTGTGAGATCTCAGACCCTACAAGCCAGACCTGCTGGTGTGAGGATGGATTAAAACTCTTGCCGAAATCAGGAATGAACATCGATTCAGAGGGCAAAGAGAGGGCACTGGTTATGAAGTCGGCCACGTCTTCATGTTCTTTGGTGTACAGTTGTAAAACTGATGATGATGATGATGATGATGATGATGATTCAGATTTCAACGATTTCTATGTGGAGGTGAAAGGTGATATGCTAAGCTTTTTCTCAGAAAGTTGTCATTGTAGAGTTTGATACAACTTCATGACCTCTAATAACTAAGAAGGAAGCAAACCCTGATCATCATCACATTCATCACAGCTTATTCCCTTCTAAATGTCCTAATTAAATGCTTTTTTACACGTGCTTTACATTTAATAGCATGTATTTTAACACAACTATGGTAATTGCATTGCATTAGCGCACTGCTTCATAAATAGTTTTTTAAATTTTCTATAAAAGTGGATTAACACCCACTGATCATTATGTATACAGAGAATTGTGATCTAGTTGGCAAGGCTTTAAATCAGCATGCTTATGCATAGGAATAAACAATTACTTCCATGTTCAAGCAACAACTCACTTCTTTTGTGTACCGTTTTCTGCAGCGCCACCGGTAACATTTGTTGATATCCCAGAGGAGGACCTTTTCAAGAGTGTTGTGGAAAACGAACAGCTTGTCCTGTCATGTGAAGTATCAAGTTCTGATGGTGTTGTCCATTGGTACAAAGATGGAACTGAAATGCAACCATGTAACAATATTACAATGCAAGCAGAGGGCAACACAAGGAATCTGATTGTACATTCAGCCCAATTGTCCGACACAGCCACATACACATGCCGTGCAGGGGACAACGTTCTAATGTACAAGGTTAACATACGAGGTAATAAAATGCACAAAAAAATCCCTTATATTGACTTACATGGACAATGTTTCAATTGCATATAATCTTCTATCACAGAACCCCCGGTGATGATAATCTACCCCAAGGAGGATGTCCACCTTGACCGTCATGTCCCTGAGGAAATTATTCTGAGCTGCGAATTGTCACGTCCAAATGGTGTTGTCAGCTGGTACAAAGATGGCCAAAAGCTGCAAGAGAGTGAGAACATCAAGCTCAAGATTGAAGGCCCTTATCGACGGCTAAAGATTATTTCTAGTGGTGTCGAAGATTCTGGAGAATATGTTTGTGATACAGCTGACGCTTCAATATTCTTTCACCTTAGTATTACAGGTAAAATCCCTAAGTCTACATAAAGAATGTTTGAATGTATTTAAGTATCTCAGTATTGTATTAGCACAAATGAAAATGAGTAGATTTTGGTATCAGTGTGCTTCAAACAACTTCGTCTAGAGAGAAACACGCCAATACCCATTTTGAAATGGCTGCAGTTGAGGGTTGGTTGGAAAGCCATCAGAAAAAGGGTTTAAGAGTGACACGTATAAAATAAGTTTAAATACTGCTAGTTTATTACTCCCCACAAATCTGTCCACTCCCTATGTGATGGGGGCATGCTTGTTGAGTAGTCATTTTTAGAAAGACAACAACAAGTTTAACATTTGAAAGGTGGGGAGGAGGGTTCAGACGCTGTTCGATGACCTAAGAAGCATTTTGTTTGAAGCACACTAACACCATTGCCATTGCCAACGTTAGGGGTTAACTGATTCATCCAGGATCAAGATGTATCATACACAGTCCAGCAGGCAATATATGCATCAATTTGACACCTCAAAAACCATGTAGATTGTCTTGTACCATTTGTGAAACTAATGACAGATGGCTGAACTGAATGATAACGCCCATTTCCAGAACCTCCAGTGCGGATTGTGTCCCCAAGTCAGTCCCAAATGGAACTGTGCCAGCAGACCTCTGAGAGGATGGTATTGAGCTGCGAGATTTCACGGCCCAATGCAGTGGTACGCTGGTATCGAGACGGATTGGAAGTGGAGGAGAATGACAACCTTATCTTAGAGGTGGATGGTGTATACAGAAGACTTATTATACCAGAAACTACCGTCAAAGATTCAGCTGAATATGTCTGTGATACTGCAGATGAGTCTGTGACTTTCTTTGTAAACATAGCAGGTAAAGGACACTAATAAAGGAAAAAAGTAGGTCTTCTAAATACATTGCTCTGTCAGTGTTTATCCGTTTCTAACATTTTCTAAATACACAGAGCCTCCTGTTCGCTTCGTACGTCCAAGAAAGATGGCAGGAAGAGTGGACAAAGTGGTTGGGGAGACTCTGGTTCTAGACTGTGAAGTTTCAAGATCAAATGCCGAGGTCAACTGGAAGAAGAATGGGGAAGAAGTAGAAGACTCCAAAAATATCACCATCCTTGAGGATGGTGTCATACGTCAACTAACCATTCACTCACTAACAATGGAAGATGCTGGAAAATATGTGTGCGATGCAAAGGATGATGTGATGGATTTCACTGTAAACGTGCAAGGTAGGATATTGTACTTAAAACTATAACTTCAAAATGACATGGAGCCCCCAAAGTCCCAAAAGATGACAATCTTTACGAGTTCTTTATATTGTGTACTCAAGATCCAGACAATGAAAGACTGGAAAATCTATGCTTATTTAGACCAGATCATTGACTTCATCCAGATACTAAGATGATAACTTATGAGAAGTTAAAACAATCTTTTGGGGTGCAGTTGTCTCAGTGCCTAGAGGATTTTCTGTTCTAATAGAGATTTGTATTCCTTTCCAGAGTTACCTGTAAAAATTCTTGGAAAAACCAATGCAAAGACAGAAAAGCAGTTCTTAGTTTCAGATGACATCATTCTTGTGTGTGAACTATCAAGACCCAATGCCTCAGTCAGCTGGTACAAAGATAATCAGCTAATTGATAACACTGAGCGATACTGTAGCGAGGAGCAAGGCGTTTTCCGATCACTGGTTGTCTTAAATGCTGGGCTTGAAGATTCGGCAGAGTACACCTGTGATGCATTGGACGATAAGATGGTCTTCTATATTACTGTCAAAGGTAATCCTTTTATAAAGCAATAATAATTGTATCTGTATTTCCTTTAATCAGGACAATAATGATACATCTTTTATGTTCAGAACCTCAAGTAAAGATCATTGGGAACTCAGGCCACCCAGAGCATCACATCCTGGTAGAAGGAGATGACCTTATTTTGGAGTGTGAGGTGTCTCGGTCAAACGCCACCGTTCAGTGGTTATGCAATGGCGTGATACTGAAACCAGACACTCGTATACAAATTGACAGCTATGATGATGTGAGGAAGCTTGTCATCTCTGGACTCCAGCCCTCCGACTCTGGAAAATACATTTGCGATGCCATTGATGACAAACTGACAACAATTGTTGAAGTCCAAGGTAAGACTTAAATTACTCTGAGACATATATAGATTGAATTTCTGTAGGTTCGGCTTGATTTTGGAATCCTATTGTTTCATGTTTAAACATTGAATTTACAAGCAACCTTTTTGTAAATATATTTTTTCTCAGAGCTGCCAGTCAAGTTTGAGAATAAAAAAGCAAACAATAACATCTCAGCCTATGAAAATGAGAGTGTTACGCTGTGTGCCATTGTGAGCCGAGAAAGAGCTAATGTTCGGTGGCTGAAAGACGGCCAACTATTGAACGGGGACAACATTCACATCTCCAGTGAGGGTAATACCCACAAGCTCACCATTAATCCCCTGCAGCTGTCAGATTCTGGGGAATATGTCTGTGACGTAAACACAGATGAGATGTATTTCAGTCTTTTAGTCAAAGGTAAGCATTTGGCACTCCTAAACTAAATCGCCCAATATTTCCAAGTAAACATACTTGATTGTTTTTCTTTATTCTACTCATCAGAAATGAAAGTGAAATTTATCCGACCACTGGAGAATGCTGTGTCTCTGGAGGGCAGTAGCCTTATACTACGATGCGAGATAAACAAGCCCAAAGGAGATGTCCAGTGGCTAAAAGATGGCCAAGAGATCTCATCGAGCCGTCGGCACACGATAAGGGCGCAAGGCCGCGAACGAAGCTTTACCATCCACCAACTAGTGAAAGAAGATGCTGGAGAATATGCCTGTGAATCCACAGATGACAGGACCTCAGCTACTGTCACTGTAGAAAGTAAGTTTAAATAATTCAACATGTAGGAAGGTCAGAGAAAAATAACGTTTTGAAAATAGTTTTAAAACACTTTACATGTATGTGCTATATTAATATTTTGAGCACAATGAATCTAACTCAGCTGACTGCTTTGCCTTCAGCTCCCCGTGTTGTTGAGTTCATAGCAGAGCTCCGTAACATCACCGTCTGTGAGGGAGAAGATGCAATATTTAAGTGTGTGGTCTCACCAGAGGACAGTCGGTTGGTGTGGAGCTTAAATGGCAAGCAAGTTGCTCTAAATGAGCGCACTGTCACTTCAAGTAACGGACTATGCCACATGCTCTGCATCCACAACTGCATGGTTTCAGATAGCGGCAGAGTAACAGCTGACGCAGAGGGGTTGGTTTCAGAGGCACAACTCCACGTTCAAGGTGAGAGTTGTTCTCCCATTCATTAACACTAACTATACATTTGTGTTAATGTATCACAGAAACTACATTTAACAACCATTTTTTTGTTCAATAACCTCAGATCTGTCTGTTAGCGGTAACCTTATTTTTGAGTTATTGTCAGCAACACTGGACGGATAAACATAAAAGTTCTGTAAGAGAGTGTAAATGCCTGTGTACCATTAATACTACATTAGTATATGTTTATATAAAAAATAATGACCTTTTCAGTCAAGTTGAAATTGTTGCACAGGCGCCTTTGACGGCTAGTGCTTAGCAGCTTCTCCTGTTAGAATTCCTCTGGTAACTGAGAGACACAAGTGGCTCAGTGGTCTTTGGGTATGTAACGCTGCAGGGGGCTCCTTTAAGCTTTATATTTGTTGTGTGCTTGAACTTTTAATAATAGTAACCTTGCAGATTTTTTTATGGTCTATATTGTAATTTGCTTTGATTATTGTAGAATTAACAAACAAATTAAATACAATTCTTTGATATGATAAATGCTGCTATCTAGTAATTCCTTGAATTCATTTTAGAGCAACAGGTGTTGTTTACCAAGAAGATGACACCAGTTGTAGCTGAAGAGTACAGTGAGGCAACTCTAGAGGTGGAGGTGAGTCTGGATTCAGGAGAAGTGCAGTGGATGAGGCAAGGGGTGCTGATCCACCCTGGATCCAAGAATACCCTGAAACACAAGGGCCGAAAACACAGTCTCACCATCTACAATCTGGCCATGTCTGACCGGGGCACCTATAGCTGTGAAACCCTCCATGACCGCACGCAAGCCCAGCTCACAGTGGAACGTGAGTGTGCACGTGTTCTCACTATGCCCTGTTGTTGTTGTTTGTTTACCACCGTTGCTGACGACCCAACCTCCTGCACACCCCCCATTACTGCTTCTTGTAAAGGCAAAGCTTAATTAACTGAGTAAGAGTAATTTGAGTGACTGGGGACCAGGGTGGCTCTTGTACTGCAGCGTGATGGCGACCAACAGGTGATATCCTGGCAGCCCAAGCCTTCTTTAGTATTAACACATGATGATTTCATTATCTATGTCAAAGGCAAATCAGACTCCATTTTTAAAGGAAGTGCCTGATAGATAACAAGTTAAGATTGAACGCTGTTCAATGACTAGAATTCCTTTTTGCAAAGTTAAATTTTACCTATGAACAAGAAACACTTACGTTTCTTGAAAGTAGGTAGCTCAACACACCATAAAACATCTTGAAGTGATTAAGACGTAGTTATGCTTGTTTTTCTTTGAGCATGCTTCTTATATTTCTTAGTCCTATGATCCACAGGCCAGTCAGTGAATTAAAAGCTGTTCTTTCAACACTATTGTGGGTGGGAAGGGTAAAGTCAGGACTTCAGGCTGCTGTTGGCACCTCCTATGAATTTGGATCTCCTCTCACTGCATCTAAATTTACATCTGGCCTTCAAAACTAATGTTGCTGTCATCAGGTCTCCAAAATAAACACTCCTTTTTTTCCACAGGGAATGCTCCTCCGATAGAATAAGTGAAAAATGTTGGCAGTTTCAAAGCTGGCTTTTGTGTAAAGCTCCATAGTCAAATGACTAAACTATCGGCGTGTCAAGATGTGCCAGCTTGTATTGTTTAACTGCAGACTGTACAGAACAGACTTCAGGCCTATTCTGTAACACAAAATGGACACCATATCTGCTCAATGTTAGACTGGAATGAAAATACTTGTTACGGAGGCCTATCTTTTAAACATTACCTTTTGTTAAACTATTATTCAGGTTATGTTATACTAAAAAAGTACCAAGACAAACAACGGCCGTGAAGCTAAATGTACTTGCACTTGTTAGAGTACTGTTTTGCCTTATACACAGCTCTGCAAATTTCTTAACAGCTCGAAAAATCACAATCAAGAAAGGGCTGACTGACATTAAAACCACAGAGAGAGAAACGGCATCTTTTGAGGTGGAGCTCTCCCATCCCGATGTCCCAGGAACCTGGATGAGAAACGCAGTCCAGCTCAAGCCGACAAATCACTTCCGTATGAGTTCCAAAGGACAAGTCCACAGTCTCACTATCTCTAACCTATCAGTGGAAGACACTGGCACCTTTATGTTCTGTGTAGAGAATCTGAAGACGACTGCAAGGCTTGTTGTGAAGGGTAGGTCATTTAGGAAGAGCTTTTGCCAGTGTTTCAACAAGCAGATACCAATGTTTCCTTTCACTATTGTAGAAATATAACAGCATAATTCAATGTGGTCAAATTTTTAAACTAGTAAAAGTCAAATTGAGGAGATGCATTTATTACAAGGCCATTGTGTTGTCATAATTAACTAATCTACAATATATACTTCCCAATCAAAAGGTGACAGAACATTTTGCTGTTACCTCAAGACTGGTAGCTAAAGTGGTGCACGCAGATCAGACCAGATGCCAACCAGTTGAGGCATGATAATAAAATAGAGTGATGGCTCTACTTCTGTTGGCTTTATCCAGGCTCACGTTACAAACACAAAGAAGCCTAGCAGGACCCAGTGAGAAGTGGTAGCTCTGTCCCCTCTTATCTGTCAGCTGCTAGTTTAATAGCATGCTGTAAAATGTATGCATTATGGTATCAATCATGGTGAATTAGTCCCCATTACTGAACCATACTGTTACTTTTTGGTGTGTTTATGGTGTTACTTGGTGTCTTGCTTATAGAAATTTAAGAACCTCTTTTTGCTTGCCTAAGTTAGCATGCTGTTTCTCCAGAGCCTCCAGTGACCATTTTCAGAAAACTTGAAGACCAGAAATTCCCTGACGGTGCAGTAATCTCTATCGAGTGTGAGCTGTCAAGACACAATGTTGATGTGAAATGGATGAAGGCAAGTTGTTGGATTTCTTGTTTTTCAACATAACATTTTGCAAAACTTGAGAGGCAAAAAAAGCTTCACGATGAAAAGAAAAAATAGATATATCTAACTTGAAAGCATCCCCAGCAGAATGCGAGTGTAATAGACCTCTTAGACCAAATGCGGCAGCGACACCGCCCCCCCTTTGAAACCCATTACTTCCAATGGCTTGCTCGGCACGACGGCAGCTTTTTGCTGCATCAAGCAAAGCCCTGGTGCAGTATACTGCTATAGTTCAAACTGTTTGGTCTGAAAGGCCTGAAACTCTTCAACCGGTGGTTCACAATAGCTTTATTGGTAATTCTAAACTACAAAAAATAAATAATAAAGTCACTCGTTATCAATTACAATAGGAAACAAATATTGACCAACCTTGTGCCCTTATCAGCTACTTCTTCAAAATAAAAGCACCGGCCTTTATGAAGTAGCTAAAGGACACAATTAAAAAAGCATCAGCAACATTGAACAAACACTAAAACAACAGATTGCATGATAGTAAGATGATAGTAAGATCGTATCGGAAAAGCCAAAATATTTGTAAACAAAGCCTTTAAATATGCTTCAACAACGTTTGAGCTCAATTCTTAAAGTAGCCCAAAATACATTTCTGCTCAGTTATATTTCGCCAACTTTGTGTTTATCAATTTGGAACAATAATAAGTAAAAAATTATTAGGCCTAATGAATTGGAACTAAATCAGTTTTTTTCTTTTTATCATTTTCAGAACGGGGTTGAGCTGAAGCCAAGCAAGGACTTGCGCATTTATGCAATGGGAAGGAAACGGTTTCTACAGATCATGAAATGTCATGTCAGTGATTCTGGCTTGTACACCTGCGATGTCGGAGATGCTACTACATCCTGCACTGTGGAGGTCTACGGTAAAGTCAACTACAGAAAAGGGCCTCCAGTTTTACAGTGGTATACTATAGTGGTAAGGGTTGCCTGAAGATGTGTAATACAAGAGAACTGCACAAACAATTTAACAATACATGGTTGGGAAAGAGGACAAAAACACCAGAAGCCCAGACTACCAAAGTTCTGCTGTGAAACTAGAGGCCATAGAGAGGTATTGGCTGAGTAAGCTCCAAAAGCTGTTTACAAGCACTTTATACCAGTTATTTATCAAAACATGTGTCTACCTCAGTTACAGGGCACATGGGTTAGCTATTGAGTTGGGCATCGAGAAGCGATTCCTTCTTGGACTTGTTTCAAAAATTAAGTTTCCAGTAGAACTGTTTCATTATTAGAATCGTTTGGAGGACTGGGTTTAAAATCCGATCATCGCTTACCAATTTAATATGCGCAAGTTTTGGTTTACGTAAGCAGCCAGGCGCTCTGGTGTGGCTTTATTTTACATTGAAATAGCCCTGGACAACTGCAACCCACCATTGAATCAAAAATAAAACGTTCCTCTTATTTGTGAAATAAGCATGTGACCCATTTCAACTCAAACCCTCAAAGAATCGGAATTGAAATGAAGAATTGGTATTGGAATCAGAATTGTTAAAATCCAAACTATACCCAACCCTAGTTAGCTATGGGTCAGTCATTTACTTGAAACGATGAGTTTCTTCATGCCCTCACCAACTTTATGGGTCATTCCTACTATGTAGTTCCAATTTAGCTTTCTTTACAGTCTATTAATAGGAAAATCATTTTAAGGCTTGTTAAGCTATAAGAAAACTAAATTGGTCCAAGTCAGGATATGGTCTAATAATTTTCACCATTCTAAGCATGCGACATAGGCCAAATGTCCACCCTGGTACCGGACAGTCTCCTCTCTATTAATACAGTTTGACTGCAGAGTTAATGTAACATTTATATTTTCGATGAGCTAATATGTCCCCAACCTTCCACTTTGAATATATTTTCACAAAGTATTCATAAATAAGCATTATCGTGAAAAAGACTTGTTCTATTTTAAAGGTAAAATGTAATTTCAATACATTTCTTTTAGATTAAAAAAGAAGGTTAAATGATTTCATTTGCCAGGTCATTCCCAGCAAGTGTCATTATTAATTAAAAATGTGTTAATTTTATTTAATTATAAAAAAAAAAACTCAGGTAACAAGATGGAAATAAGAGAAATGGGTGGACCTCACACCTGTGAACAAAAACACATTGTATTTAAGAAAGGCAAAACAGTAACAGGATGGGACATGTTATGCTAATGTTACTACTCATGTGATTAAAAACTGAGATTTTAAACATTTATTAACCATATTTCCAGGGTAATCATGTAATGCATTAGTCAAGCATTTTAAAACCTTGAAAAAAGGTTGACAAAAGAGTGATACTTCTGCTTCGTGTAGGTGATTAATTCCTGTCAAAAATGTATTGTACTTCCAGAGTCATGTGACTAAAGGACTAGTCCTGAGCCTTGTTTAGGGGGATTTAGATCAGAGTAACAGGGGGGACAGTCGACTCAGGGACAAAACGAATTAAAAAAAACTTTACATTTGTATTAATAACAACAAATTAATTAATTATTATTTATTTTTTAATTAATCCTGGATACATAATATGATTGTGTTTTATAGTAGAGGTGGGTTCACCGTGTAATCTTTTAGAAACACATATTAGACCAGTTTTTCACAACAGTCAATATATGTTATATCATGGCACTGAATGCTAGGAATTACCCTTATATTACTCAGTGCTAAGCTAAATTCACGCAGATACACATTTCTTTAATGGTAACATTCAAAATCACGGAAATTAACAACAGGACCCGTGAGATATTATGTCATTGTGTCAGGAACACATAGGTACTGAGATAAAGAATGTATTCACTTTACCATTGTTTGTATTCTGCACGCTAGCTTACAGCGTCGATAGAACTGAGGCTTTAATGTTATTAATTCCACCTGCGTTAAACTCCTTTGACAACTCAAAATGTCTACTGTGAAAAAGCTCTATGAAAGAGTGTAAATGATGTCAAAGAACAAAGTGTTAAATGCTTTTAGACTGTGTTGGACGTTTTAGCATTCAGTATGACAGAGACACACAGACCTAGCTGTTAGCACTCTCAATGCTAGCAAGTGATGTAGGCTAACGTTTAGCTTTGTCACAGCTAGTCCAAGTAGCTATATATATATGTATATTCACAGCATGTCAACCCTTCAAGAGCCGTTAGCTTGGACATGCCATGTAGGATTATTTTTTAGCAACAACAACAAAGAAGAGAAAAAGCACTTACCATACCCTCAAAGTGCCAGATAAGCGCTGCCATCTGTGATGCTCCTAGCCACTTCTTTGTTAGCTGCTGTAATTTGCTGCTACTCTTTAATGCTGTCTTTATTATTTTCTCTGGGCAAATGCTATTTGTATTTAGCCAGCAATTAACGTCTTTCACCCATTCATTAACAAAAGTTCAAACAAATAATGTACCAACACAATCTTTAGGGAGGCTGCTAGCTTGAGAAGCACCTAGCATAAATGTGTACACTAGCTCACTCCATGGATAAATAAGAGAACTTGTACAGGTCAAGTCAGTTATGCCTGATTAGACTTTTGTTGATACTTCATGTAAATTTCAGCAAAGCTCCACCCAACTTAAACCTAAGCGAAGGTCTAATTAGCCAGAATAATTTAAAGCACCTGTGTGGGTGGGCAACATTTCAAAGTCTTGATACATATTGAATTTGTTTTTCTTCAAAATACTTGTAGGTTAATATTTGAAAAATGTGTGCAATTGTGAATACTTTTTTTCTTTGATGAAATAAAGAGCTTATATAGAGGAAATGCAGTCAGGTGAACAGTTAGAAGCTGGTAGAATAATATTCAAAGATCCAATTTAACTAAGACAAAACAAAAGTTGAATTCATTGGAAGGACATAATATTCCAATTTTCTCACCAAGCATATACAACAAGTAGAAGTACTTTACAAGTCCAATTTTGTCATATGTGTATCATTAAATAATAGTATTAGGCCTATTATTAGTATTAAGACATACTAAAAGTAGGTAGGCCTACTGCTATTACTGTACCACTAGTGGTTAAGTTGACTATATTACTGTGATGACAATTCTGTTACAGTATAGAAAACATAAAGTAAATAATAATTTATAAAGTGTTCCTTTAGTTATACCATAGGAGGGGATGCTGCCTGGTAAACCAGGGCCTCCCTTTGAGTTAATGACATCACAACCTGATATTTACTGTATAATAACACATACATGTCTGAGCAGTACAGTGAGCTCTCTGTGTACAGTAGGCTGTATTACAAAAAGAAAAGGATTTATTACATGTACAGTATTTTAGAAAAGGGAAATCATACACTGGATGACGTCTTGCACCTTCATGCTCAACGAAAAAGAAGGAAGTTTTTTTTCCTCTCTTTACTTATTTTTACTTTGATATATTACAAGAAGCCCATTTCCTAAGCCTCCTTTACTGTGTATTCTGTCGGCAGAGCGTGAGCTGCTGATCCTTCAGCGTCTGGTGGACGTGGACATCCAGGAAGATCAGAACGCGGTGTTTGTTTGTGAGGTGTCAGTGGAGGATGTGCCAGGAGAATGGTACAAAAATGGGGAGAGGATACAACCCACCAGCACCATCAAGATCCGACAGGAAGGTCCGCTTTAAAATCACGAGCACGCAATTCATAGTGCCTGCACAACGCTTCTGATGATATTACGCTTAATGATACTGTAAATGAGATTTACAATGGTCTGATAATCTACCAAACATGTAGTACAACACCTGAAAAGAAGACATTTGTAAATCTGTAAATAATATCTGGAATTGACTAGATGCAATTATTATCAGGCTTATTATTTATCTTTACAATTGTATTCTTATTTCAGGGACCAAACATTTTCTTCTTATGTGCAATGTGAGAACAGAGGACTCTGGAGAGATCAAGTTTGTCACCAGACACGTTGAATCTGTCGCTTCCCTGGAGGTGGAAGGTATAAATGAATTTGTTGTTGTTGTGAAAGCACCAATTGTCAATCCTACAACATCGTCGCAATACTGACATCAAGGTTATTTGATCAAAAATATCCCGATATTTGATAGTCTTCATATCACCTAGCCCCAACTCAGTTAAGTCTATGAGCTAGGAGTTCACTCATCACATTTTACGCACAGAATTTTAGATTTACACCAAAAACCAATGTATGTGCTTTACATGCTGTAAGCATTTACAGCTGTGCAGTTATTTGTCTGTTCAAATTAAATTGAGGTGAAATAAGACTAAAACGTGTGTTGAATTATCTTATCTTGCTCATCGTGTTGTTGTTAGAATTTAGACATATATTTAGTATTTTATCAAGTCACAGTTCAGTTTGACAAATCTAAATTGCACTTTGTCCTTTTCCAGAGATTCCTGTCAACATTGTGAAGCCTCTGCAGGATACGACCGCCCTGGAGAAGAGCCGCGTGCTCCTCGACTGCACCGTGTCCAACCCCAGGTGTAGCATCCGCTGGTACAAAGGCAGCAATGTCGTGCTGCCCTCCGAACGCTTTGAGATCTGCAGTGAAGGCTGCTATCGGAAACTGATCATCCAGCAGGTGGTGCTGGAGGACGAGGGCACGTACAGCGTGCAGGTTGGAGAGTATACATGCTCTGCAAAGCTGACAGTGGAGGGTAAGAGAACTCATGATCGATAAGGACTGTGTAATTTACAGCCAAAGTTGTTCATTCCTTTGCAAGCTACAGAGTAGTCAGTGTGATACACTCCAATCCAGTGCAGAACAAGCTTCAAAGATCGAGTAATCAATAATTTGTCAACTTTTAAATAATCTATGACTCGGTTAAGTAAAAAAGATCTAATCCAAGCTTCTTAAATGTATATAATTTTGAATAATAATCCTATACAGAGTAGGGATAGTAGTGAAAAAAGATCTTTAGTTGTCCTTCCCCAACATCCCACCCAACGAGTGTTATAACATAAGAATGGCTACAGGATGACACCTTACTATTATTTCAGTGCAACAGAGGGTCTCATACTTAGACTGTATACATATTAACGGTCTATGGTCTCATGCAGTACTTAACCTCATAGCTCCACCTGCTGTCAGAGCAAAGCTAACACACGGATTTGATGAACACATGGACCCCCAATTTTTCCATGGCTGTTTTTCTTTCACTCTTGCCTTGTGTACATCCTTAAATGTTGTTTTTTTGTTTATTCGTTTTTTTATTTTTTTATCTGTTTATGTCTTTGTAATTAAAGAACTCGTGTTAGGTTGAATGGTTGAGCGGTGGCTGTTCATGGTAGGTAGCCTCTTACACAGATGTAGTGGTCAACTTGAGTTTATTTACTGTTTACCCTCTGGACACAAACTGAGTCCAAATAATAATTTTTTTAAATATATATAAAAAGTGTACCATGAACATGCCAAATTCTGACATTTCTGAGTGACTATAAAAAATAAAATAATAGCCTTTTTCACATGGAAAATATAAACTACGAGTAAGAAATATAAGGCAGATCTAGTGTTGTGCATGCTGGATCACTGTCCCACTTCTTGGGACACTTGAACAGAGAAGGGCCATATAATATTAGAAACATCCGTTCTTTTCCTTCCAATCAAAATGGCTCATGAAAAAGGCTGATCACCTACACTGCATGCCCCAGTTGGATGAGACATGTAATTTACCATGATCTGATACCATGATCTCCCAGAAATAAAAAGGAATAGAAGACATGCATTGTGAAAGATCTATCACCGCCTAGCATAATTGATTAAAAAGCTTATAATAATTGGATAAAGGCTAACCAAAGGACTCCGACTATTTGCTAAAAATGTGTTGTAAGCTAACCACTTTCCCTCTCACGTGTGCACGGACTCAGCCCAGTCAGTGTTGATGGTGAGTGAGCTGAAGGATGTGGAAGTCCCGGCCCCTGGTGAAGCCTGCTTTGAGTGTGAGGTCTCAGTCCCTGTTCTCAAAGCTCCTGTGTGGAGTCTGAATGGGGAGCCGCTGCAGCCCAGCTCTCGGGTACGCCTGGAGAAGATGGGCACGGTCCACAGGCTGACCCTCAGACAAACCTCCCCGGACATGAGCGGAGTGGTGGAGTTCTGCTCTGGGAAAGCAAAAAGCAGAGCCCAGCTTCGGGTACTGAGTAAGTAAAAGAAGTTTGTAATGGACATCACAATGTACTTAGATTTTAACTGTATTTACATTGTCAGTAAAAGGCTAGGTGCATGGATTTATGCATATATCTACGCACATGTAAGATAATAAAAGACTGTAGAGATGAAATATGACAAGGCATTTGTGTGACATGATTTCAAATTGATCACAAATATGTTTAAACAATCTCTTGAGGAAAAAATGAAGAAATGTTATATGAACATATTTCTTTTAAATAGTTGTGTTGTTATTGTTTTGAATTGCTTTCATATAACAAAATACCATACATCTAATATTAAAAAAAACAATAACAGCACACAATATACAGATAATAATACCCAACTTTTAACAATAAAAGCCAATCATTCTTGTTTTTTTTCCTTGGACAAGAGTACTAGCATACTGTACTCAAGTAAAGTACTGTTACTTTAATTTAAAGTACTTAAGGTTACACATTATTCTGAAATGGACCATTCTGCACAATGATGACTTTTACTTTTCACTTTAAGTATATACAGTGCTAAATGCTTAGCACTATAAATACTTTTGTAAGTTTGAACACATAATTTTTACTATAACAGAGTATTTCTACACTGTAGATCTACTTTTACTCATGATCTGAGTACTACTTCCAGCACAGCATCAGACTGAATTGGACCAACTGGTTAATTTAAATGTTTAACCTAGTGTTGTAATGTAAACAATAACCACTAAAGGGAGATAAGAGGGTCTCTTTAACCCCTCTCCAGTGGCTTTTACAATAAATGATATGAAAATGAACCACGGTTATTTATGTTTTTACATTTAAATTTCAATTCGCCATTGTTGTAGGCCTAAGGTGATTCTGACATAATCAGTCCACATAACCTTTGATTGTAAACCTAACCTTTCATACTAAAATGTGTGTCATAGCCTATGTACGTCTGAGGCTTGTAACACGTCTCTGCAAAGGGCAAAAATCATGTCAACAAACCATATCACCATATCAATTAATGCTCATTTAGAGCTACTAGAGATGTTGATAAGCTAATTTAGACTCAGTAGACCGTGTAACCTTCATTATACGGCTTAAATATGCTTTGCAGCTCCAAACATATTTTTGTAAAATGATGCAGTAATAGTGGATGGATGTTTTGATGCCGTAATGGTTTTTATTCCATGAACTGGTCTACTAAAAAGCCATTTTTGCATTACAAGCACCACACAAAAAGACCCAACATAAATCCATCAGTCTGCTTCTGAATTGTCAAGATGGCGTCTTAAAGTGTGTTTCCTGACTTGGCACAGCACATGCAGCAGTAAATATGGCAAATGTTTTGGCTCTTAGAGCGCTACCTTCTATAAGTGTTTATGGCTCCACTCAAGCTGCAATAATGTAGGCCAAGCAATATAAAGCACCATCTCAGGTTATGTAAAATGTGTAGGAGAGTAAACTATTTTTTGCTTTATTATGTTGGCTTTAAATGAAAGAGTATTATGTTCAGTGATCTGTTGTAAACCTGTCATGAATTCAGACGGTTTTAAAATGAGGGCCATGTGCAGCATAACTAGGAATCACGCTCACCTTAGAACATTAAAAAGGAAATTAAAATAGTCAGAAACTTTACAAGGGATATTGTGTAATCATAGGCAGTGGTGGAACGTAGCTAAGGAGCCTACATTTACTCAACTACTGTTCGGAGGTACTGGTACTTTAGTTAGGAATTTTCATTTTCTGCTTTTTAGTTCTACTTTACTCCCTTCAGAGGCAAATTTGGAACTTTTGTTATTCTACATTTATTTGCCAACTTTAGTCACTTAGCAGGTTCAAATCAATGCTTTTAAATTACGATATGGTAACACTTGAATGCAGGGCTTTCACCGTTTATATAAGTGCACACTGTACTACTTTTACCTGACTGAGCAATAAGGCCAAACTATGTACGTACAGATGAAGATTATAATTTGGTGATTTGGTTTCCGGTCTTTGGCTTTGTCCAACAGTCCCTTTCAGGAGGGCCACAAGTTTGGGGCTTTGCAAAAGTTTAATTAAGCCTAAAGCAGTAGATCCCAATCTGGGGGGTCGGAAGGCGTCTTAATATAAACCTGAGGGGGCTTAAGATATTTAAAAGGTAGAAAAAAAATGATATTAATATATGAAACTTTGTCCTGGTCAAGTCATGAATAATTTCATCTCTTTGGGCCTTTAAATTAAATCTGAGAAGGAAAACCCACTCTTAGGTCCAACTACTGACAGCTCATGTCCACACCAGAGCTCTTCATTAGAGTTTGCTATTTTCCATTAGTTTTTATTTTGTTTTCAATTTTTGCTTTTCAGTTCAGTTAGTTTCAAAGTGGTTTTCCTCATTTCGGTTTAGTACGTATTGTAAAAAAGGTTAAGTTCAAGTTAAGTTTTTGTCAGTTTCTGTATAATTTTTTTTTATAAGAGGTATTTGTTGGGGCCAAAATTAAAATTAACAGGTATTACAATACTAACTCAGAGCAAAAAAATGTGTTGTTTCAATTAAATTATTGTTGTAGTTATTTACATATATGTTTAGTAAAAAATGGACAGGTTTAACAAGACATGTCTCCATTTTGACAGAATAAGGTCAAACGATGAAGGATTGTCTTCACCTATGCTCTTGGCCTCAATCTCTTTTTTTTCTCTGCTCAAATTTCCCAGGTGATCCGTGAGAGACATCTTCCATCTGTCATCACCTGGTTGACACGGACGGACTGAAACTATAGTGATGCTTTTTAAGTTGTAACATTGACATTGCTTATATATTTACAAACAGTATGTCTATAAAAGTGGTTTAAACAGGGTTATGACGGATTTTCATGCAGTTCCGTTGAATCAGGGAGTGGATTTTCTCATAGTTACCTGCCTTTAAGAATTGTCTTTATGAAATTTCTGTTAAAATGAGTATAATCAGCATGTGAATACGTATAAAGAGTTCCATTATTCCATTAACTGCAGTTTGTCTGTAAACTATGTCCTGTGTGGAAGTGGTCTGACTGTAACCATGGTCAGGTTTAAGCTGAATGTGTATTTGTGCCAATAAATATCAATACATGTAAAGAGACATTTAACTTTGTAGGGTCATTTCTGAAGCCAAATGCTAATGTAGAACAAAAACTAAAAGTTTTATCATCTTCTCTGATTTTGTTCAGGCTGCATACGCACACTTAATGTGTATATTGTCGTAGCTTTTTAAGATAATTGCAAGTTAAAAAAAATACTTTTGGATCTGGTCACCTATTTTGGCGTTTTCCAAAACTCAGGTTGTCTGCTTTGACACATATTTTCAACCACAGCTGATTTACGGACTACACGTGCAGTAGTGCCATTTATTATGCAATATAATTGGATTTGCACTCTGTAATTTCCCCATATATCAAAGCATGGTTTTGTGTGGCTGTTGCGTGACAGCGATTTGTGTCTTAGTATTTTCACTTAGTTTCCAGTTGTCTACAGCCGTGTGCTGAGATAAAATTAAGGATTTCAAAATGGATTATCCAAACAAACATCTCTTTTAATCATTTGTCCATGGTATAGAATTTTTTTTTTTGTTCAATGAGAAGTTTGAATAAAGACAGTTCCGTCTTGCAGCAAGGGGCTTGTAATGTAAATACATTGGGCACAAAATCGGGTAATTTAGTAAAGAAATTGATTATAGGAAATTACTTGATCACCTTGATTGATAATCAGGGCATGCTAGTTGTAACGTTGCGTGTTTATTATGTTTTAACTTAATGGAGAATGATAGTTGTTTTCATATGAAATCTGTTCCATATTCCATTTTTCCATTTGACTTGTTTCCACCTCTGCCATGCCATGTTGAGTTGAGCGTTAAACATGTGAAAAAAAAAAGTACTGTTGTGAAATATGACCCGTTTCAATAAAACATGCTTTATTGATGCCAGGTAAAAATAGCTCTAGTTGTCTTTTTGTTTTCAACCTAAACAATTATCAGCAGCAATTTTAAAAACTTGCGTGTTGGAACCAGTTTCTTTACTTGAGTCATATTAATACTCTCGTTGCATTCAGTAAAAAAAAGTTAAATCATTATTTAAAGACAGGTTATGGTTTTTCCAGGTATTGTCAAAGCATCCGTTTTAAATCTTAAACCAATGTACACACGCACACACACGCACACCCAATGGAACTGTATTTACAGCTCGATACGCCAGAACATTTGACTTCCATTAACGTCTCACACAAAAATAAGGTTTACAGATCAAAGTGGGCTTTCAAATCAAACGTCAAACTTACTTAAGTTGCCGTAGCAGGTGAGCGCCTCTTCCTGCACACATGGACCAAGGGCCGCACACTGGGTTGGCCAATTCAACAAAAAAACTCAAAAGATAAAATAACATCCCGTAAAATGACATTAAAACCAATTCAAAACGATTGCCTAAAATCATGATATACTGTATGTACAAAACTAATCTCACCATTTCTGCAGTGGTAAGTGTTTTTGTGTGAAAGGTCCGATCAGTGTGAAGTCAATCTCTTTTCCTCATCCAGAACTGTCCAAAAGATCCAGATCTTATGTCTTATATTAAGCGTTCTAGAGTTGTTGGTATGCGGTATAAGTATGAGGTCAACAAGACGAGGGTGTTTTGTGACTGGACTGGGCATAAGACATAACATTTTATTACACAGTCAAATATAGATTCCAGTAATATTAGAAGTTAGTGATTAATCTTTATCAGTCATCTGCAGTACAGTAGTAAAAACTTGATCAATGGCAGTGGATTGCCATGAATACTATATATTCTTTTTTATCTAAATGCAATAGCTGATGGTGTGTTGTACGGAGCCAAATTCCTACCACAAACAGTATTTGTTCAAAGCTTTCAGAATACATAAGGTAAATGCGCAGTATTTGGAGCACACCACAAATGTGTGTTTTGTAGTGAAATGTGCCGCAACATGTTTAAAATATTAAACCACAATTCTCTAAAGTTAATGATTGTCTTTTCCTACATGCACATTCGGCCATTTGAGCAAACAGAAGTAAGTTCATGGGGTTTAAGGAACAGTCTTCAATGACTTGTTATATTCTGTGTAAGAGATTCAAATACTATTAAAAGTGCTACAATAAACTGAAATGAAAACGACTGATGTTCATTTGTAGAATGGCACTGAACAACTGTTCAAACAATCTAGGTTTACAGCTTACTTAAATAGGTCACTGCGGTCACATAACAACGACAACAACAACAACACACACAAACTGCACTGCTAAAGATATCTACAGAAGTCATTGAATCTCATATTCAGTCTTTGTCTAGCGTTAAAAAATAGAAAAGAAAAAAAAAAAGAATCTTTGGGTTTGATTAATTTCAATGTTAAAGTACCAAACCCAGCTGGAAAGATTGCTTTCACTTTTTTACGCAATTTTTCTAGTTAAGAATACGAGATTAAATGAGACTTTTTTTGCAGTGTGGTCCTTGTAGTCGGATGCAACGTTGAGCCTGTGGCCCACCAGCCTCCGTGGCCCCGTGACAACAGCTGCTGGGGATTATTTTCATCCTAGTTTCCTGCCTCTGTTAACTCGAAGTCCTCTGCTGCTGGAGAACTTCATAGATGTCGTCCACTTTGCTTAGTCTCTCAAAGAAAGGGATAAGATCGAGAAGCTCGGTGTCTGACATGTCGTCAAACCAGGACGCTACTGGAACCTGGAGGTTTGAGGAAGTGGGATAGGGTGGAATAAGAAGACCTTTTTAATATTCCACAGTACCCAATATGTTATTATTATTATCCCAAAAAGATTTTTAGTAAACAACAAAATTGTAGGTTAGTGTATTGCAGAGAAAGAAATATAGATGGCATACTGCGTTGTCGGGATGGAAGACGTAGGAAGCGGGGGAGTTATCGATGATGATGACCTTGTTGAGGTCTCTTCCCAAACGGCTCAGATCCTTTACGTAGTTCCCTTTGTGGAAGACACAGGACTCCCGGAAGAGACGGCTCCGGAAGGCCCCCCATTTGTCCAACAGGTCCGACACAGGATCTGCGTACTATAGGAACAGGAGAGAACCAGAGGCTAGGGTTAGACAATTCTGTGCAAAGTTTGTATCTTCTTCGGTGGTTGTTCAGCAATTATGCAGTAGTACAGTGTGTACATTCAAACCGTACTGTACGTGACTTATGTACGGAGCTGCTAAGGGAACATATGGGGGGAAAAATAATAAGATGTGATTGCGAAAAAAAAAAAGGATAAACACTTTTACATTCTTTTGCTAAACTTTTTCAGGCTGAAAAAAAGTAGAATGTACTTTCGGGTCATTGTTGTGTAAACAACCACAACTATGGCGCGCACACACCTGTGGACTGTGTCAGGACCACATCTGTGCTGCCTTTCTGTTCCACGCTCATAGCTGTCTGCCGTTAGCCTCCACCGGGAAGCTAACCGCTAACTGAGACAGCATGTAATAACTTCTAAGATCATTCAGTGCCGTCAATCCTCGTAAAACAGCATTATCATCTGCTCGTGCGCGAACATCTTGCGCATGCACAGGACGGATGGTACTGGCGGCACAGATAAGGTACTGACGGACGGTTATGGCATTTTATTTTGAGATTGAACTGAAGGAAAGACATTAAATCAGGGCTTGGCAGTAGGCAGAGAGATTTAATGAGAGACCTCTGAAGAGAATACTTATTGCAAGGGGACACAATTGTGCATTGCACATCCAGTTTAATATTTTGCCCCCTCAGTTGAAATTGGAATAATAAATGCCAAGCTGAAGGTGGTAGGCATCTCCGTGCACACCTGCTACTTTGGTTTATGTATTTGTAGCAGCACAATGTGCAAAAGGGCTGGGTGAAGGTGAATATAGATCTGCAACTGTGGTGATTATTAAATAGTCACATGACTGGTGATATAGCTCTGAAACCCCAGCGCTGGGGGTCACAGCGGCTCCATGGCCAGCGCCAACATAAAAGGTACACAAAGAACCACACACATTTTTCATTAAAAATCCACAAAACAAACATACTATTTAACCATTTCCTCACAAGTCCTAACAAAGCAAAAAATAAAAGATTTTTTAATTAAGAGATAAAAGTTGCTTTAGTTGATTTTTTTTAACCACTTAGGGGCAACAAAAAACAGTCGTAAACACATCGTTGACATATTAGTACAAGTTATAAGTTGAAATAGTCAACCTATTCCTTATTTACACCAGCCGACACACGGAGCAACATTAGCATTCGTTTAGCATCATGCTTATGGCAACAAGATAAATGTCCAATAAAACCACTTTTTTTAGCAATGCTGTTGGTCTCCACCCCTCCCCCCCCCCTGTCTCTTAAGCTGCTAAATGCTACAATGTCTACTAGCTGGTCACTGACTTTGGGTGTTGTTTTAACTGCTTGATGTTTTACGTGTATTATTTTGAATAGTAAGCCGATTAAAGCAGATCATTATGGCCTACACCTATAAGCATCACATTTGAATGCACACTTTGAGCACGAACGAAAGAGAAGTGGTATCTGCGACCTTTTTTTAAAACACGAAAGGTGACAGATCAGCATATCATTTTAGACGATGTACAAAAAATATACTCTTGATACTTTCACCTTGTAAGGGCTGTAGACAAACATGGCAATAGTGTGTTCCTCATTAAAAATTGTTAGGACACTACATACTTTGAACCTGTACTGTTATCAAAGCAAAAATAGAATAAAATATTTGAAAAATCAAACATTGCAACTAAAACCTCACTGAGTCATGACTCATAACCGACCAAATGCTTCACAAACAAGCTGAGGCCTTTGAAATAAATGTGAAAGGTTAATTGCCTGACAGGTACCATAAATATATCTTTATGTATGAGAGCGTATGTAGAAGGTCACCTACAAATCAAACACAAAAAATGACGATGGGTTTCCAGTTATTCTACAACAGGTGTCCTTTTCCACATCTGGTGTGTCCATCTGATAAATGCCAATCGGCCTCCTATAAAAAGTCACATGTGAACCATTTGTTACACAGAATAAGAGCGGCAGTCTGACCTTGGACAAGCTGGCGGTGAACAAGACACACTCGAACAATTCTCCCATCCTCTTGAGGAATTCGTCAACGTGGGGTCTCTTTAACACATACACCTGGGTGGACACACAAAGCATTGGAGTATGAAATGCACAGTTGGTCTGCCACATGCTTCACTTTATTATGGATATGAACAGGAATAAAACTACTCATGGGGAAATATATAAAGAAAAGGAAATGGTAATCCTACTTCTGACCGGTGTGTCGAGATATCGTCAAGACACAAATATACTGGAAGACGAGGAATAATATGCATTTCATGGTGTAACCCACTGGAAATACTAATTTTCTCGAGCATTATTATTAGTTTCTTTTGTAGCTTGATAATTCTATGTTGCTAATATCACATCAAATGCTGCAAAGGCAAACAAACCTGTAATATTTCTTGAAAAGACCCCAACGGGACTTAATATCTACTTCCACTAAGATGCTGGCGGCCTTGTTTCTGAACCAAGTCATCCTGAATAGGCTTTCCCCACTTTAAACAAGCCTATCCTGGATTACTTGAAACAGACCCAGGCCCTTTGGACAACAAGGCTCCTCTGTCTGCCGGGAGGCCCAGCACAACAGATTGGGGTTACCATTGAGCGCCTGCAGGGAATAGTCACTGCCGTTCCCCAGCACCAATGAGCAGGACATAATATGCCCCACGGGGTGAGATTGATGGCCAGTGATTTCTGAGAAGCCTGCCAGGGTTTTCTCATTTTGTCAGGCCACGTAAATAGCCGCCTGCTGCTTGGAGCCATCAACAGAGCGAGCTACAGCACTGTCAGGGAGCTAGCACAGTGTTTCCAGTGCAAACCACGAAGGATATTGGAATTTTACACCCTTACTTTTAAATTTGAAAGTTCATAATAAGGCTTTCAAAAGTATCAATACTTGTTTATTTGTTTGAAATGATAATATCTTAATTATCTATACATATACTATATATAAAAATAGTATTTAATGTACTGAAGCTATTAAAAAGAAAGATCTACAATCCGATTTTCAAGCCAAGGCTACACAGATCACACAACATGGAAGAAAATCCGCTGGTCGTCAACCTGTGGCTGAAACGACACTCTCTCCATCAAATAACTCACCACTGACTTTTTCTGTAGTAGCACAATAGAGAAAGAAAAGAAAAATATATCCTTTTTTTTTTCAGTGTCCGAATCAAGTCATCATTTTAAGTGTTTACTTTTCTGCATACTCAATATCTTTTTAGCATTTTTTTTTAATATCGATTTTGCTTACATTTGTTTGTTTCAACCCAGTTGATGTTTAAAGGATGTCCAAGATCCTTCTTAGTGTTTTGGTTCATTTTTTATTTTTTTAAGTTTAAGAATAGAAAATGAATGGCACGGTGTACATGTTGTACTCCCTTGTAACCTACAATTGCATTCAATGTTTTAAAATGTAAAATAGTTTTTTATATAAGTATCGTATATAAGTTTAAGATTCTGGTATTGTGACAACCTTAGTTCATAAAGCATGGTACCGTTCAGATCCGATGGTTAATAGCACAGACTGAGGTTACTGGTGGGTGGTACATGCAGTGCATTAATGGGCACTGCACATAAAATGGCTCTCTGTATTAATCCTGCTTGGACAATTGTTGACACACATCTTTATCATGAAGTCTATCAAGCTTGTATGATGACGGCGTTTCACATTGTGATGATGTAGCAAATAGTCACTTAAGCATATCAAGTGCCTACCTGGTGAACTGTTCCATCAATTTCCACTGGAATGATAAAATCAGCATTGTTCACTGGCTGTTGAGAAAAGGAGTAAAAGTGTTAAACACACAAAAAGAAGAATTTCATTTTATCTTCAAAGGAAATCTACACTTTACCACTCGGGCTGGGCGTTATGAAGATGTACAGTATATTATCAAAATGCTATGCAACTTGTCTATTGGACACATTTTTCTATATTGCTTTATTAAGAAAAACCAGCTGGAGGACTGCGTTACAGCAAAATCTACATCATTTGGACGCTGTTTAACGTTCTGATCCTATCACGTTACGTTCATTTCACACTAGACTTCCTAATAAAATGACAAAAGTATTTCTACATAGAGCATACAAAAATAGTCTTTGTCTTGTGATTATTTCATGCATTTATTTATTTATTTACATAATAAATTATTAGAAAACAGTACATTGTTATTAAGATGTGAAATTACAGATTATTAATTAATCCAAATATTTGGTCTATTTTTACTAGAAAGTGGTCTTGGTAATGTGACCGGCTTTCTTTCTCGTAGAAATGGAGCCTTTATTTCCTTAAGCACTCAAAATGGGTAATCTTAAACTTTTAAAAAGAAACTGGGTCACCTTTAAAATGTAGTGGGCTAACCTGCTCCAGAACCGAGCAGCGTTTGAATAGGTTGGGTTGACTTAAAAGGGATAATTTAACCCTACATCAAAATACTTTATAATAATTTGGATGTATGGGTAAACTGATTTCGGCCATATTGCCAAGCCCTGTTTTCCAGAGAGATGTGAGTGATGCAACAAATCTGAAGTGAGGATGTGTCAAACACATAGACACAAAGATGCCGCCTCAGCGTCTTTTAAATAACACAATACTGTGAATAACTCCTGTCACTTCCATCAAGAAAATATGGGCGCTACAGAAAGTGATAAGGGTCATAACTTTTCTGATTTATTTAGGCAGTATACTCATATGTAAAATATGCTTCTCAAATGTTAGTATCACTCGCATTTTCTATATAAGGCCTTACAGCCTAAACATATACTCTGAGGTAATGCAAGTGAGACCAAACAGGAACAGAAAGTGTGTGTCTGCTTTGAGAATAAATGCGCAGTATTTTTCATAATGCTGCATGCTGGTTTATGTTCTGTCCTGTATCTGCTGCTTTAAATGTATGTACTTTGCATTTGAAAAATGTATCTATCCAAATGATTATTAATTAATCCATTTTTGTTTTTACACAGCAAAATTGGATTAATAGCAGATTGAACTTGAACTAAGGCCCATTTTTAGTACTATCAGTATGAATGCAAATCCAGTCATTTTAGTTCTGGTTTGATCTCTTTGCATCATTATGTGAATATGTAGGCTGAACCACTCTTTTTTTATCCTCTAACTCTTTTTTAAATAATACATCTTCTATCTTAATCACAAATTTAGAACAAAAATACTTCCAGGTATGTCAGTTAAAACTGTCGTTTCAAATAGTAACTTACATTTTCCTACCTAGTAGCATGTGTCTTGATACTCATCAATGATTTGTCTAATGATCTATTACCAAAGGTTTAAACATTCCTTTTTTTAAATACTCAGGAGTCTAAATGTCAAGCTCTGCTATTATACTATATCCTATTGGCCGTATTTGCTTTTTGGCCTATAATGACACCATTCAAAAGCAGTACTGAAATATATGAGACTATGATTCTTTATTAGGGGTGTTGAAATCACTCATTGCATCGATGCATCATGATGCAAACGTAGATGATTCTGCACGGATGCAGTGACAGACCATAAATGATTATTGCCTACTGATTATACTTGAACATTTTACGGTTGCTGCATTTTTTTGTTTTGTTGAGACGCTGCCATATTCAGAAAGTGCCTTCTTTAGGAAAACATATACACACATATACACACATTTTTTTCACTAACAAAGTCAAGCAGGGAATTTGTTAGTGAAAACCATGCGTAGCAATTCATAATAATATTGTGGTGACGCATATGGAATCGCTTTGTTGACAGGTTAATGGAAATCTAACTGATTCACTCCTCTATACTTTATCATGACAAAATTGGCATGACAAGGCACAGGGCCTGGTGTCTAATTTTCAAATTGTGTATGTTTAGCATTTATGTTGTGGGTACATTTCTGAATGGTTACAATATGGTTATTTGGTTACAACATAGGCTATACAAATATATTTTCAAGTGACATATTTGGTCTATTTGTACTGGAAAGTGGTCTTGGTAATGTGATCGGCTTGTTTCTCGTAGAAATGGAGCCTTTATTTCCCCAACCACTCAAAATGGGTAATCTTAAACTTTTAAAAAGAAACTGGGTCACCTTTAAAATGTGGTGGGCTAACCTGCTCCAGAACCGAGCAGCGTTTGAATAAGTTGGATGACTTAAAAGGGACAATTGAGCCATACATCCAAATACTTATTTTTCCTTGATTCGTAGTGCGATTTATCAATCTCGATTGCTTTGGTGTTGTTTGACCAGCGGTGGAGATATGGGCCGTAGAGATTTTTGCCTTCTTTCTAATATAATGGAACTACATGGCACTTTTCACCGTATCAATACAGTTGACGGGTGTAGTTTGGGAGAAAGAAAAAAGTTCCTACATGAAACTGCTCACAACTCTGTGGATTATCTTGAGTAACCAAGTCATGAGTGTGTCGAGTGCCATCTAGTTCCATTATATTGGAGAGAAGGCAGACATCTCTACAGCCAACATCTAATACACCAAAACAATCTATATCCATGAATGGCACCACAGGTAAGAAGAAAAATGTTCATTTTTATTTTGGGGAACTATCCCTTAAAGAGTAATATAAATAACTGACTACTCCGTAGTGCTACACCTTCATGTTCATGTTTTTGTATTTGTTTAATTGCATCCAATTTTTCTATTTCAGGTAAAATGCAATATTTCACATTCTAAAAGGTTGAAGAATTAGTCATACGCTGGCTTTTCTCTCCACTTTCAACCAATTCCAAAACGGTTACCAATAATGCTCTTTTTAACATGTGTGTCAAAGTAATAATAAGTTTAATTATCCACCTTGTGTTAAACATGAAGTTAACAGAGTCTGACCCTGTTTACACATAGCCAGTTGCAATATCTAGTGACATCCTTTAGGACATCTGTGACCTGAGAAGGACTAAACACCACATGGTATTCATTGCATGATTTGTCTTGACATAAGAGCCTGGGCTTTTGCCGTTGACTATTTTGTTCACTAAATGCTACCTTAAAAGGTATCAAACTGCTCAAAAGGAAGCTAGTTATTTGAAGGAACAATCTAAAACTCAATACAGTATTTGAAAGCATCTTTACTCACAGTACATTAACACTGATTGATTTACATATTCTAATTAAAGAGATGTGAAGTTGTAATTTCCTTTTAGAAACAGTGAAGTATTTATATATAAATGACTCAAGTTACAACCCTTTTTCTGAAAGAATTATTGTTGATAATCTTTTTTTATCATATTTACAATACTAATTGCAATGTCCTATTGGAACACTGCCGTTAATAGCTGCACGTATACTTGTCCTTTACAATTTACTTTTCAGTCTTGAAAATATGATTTTAACTATTATTAGGGGTCCAAGCCCTTAGCCCGAAACAGCTAAAGTTTTTATTTTATTTAATTTTTTTTTATCATTTATTTTATTATTGCCCTTGGCAACCAGAATGAGTCAATTGGCAACCGTTTCATGGCCTCTGGTTGCCCCCTTTGGCATCCACCAGTTCAACATTTGTGTTTTTTTAATATACAAAAACAAATCATATACGATTTGGTTAAAGTTTAAACACTAGCTTCGAGAGCAACTAGGGTTGGGTACCAGTACTAGTCCTGACACCAGTACCTGAAATTCAGTTCCAGGTACCCAACAATACTTTTTCGGTACTTTTCCTCTCTAATTACGAAAAAATTATTTCAATTGTAAAAAAAATTCCAACCTATTAACATTATGTAAATAAATTTGGAATATTTTACCCTGACAGAAATTAAACAAATATAAAAATAAAAACCTCTCTTCTCCTAAACCCGTCACAACCTATTAAATTGAACACAGCGGTTCAAATTTTTGGGCACCCCAGGTAAAAATTTGTATTAATGTGCATAAAGAAGCCAAGAAAAGATGGAAAAATCTCCAAAAGGCACCAAATGACTGATTAGACATTCGTATATTATGTCACAAAAAGTTTGATTTGATTTTCATCATTTACACTTTCAAAATAACAGAAAAAATAAAGAAAAAATGGCATCTGCTAATCTTTATGCACATTAATACAAGTTTTTACCTGGGGTGCCCAAACCTTCAAGCCCCACTGTAATTATTAATTTGTGTGTTTGTGTGTGTATGACGGACCTCCGCTCTCTGTCAATATGCAGAGTGGGCCGATAAGCTCATACTTCCTCTCAGGTACCAACATTTGTTTGATTTGACGTGAACCAATACTCTGTAGTACCGACGTGATTCGGTAAAGATACCAGGTTTGTACCCAACCCTAAGAGCAACACAACATTTCAGCTGAATTATGGCTTTTTATACACGCGTGCTTGTCAAAAAAAAGATACATGCAGCACATTTTTTTTATTCACTTCAGCGGCACATGTTAAGCACCGCGGATTTCAGTCCCTCATTATGGTGCCACCTAGATAAATGTCTGCACTGCTCTACGATGCTCCGAAACAGAAGTTAAAGGCAACAGAACTAATGCATTTTTAGGGGTCATCTGCACAAAAATTGGCAAGGAGACTCTTATCTGTGAACCCTTACGATCAAAAGTTATCAAAAGATTTTCAATCACACCTGCAGGCGGCCAGAATAAAATACAAAATGCGTTTTGCCCCTTTACCTCGTTGCCACATCGTTCACAGAAAACAAGCCCAATACTTATTGGGCTTGTTTTTATAGCACATTGCTATTGATATAACAAGCCCAATACTTATTGGGCTTGTTATATCAATAGCAATGTGCTTTGTGTGGATGAAGCATGAAGTTGATGTGACTCATTTAGCAACTGGCTCTCTGCCACGTAACGTTACTCCACTACTAGCTTGTCATTCAGTTATTGTTATACCTCAGCTCTATGACTATGTTGTGTATTGAGTTACAGGTTTAACCACTAGAGGAAGGAAACATGGAATTCTCCTACACTGCCTAGGCACCAAAGGCCAACCTATATTTTATACACTCACAGATGTAGGTACAACTTATGATTCAGCAGTAGCTGCACTGCATGCACATATCAGCCCAGCAGTAACTGTTGCGGTGTAACAACACATGTTCAGACTAAGAGCGTAGAGACCACATGAGACTGTAGTTAAGTGTTTGGGCACGCTACGTGAGCTTGCTACATTGTGCTGATGATACGGGACCAACTGAGTGAGCATGCTAGGTGCATAAAACTATGTGACAGACAAAAAAAATAAATGCAAATCTGACTCTGGAGACAGCAGTAAATTTGGCGTGTCAAGTGAAAGCAGCCATTGGGCATGCACAGACTCTAGCTTCAGAACATCATGCTTCAGTGCACGTGGTGAAGGTGAGGCCAAAACATTCATTCAGAACCAGAGCAAAGAGCAACTTGTCCACCGAGCCTGCAGCAACACTGAAACAGGATCAGCTAGATGTGGACCAGCAGCTCACCTGGCAAACGCTCAAGGCTGCCCTGCAAGGAAAGGGACTTGCCGAATTTGCAATAAGATCGGACGCTTTGCTCGTGTATGTAGTCCAAGCAAAACACAGCCAAAGTAGGCAAAGTGGTTGTTCTGGAAATGAATACAGTGCAGATGATTGAAAATTATCAACCAGATGACAAATACAGTGACCATAAATGTCTACTTCTCGTACTGTGGAGCTTCTTTTTTTTTTTTTTTTTTATAAAATACAAATGTCCCTCATCTTAAGTCCACTAGTAGCGGATAAGGGATTTGCTGTGCCAGTCATTCCTGAGCACTTCTACAGAGCGCACTACAGTGGTGTGCCGCTTCCTGAGCCAGAAAAAACGGTTAGTGATTTACACCAAAAACTGATGTTCCAGTGCTGGGTTGGCTGTCAGCCACAGTGTGGTATGCAACCACTACAGTACTAGCTACAATGTATGTTGGGAAGACAGACACAGGTTTGTTGGGAATAAACTTATTCAGGGTACTGAGACTTTCTATTGACAACAATATTGTGTCCTCCCCTGTGGTTCCAGTGACAGAGACCAGACAGATTAAAGCTGGATTGGGGAGAAGCTATGTCTTGCTAGGTTTCATTCACCGTTTAAAAGTCAGGGAAGACGTCTAGCCTGTCCAACAAAAGCTGTGGAGACTCCCACTCAGTGTTAAACAAGCTGTCTCTGCTGAATTGGAGAGATTGCTAGAAATGGATGTGATAGAGAAGTTTGACGCATCCACATGAGTATTAACCCTCTTTGTCACATGACCAAAGAATGGTACAGTGAGTGTGCATGGACTTACGTGAACCAAACAAGGCTGTAGTGATGGACAGTCACCCACTTCTCCATATGGATAACCTATTCTTGGAAATGCGTGGAGCCACTGTCTTCTCCACCACTGATTTGGCAAATGCTTATCATCAGGTGTTACTTGCTGAAGAAAGCAGACACATGACTGCATTTATAACTCACAAAGGGCTTTTCAGGTTCGGTCGGGTTCCATGTGGACTGTGTTCAGCCCTGAGGAAGAGCTCCAAAAGGATGTCTCTTGTGCTAAATGACCTCAAGGGGGTCCAGAACTGGTCAGGATGATGTCACAGTCTATGGCACAGAAAAGAAGGAGCATGACTGTAATCTGCAGATGGTGCTTGCTGCGCTAAAGACAGCCGGCTTCCAGCTCAACAGTGAAAAATGCCACTTCAACCAGACCAGCTTACGGTTTATTGGACACATCATCTCAGCCCAGGGTTTGCTGCCTGACAAACAGCACCTCAAGGCTATTACAACAGCTTCAGTGTCTAGCGACGCCACCAACTGCTCTCATTCCTGGGGCTCACAGCATGATATGCAAAATGTGTACAAAACTATGCATCTCTGTTGGAACCCATGAGAGAATGCTTTCAGTGGATGGCCACAGCACAGTCAAGTTTTGACATGGTCAAGACTCGCATTGAAATTAGCTCAGCGCTATCCGTCCCCAGCCTTCTTACAATTGTGGTCACGTACCCCTGCTCAACGGGAATACTCCATTGAAGATAAGGAGGTGTTAGCCTGTGTGTGGGCAGCGGGAAATCGGAGGACTTTCTTATTGGAGACAAGATTTACACTACGTACAGATCACCAAGCCCTGACCACACTGTAACACACAAAAGACTTGCACACGTGAGAATGCTTATTGTTCGGTGGTCAGCCGGACTCCTGTGCTTCACATACGACCAGGTGTAACATGCAAGAGCAGAAACTATGCTGCTGACTGTCTCTCCCGTTTGCCTCTCCCATCTGAAGAGAATGCAGAGCCAGTGACTGAGCCTGAGCTTTTAGCTCTGCTGGACACAGAACTGAACGCTCTCTCAATCAAGGACTTCACTGTGGCATGTCAAGAGTGCCCAGAGCTTACTGTCATCAGGGCAAAGGTGAAAAAGGGGTGGCCTAAAACAGCAAAGTCTCTACTTGCATTGCTCTAACCCTTTGCTACTAGAGATAAACTCTCAGTCCAAGATGTGACAACCTACAGGGGCCCTCACCGAGGGCTGGTCCCTGTGGCCCCGAGAAAACAGCTGGTAGATCTGCTACATGAAACTCACCATGATGTTGTACGTACCAAGCAGAGGCTGCAAGAATTGTACTGGCAGGCTTGCATTGACATGTGAGAACAGAAAAGCATTAGTGCATGTGTGACCTGCCAGATGAATGATAAAAGTGCTAAGTCGCATGCTGCCCCACGTTAACCACTTCAACTGCCAGACGGCCCATGGCAGAAAGTTGGAACTGACATTATCGGACCGTTCGAGTCAGCAAATAGGAAATTTGAAATTGCAATTTCTCAGCCACAGTAATTGGTATAATTGCAAAACTTTAGATTATTGTCCTACATGCCACTCCGAGGCTTGGTGCCAATTTTAGTAAATTTGCAATTTCAATTTACTTCAGACCTTCCAGCTCACGTGTTTTCCTGGCTTTTGCCTCGCCGACCTGCTTTGGGTTCCGCTTTGGCAAGCTCCGTGGTTGGCATGGGGGTGACAATGCCCCTGGGGCTTGGACCCCATTCCCATCTGTTTGCAGTTCTAGTTATTTTTATAGCTTACTTGGGTTTTAAGGTGCAGGAAGGTTCTGCATCGTGAAACCAGAGCACCCGTAAAATAAATAGTTCATGTTTAGGTGGCACATGAGCTAAGTCGTTTACGGTAAAAATAAGTAATGTGCCACCTAAAAATATGCATAATGATGTAGTCCTAATCCTATTTTTGACTTGGCAAGTAGATTGTTTGTTTTAACAGTCAGCATGGAAGCCGACAGCCTAATGAGACATCCTAGCTGTTTTAATACCTGACGACTTTGATTACTTTAAGTAATTAAAGGCCAAATTATATAAAGAAGCCATTTAGTCTAAATTAAACCAACGGAAAAAGAGTAAAGGGATTTGGATGAAAATGTAACTTTTTTTTTTAATATAAAAAATGTATTAATTATTTTCTAAATAAAGCATTTCCATGACTGCTTCGTCTCTAAAACAATTATAGTTACCCAGCATGCTACAGTGTATATATATACACATTGTATACAAATTTTGTCTAATATGGTTTCAGTGAGATCTATTTTTTACTCCAATAAGTCCATGAACATCTCAGTGCAAAAACTACTTGATGACGACAGTTGTATGATAACTAAATAAATAAGTTCTGGATGACGATGACGACATCAACTCAAAGCAAAAACTGATTCTTGGTTTATAACCTACCAGCATCTTGTGCTGGGAAAATTACATAGACAACGATTTCAAACATAGGCAATGACTGTTTATCTGTGTTTATTCATTTCTTACTCATTCGTAAAAGTAAATCTTTCTTTTAAGTTAAACCTCCACAATATGCCTCTAAACATGTGTCCCCTACTTCACACTTGCCTCATAAACAACGTGTCTGCTTCCTACGGACACCCCCTGTTGTTGCTCCTCAGTCACTAGGGACAGCTAAAAAGTGAGACTCTGTTTATCACCGGAGTAAGCAAAATGGCAACCAGATGCAGGCGCCTGGGAGATAGGCAAAGGTCAGGTTGCCCAAACTCAAAGTCAGAAATGGAACTAATCTATGGAAAAGATAAATCTCTGCACTCCGAAGGTAGAATGACGGCAACTGGCACCGGGGAGTCTGAAGAACAAGATGAAGTGTTTTGTTTAGGATCAGAGTGTCTCTCCAAACATGATAGGGCTTTTCTGTTGGGGCAGAGGAGGAGATAAGGGGTTGTCTAGTGGTACGCGGGCACCAGAACTGTGGTGTCACCTTGTTACTCTGTTGCATTTTGAACTGCTATTCTTGTCATTTTTGTTTGATTGTTCTCTCGAGAAAATAATTAAACTCTTTCATCGAATATCTAAACTTTTAATCCAGTCTGCAGCCTGTCTTTGTTTTGTTTCATCAAGGTCTCAGTCTCAGGTTGCAGTCCTCTCCTTTTCATACAACTGGGAGTCTGATGGTGCGTGTTGAGGGAATCTCATACCTGCCGTTGTCGTTGCGATTCTCAGACCGATGTCCTCCACAACCCTACTGGGCCTGCAGTCTGTAGCTATCCACGTCGCTGTGGCATTCGTTAGCATCTCTTGCCTTTGTTTATCTCTAGCCCCCCCGCTGCATCTAACGTAGTCTACCAAAGCCTCGCGCCACTGTGTGTTTCAGTGAACGATTTGCTGGTATCATCTGTCAAGGTGATATTTCAGACTGGAAGTACTCCGGTGATAAGAAAATTTGACTTTGTAGTATTTACAAAGCCTGTGAGCAACAAACTTTCACAAAAATGAAGAAATAATAAAAACTGTGTTAGCGCGCAATAAAAGAATTGTCGGCGTTAATTAATTAATTAGTTAACCCAATAATAACGCGTTAACTTGACCAGCCCTAATATATATATATATATATATATATATATATATATTGTCCCTGCTGGTTGCCTTGGTAACCACAGGGTGATTACAAAACTCCAGGATGTTACTGCTCCTGTTCAAGAAATACAGTAAGTGTGCCATTTTTTTGTTAAAATGGAGTGAAACCACACTCAACCCTGCCCAAACCAGCACTATGCCCGTAAACAATGTATGTAATAATCATTTTGTGTCAGTTCTATGATCTTCTCTGATCTCCTCCAGCGTCCCACTCCCTCCCGCTCCCTCAGATCCTCTTCCTCCATAAACCTCTCTGTCCCCTCCGCCCGTCTCACCACCGTGGGGGACAGAGCATTCAGCCGCTCTGCTCCTCATCTCTGGAACTTCTTACCCCCCCCCCCCCCCCCCCAACTCAGAAACATTGATTCATTACCTCATTTCAAGTCTCAATTCAAAACACATCTGTTGAAAACTGCCCATTCCACCTAAATGTCTATTGCTTTGCCTTTTCCGTTGTTTTGCTGTTGTATAGTATTTGTTTTGCTCTTGTATTATGTATAGTATTTGTTTTGCTGTTGTATAGTATTTGTTTTGCCGTTTTATTATGTATAGTATTTGTTTTGCTGTTTTTAATATATGAATACCCTGTGCGGCGTCCTTGAGTGCCGAAAAAGGCGCCTTTAAAAATTAAATGTATTATTATTATAATTATTATTATTAAATTGTTATACTCTACATTTATGACAGTTTATTTATACCTGTGACAAACTGATTTTAAATCATGGGAAACCTTCAAACGTAGAGAACATTGCATGGTTCTACCCCTCCCCCACATGGATCCAACCCTTGGGCACCCAGATAAAAGGACGGAAATGAGCACATAAACTGAACATATTTTACCGTCTCATTTTTCCAAAAAACAAAAGCTTATACCATCAGAATACTTTGAATTAAGCTATAACCATCGGGAAATATGTACTATTTGTTATTTGATGTTTTCGGTATGCTGATCCATTTAATGATCCCTTTTGAATATGTGTCTGCTAGTGGTTGTTCATCTGTCACCTTTCCCAGGAGAGTGTATAGTTATGAGAAAAAGTAAGTCACATAGGCCAGCTTACCTTAAATGAACTATGCACTAGTGTTTCATCCAAATCAATGACCACACAGATCTTTCCTGCATCAGTCGATTTTATCCGGGGAAGCAGCGGTTTTGCTGGAACCTGAAGACAAAAAGAGTTTAGACCTAATGCTCCTTGAGCCTTCAAGCCCCCAACATGAGCAGCAGTGACAAATAAATACAATATATTTATACACACACACACACACACACACACACACACACACACACACACACACACACACACACACACACACACACACACACACACACACACACACACAGTGTGTATTATATATATATATAAAAATAAATAAAATAATACAAAATAAATACCATCCCAATTTGTAGGTGTAGGACTTACGGCAGATTCTTTGCGTGTTTCTTGTTAATTAAGAGACTGAAGTGTGTTGTGGTGTTAGTGTGAGGGGTTACAGGAAACCTTGGATGCTACAGCTGCTGCCCTGTTGACGGAGCATGTAAATATCACTATACTGTGGCCCGTCCTTCAACAAGTGGCTGGAGATCGGTGTTTGTTAATGTGATTCTGATGCTAAAAACAAGCTGGTGTGAGCAGATTTGCTGTCTCTAACACTGATCTATGGGTTTGTCCGTGTAAAGTGAAATGCCACATGAGGATGATGGAGTTTGACACACATACCACACAGTCTGCTAAGCTGGGAGCTCTTGTAACCTTTCCACAGTTGCTGGTACAGTCTTAATGATTTAAAAATAGACCAAGAGCATTGGTGACAGATTTTACTTCATTCTGACATATTTTATGGTTTCTCCCACAGTTCTAAAACCTCAATTGTATCTACTCTAGCACTTCACAGCTAAGGTGCAAAGCTATACCTCCTCGATTGGTGGAATGCAGTACTCGCATTCACAAGGCTGAGTGGATATCTCGTCACTCCACTCATCCTCGTTGGAATCCGTACTTTCGGAGGCCTTGTTTTCCTCAGTCCTTGCCTCCTTTGGTGAAAGTTGTATGATAACACTGTGAATAATATCTAAAGTAGGTTTTATTTCTCCTCCTTTTTCACCTAGTCCACAGTCCCCTTCTGATTCCGAAGTTTGTTTGTTGGTTGTTTTTTCCACAACAGAGTAGTTGGCAAAATCCTCACTAAATTCAATAACTTCAGCAATTTCAACTCTGGATGCTTTCAGGGATAAAAGAACATCTTCTCTTTCGTTCCTTGAAGCATCCCCATTAATCATCTGATCATATAATCTTCCTTCCATAATAAATCCATTCAGGGCTTGTTTAAAAGATGACTGAATGCTTTTAAGCTGATATAGATAGTATTCCTCAACACCTGGCACACACATCTCTTCCTTTTCCTCGTGATCTACCAGCAACCAATATGGCTCCCTTTCTGAACAGGCCATAAAAACGTTGTCTTCAGGCTCAGTAACAACAACCGTTGCCTGTAAATGTCCAAAGGCAGAGGCATTGTCACAAAAAGATTCATATTCCTCAGCAACAAAGATTTCATCTTCATAAGCATCACCTTCAACAGAGATGTCATCTGCACATGGCGCACTCATACTCTCCTTATTACCAGAGGGCAGGCAGACCTCAGCTTCTTCTTCATTGTAGATTTCAGTAACATGGCTGTCAAGCGCAGTGTCCTCATCTTCCTCACAATTCTCTTCATAAAGGGCAAAGACTTCCGATTCATCATCAACAACTTCATCTCCTGATAAACTTGATCCGGATTCTTTAATCCAGTCTTCAGCTTGTTCCTCTGACTCACAAGACCCAGTGGAGGCATCATCTCTCTGACTTGCATCTTCCTCATTAGTATCTTCACATGCCTCTTCAAGAGGATCCAAATAGGTTTCCAGGACATCAATTGTTTTTTTGATTTCTTTAAATTTGTATACATTTTTGGCACGCTTCTGTGCCTCAGATTGGACTTCCTCAAGATGCAGGCGGTCATGGATATCTCCCCCGTCGAAGCAGGAGATGTAACGTTGCTTTTGTGAAAACGTGTTTCCCCAATAGTCGGCTCGGTCAAATAGATCAAAGTGATCCTCAATCACACTATCAACAGTAGGTGTTATTGTTTGATCCTCATTACTGCCGTTAATACTGCTTTGTTCTATTTCGTCATCTTCTTCAAAAGATTCCCAGTGTGTATGCTCATCACTTGAATATTCTTGAGTGGTCTTTTGGGATTCCCCAGATGAATCAGAGCAGATGTCTGAAGGAATGCTGCCATCAGGACAAGTCTTAAAGGATTTGGTTTCAATAGAAGAGCAATCAGAGGAACCGTCTTCTTCCATTCCAAACTCTGAGGAACACTGCTTTGAAGTAGCACATTGTTGATCGTACTCTTGGCTTGTTTCAGAGTAATCGGTTTCACACATTTCACAGTGATGCGCAGACATGTTTAATGCAGTGTCATTTGGAGAGTGTTCCTCAGTGAGCTGGTGTGTCTCACAGCATTCACTTGCAAAGTGAACATCTTCACGGTCATCAAAATATACATGTACAGGTGTGTCAAAATCGGAGGAATCGACATCCTCTGATAATGTGAAGGACTCTTCGTCAATAGTCTTGGCTTCATTGTTCTCATCATCTTGCTCAGGTTGACAGGTGTCATCCTCAGAATCATCATCATGATAATCATCATCATCATCATAATCATTAGTGCATTCATCATACTCAAAATGTTCCGTGCCACAGTCCAGTAAGTCTTCTGAGTCAGAGACATTAGGTGTAAAACCAGTCCTTTCACATTGCTGAGAGTTCTCTGTTGATGTGTCTGGTTCAAAGTACTCACACTGCGGATCACAAGACTCGTAATGTTGCAGAAAGTCAAGGTGGTCTCTGCATTCAGGTATGAAATCAGTCATTTCACACTGCCCAAAACCATCATGGTTCACTGCCAATGTATCTGGCTCAAAGTCAGAAGACTCAAACTGTTGATCAGAGGGCTTGCATTGCTGAAATAATTGGAGGTGTTCTGCACAGTGTTCACAGCAAGGACTACATTCGGAAGCTAAGCTATGATTAGCACAGTGCTCAGAGGACTTGCAAGGTCTAAAACACTCAAAGTGTTGAGCACATTCGTCAAATGGTTGGCTTAACCCTAAAGTCTCACACTCATCAACATTCGGGTCGGATTCAAAAAATCCATCGCTTTCTGAGCATTGCTCAAAACTCTCAGAGTGTCCATTGCAATATGTACAGGGTTCCATCTCCTCTCTATTTATGTTGCAGTGTTCCACACAAAGAATAGAAGGGTCCATTTCTTTGCTGACAACAGTCTGCTCAGCATATTCCACAAGGACCTGTATGCCAAGTTCAGCACTTCCCTTTGAAGGGCTGGTTAAATTGTCCGCTTCTGTTAATTTGGGAACCTGGCATTGTTCAGCAAGCATGGTCTCAGTAGACAGCTGCCCTTCCCCGGAGACTTTACCTTGCTCAGAGTTTTCCAAATACATCAGGAAATGATTTCTTAGTCTGGATTTAGTTTGTTCAAAGTTTTTACTCCATGCTTTGGTTCTGGATCATGCAGAGTCCAAGTCCAAATGACTGGGTCCATAGAAAGTGGATAGTCACATGACTAGTGAGTGGCGGAGGGAGGGGAGTCACCGCGAGCACAGCCCCCAGAGAGAGTAACAGCAACAGGAGCAGCATGCACGTTGATATGACAGTTTGTCACAACCAAAACTGAGCCTAGCACTTGACTCAACCCACCCCTTTCCCAGACACCAAGCAATTTATTTTAGGGACTTGGAAAGACGTGACAAATAACTTCTGGAATATCAAATCTCTATAAAAGGCTGAACTAAGGCATAAATCTGAAACTGACACCTGAGAACGTCTTGGCCACAACGGCCAAAACCATGCTGTTTTCCAAGAATACATTTTCCACAGGAAGTATGGTCAATTGTCCAAAAATGTTGATAGTGGTTACCATACTGTTTATGGTTTTTGGTAAATAATTCACTTTTCTTATTCAAACCAGCATTACACACTAATTCTCTATTTATTAATACAGTATTTCATCATTAATTGATAATTATTGGTGTCTAAAATAAATCCTTTATGAGTCCAGGAAAGAACGTATGCTCTTATTTATTTATGTAATGTGCCTTGCTCGTGGCACATCTACAGTGCAGATTTTTGCAGTGGTCTTCAGGTCACACATCTCTGTAATATTTACACCGTGTCTGCCCTTCTGACCATGACGCCCAGTCATCTTGATAGATGTCTTAACATGGAGGATTTTTCAGCACTGCTGTACTACTTCCAAGCAGAGGTGCTGTTGTAAACATGAAAAGCTTTGAGGCACTAAAACATATTTCATGCTTCACCAGCTGTCAATCATGTTGAACACATGCTGCTCAAAGACGATAAGGAGAACAGAAAGTTTATAATCGCAACAAAGTGAGAAAGGGATGTTAAGAGGAAAACTTACTTTTGACAGAGTCCCATTTTCTTCTACCAAGAGGGGGGTGTTGTTTTTTAGTGGAGGTGGCTCTGATTCTTTGCGACATAGACAGCAGAAGAGACTGTCAAGAAGGCCTCTGCGGCGAGGCTTCTTGGAGGTGGAAACTTCATTGGCACCTGGAACAGAGCAAGAAAGAGAGGAAACATAAGGTATGATGCTCATATGGTATCAACATGACAGAGAGGCATAGATTCCACTTATTCTTTCCCAGTACTGATTTCCATATTTAAATAACTGTGCTGATACCAACCCATAAACCTAGCTGACTGGACCTGATTAGGATTAATTTTTTTTGTGATTACATTTTTCTTTTCTTTTTTTAATAAACAGTGACAAACAATTACATTAAACAAAGTAACACTGAGACGAAGAATTCTTTGTACAAAATATAGAAATAATAATAATTAAACAGAGGAAAGACGGGAGGGAGGGAGACAAAACAACACACACAGGAACAGACACACACACAGACAGACACAAGACAAGGGACCAAAGACCTGCGCAAGTTAGGTCCGGGCTGTAGCACAAGCCTACAGTCCGGACCTCACAGAGTCACCGATGCTGCGCAGCGTGTCCAGAGTATTCCCCGGGGCACCATTAATCCGCGCCGTGGAGAGTTCCAAATAAACCACATAGGAGAGGGTTCACATGTGGAAAGACAGGTCGTGTGGTGGTTTCCAACAGGTTGCAATCATTCTTTTTGCTGCTGTAAGTCCAGCAAACAGCACATCTCTGAGCTTTAGAGAGCTGGAAGGCTACCAGGTCATTCAGATTCAAGACATTTGATTAGGATTGTTCTTCAGTGTTTAACATCAATGACAGAAGTGGAACCAGTCAAATTACTCATTAGCACACTCTTTGGATCGAATTAATGTTTACTAGATTGTGATTTATGTTTTATGTGTTGTTACAGTTTTTTTCCGCCAATAATATACTGTGTATTGTGTTTAGACCCTGTTCACACTTGGTTTTAAAAAGCATCTTGGACGATTGGAAGTGGACCGTGCTAACACAAGTTTGAACAACTACCAAGATGCATTGTGATCCGATCACTGAAACAACTTGCCGAGGTGGTCTGGGGCGCATTTGACAACATACCAAGTGTAAACGGGGTCTCAGTCACATCTGCCCAGGGCTCAGGAACCATTTTATGATGTTAGTATTAGAAGTAGTGCTGATCCAGAATATCTGATCTGTGCGTCCCTCAGGCTGGTCTGTCAGCAGGACCCGACTGTGCTCTGTCATTCTGTATATTGCTTGACTATGGTTATTTTAGGTGTGCAGCAAAAGGTTAAAATACATTGCATAACCATGTATGTATAGGTGTAAATTTCAGCCCCAAAATAGTTGGATGAAAACATCCTGGATCAGTTTCATTTCCAGTGTATGTTTTGTTGTTTGAATACCAAGAATTTGCTTAAATAAATACCATAATGACTAACACTGAACTAGGGATGGAAAATGTGGCAAAAACATGTCCTGATTTTTCTCAAGCAGATCACAATCCATGATCTTATCAAGGTTCTTTTTCATGAACATTTTCCAAGTCACCGAACAATGCGTCCAAACTAATTTCCCATTTGCGTGCCAAATTAATCAGAGCATACAAGGCCAAATTGCCTCCTAAATTACCATATGACCGGCTGCTGGACAACAATGTAATATTTAAAAAGGCTATAATTTTGAAATGGAGTCCAGTGAACACCAGCACAGTGCTTACCTAACAGGTCTTATGACTTCATTTTCATTTGATCTCCCTTAACATCACACAAGTGGTACCAAACATCCTATCAACTGGTGTCAGAGTGATGAGAGTTTCCAAAAGAAGAAAAAAACCTGACAAATTAGCTGAGTGGTGATGAGCAGTCAGAGCTGTCAGCTAAGCCACTGGGATGCGGCTCACACAGGAATAAATCTGTTGCCTCAGTAGACAGTATATCAAGGGCTTGTCATCTTGATTAGGGTTTAAATGAGTAATGATTGCAGAGTGGCACAGATGAGCAATGGTCTTGTTTAGCAGACAGAAAAGGGAGTCTGTGCACAAATGTTCTAGCATTATTATTGATTTTAAACTGTCTAAATTTCAATAAAGTCAATTTAGCAGGTTCTTAACTTTCTACTGATTGACGCAAAACTGATATTTCCACTTTGAAAGTCTGTTCACTGCAGCACCATTATTCATAACAATGCTTCCTATTTTCATCAATGCATTATTATAAAATGATTCGAACAATCTAATTATAATTAAGGAATGAGCTGTACAATTTAAATACAAAACACAAACCCAGAAATAAAAAAACAAAACATCTGAAAATACAGAGAAAAAAATAAAAAATACGCATGAAATATGGCTAATTCTAAATTTAGTTTTTCTCAATCAATTTGGAATATTTACTGAAACAAACTTACAATTGTTAAAAGTGTAGTCCTCACACCACGTAGTACATTCTGGAGCCCGACAGAGAAAGGGTTTTTAAGGCTGATACCAATCAAAATATTTGGTTATTTAAAAATCCAATATTCTGATATATCGGCTGATATACATTTTTTTTTTTTTATCCAGAAACGCGTAACAAAACATAAACGGATTTCCCTAACATTAGTCATTTGTAGTTATTTATGAGTTGTCACTAAAATAATATAATACTTTGTTTTGGCACAACAGAACTTTAAAATATATTAAAGTTCTGACAAATAAAATGTATAAAAATACAAACTTAAGATATGAAACTTTAACAAAAACACAATAACAAAACAAACAAAAAAAATCTGTTTTACCAACAGGGACGTTGTAGAGCATCCTCTGGTGAACAAACGATGCAACGCCAACACTCATAACATGGTTGAACGTTGAGTGAATATTCATTCATCAAAATCATTCATGTGATGATAAATGATTCTGATGAATGATTATTTAAAAAATAAAAATTTGCCTTTATGAATGCCGATACGGACAGTTCGGGACATTATCGGACGGTAACATCGGCCCGCCGATTTATCGGTCAGGCTCTAGAACATTCAGCTCTGTGTCCTTCAAAAGGTGATTACTTAATCAAAATAATTAACCTGTTTTAAATCTATTTAAATCCATCAATGAATAAATCATTGCCATCTATGTAAAAATTGTCTTTAGCATTACTTAGACCAAGACAGTCAAAATGCTAAGACATCTTGTCAAATGACGGCGTAAAAGTAATATTGTCTAGTTGCTAACATTGTATACAGCTGAATAGTACTGATGTCAGCCATGGCACACACACACACACACACACACACACACACACACACACACACACAATACTTGTTTATTGAATGCACACACTATCCAAACACAAAAGAAGCTTGCACAGAAAAACACATACAACAGCAAAGCAACTATAAATGATGATAGTCATGTGGACAACTGACCTATTAATGGTACAGGTTACAAAAACCTTTATTAACCACTCTATTTGGCCGAGCTTTATCTCTGAACAAGTCTGACCTACTTTAAAGTGTTCCCTATGGCGCTGGCCTGTTGACTACTTCATTCAACTGGGGCTGAAAGCGGACAAAGCCCCTGGAGAGCTGTCGTTATGCCGGGGGCATGCTTGTTGGGACATAGCTCTCTTGGTCAGAGGATGAAAGGTGTGTGTGCAAACGTGTGAGGGGACTGGGCAGGTGAAGCTTGAAGTGTTAAAAACATCACGCTGCTCAGTGCATTACCTCTACTGATATTACACATCGTAGTGCTTAAAATAGCCTGCCAGGGCAGCTGCTGACAGCGGTTAACGACGATATTCTATGTGTATATATAGACCTGCATACTACCACCAGGCCATAAAGAGTCACAAACAAAACCTTGTGTCACCTACAATCCACAACAGGAAAACCATGCTGTATGTTTACACTGCACAGAAATGCTTCATAATGAAGCTGACACTGTAAACTCTGCAGTATTATGTAATTCCCAAATTTTTCTATTGATCATGTCTACATTGCAAATGTCAACGGAAACCCCAGCTGCACCGGCTACTAATAGAATGAGTTAAGGTCCAAAACAAGAGAGCTCACAAACCACAGGCCATTTGAACTGGTCTCATTTCAATCCCCTTTGGTTTTTTATGTGCAAATTAGGATAGATAATGTTCTGATAGATATAATGTATAATTACTGTGAGGATGAGCAGTAAAACTATAAAATTATTAGCAACATTACCATTTAACCATTTGATATCCAGACAAGTCAAAATAAAGGGGAGCTCAATGGGAAATATCTACACTCTACTGATACTGAGGGCATCTCATTCATCATTTTCATTGGTCTCCAGACCCTTTTTGCCCTGCACCTCACCAGTGGGGATGTGCATACTACCCATATTGCTCAAAATATTTTCAAGTGGTCAAAGAAATGCCAAGTTCAGGTTAAAATTCAAATTGTGTAACCTCTTTTGTTTATTTAATTTGCCAGGTTAGTGTCTCCAACCCCCAGGCCACCAGGTCGCCTGATTGTTCAAGCTTTTTTGACTAACATCTTCAGTTGGGCATTGGAGCACACAATCTATTTGAGTGGGTGTTGAGTGCATCACACGCATTTTATTATATGAAATAAATGTGTTTTGGTGTTGTGAGGACATTACAAAAAACAAGGATCAGCCATAAGAATGAGAATAACCCACGTGAAATTGCAAAATTACTTCAGAATCACGGAGAGTTTTAACTCCATGCTTCACGGTTGGGATGCTGTTCTTGGGGTTGTACTCATCCTTCTTCTTCCTCCAAAGGCAGCGCCTGGAGATTAGACCAAAAAGCTCTATTTCTGTCTCATCAGACCACATGACCTTCTCCCATTCCTCCTCTGGATCATCCAGATGTCATCGGGCCTGGACATGTGCTGGGTTGAGCAGGGGGACCTTGCATGCGCTGCAGGATTTTATTCCATCGGTCTGTTAGCTATTCCATGTGAGCTAACAGACACTAACTAGCACCCAGAGCCCTGTGAGCTAACAGACACTAACTAGCACCCTAGAGCCCTGTGAGCTAACAGACACTAACGCGCACCCTAGAGCCCTGTGAGCTAACAGACACTAACTAGCACCCAGAGCCCTGTGAGCTAACAGACACTAACTAGCACCCAGAGCCCTGTGAGCTAACAGACACTAACTAGCACCCAGAGCCCTGTGAGCTAACAGACACTAACTAGCACCCTAGAGCCCTGTGAACTAACAGACACTAACTAGCACCCTAGAGCCCTGTGAGCTAAAATACACTAACTAGCACCCTGTGAGCTAGGGCTGCACAATTAATCGAATTTTAATCACGATCACTATTTTGACTTCCCCCGATCAAATTTGCGTGATTGAGCAATTTATTTAAATTAGTCATTTCATAGAACGCTTTTTATAGAAGCGCATCTACCGCTCCGTAAACCCGTCTGCTCATGTGCCAGTCAGTTGTTCCCTGCATCGTGCAGCTTAGTTTCTAGATGTTGACAGTCACAGAGGACAGAGTAATGGGAGGACAATTCAACAGATAGCAGTCGTTTATACGTCGGCCTTAAGGTTTACCAGTTTACCAGTAAACGCATCATTTTGTCCCGTCTGTGTTATTCTGATAACAGCAGTGAGCAGTGCTAGTTGGTGGCGGTGCTAGTTAGCTTCTGTTAGCTCACAGGCTCTAGGGTGCGAGTAATACTTACCTCTAGGATGCCCCGGTGCACATAACCTCCTCGCAAACGCGGCAAGGTTGTTATATGGATATGGTTTAATTTTGCGTTACATGACCCATTTCTTCTGTAAAGCCGTGCCTGTGTTGGATCTCTCCTCTACTCTCTCTCCTCTTACTCTCCGCGCAGCCCCCCCCCCCCACAGCGGCTGCCGGTCTACATTTCTGGCATTTGTCCACAGTTTTAATTGTTATTAACACACCTGTGTATTGTTAAATATGAGGGGCAAACCTGTATTTGTACTAGTGTTTCCATCGGTAACTGCCATCGCGGCCGCCACGGCAAAGAACACAGAAGAAGTTATTGAACGCAACTAACTTCAGTTGGTAGAGTAACAGCTTGTGAGACGGAGCTGCTGGACCTGGGCCAGAGATGTGACCCATGGCCAGAATTTAATAGTCCATAAAAATGCAGCACAATGACGATACAGACATTTCATACACACGACATGTGTATCTGCCTTTCAACCCGTGCTGGACCTGTTCATAATGAGTCAGCCGTCTCTCTGAGCCTATGTGATGATACAATTTGTTTTGGTTAAAATCAACAAATAATCATGAGAATAATCGTGATCACAATATTGATCAAAAATAATCATGATTATCATTTTGGCCATGATCATGCAGCCCTACTGTGAGCTAACTAGCCCCAACTAGCACTGGTCACTGCTGTTGTCTGAAAAACACAGACGGGACAAAATGTTGCATTTTACTAACCTTGAGGCCGACGTACGACCAACTGCTAGTTGTTGTGGGATTTTCCTCCCGTTACTCTGTCCTCTGTCTCCATCTAGAAACTAAACTGCGCAGTGCAGGGAACAACTCTGACTGGCTCATGATCAGACAGGGGTTTACGGAGCGGATGATGGGCTTTGCAAAAAAAAAAAAGAACAGAGCATTCTATGAACGGAATGACGCATTTAAAATATCGCTTTATCAGGAAAATTTGACCTTGGGAAGCCAAAATTGTAATTGTGACAAAAATATGATTAATTGTGCAGCCCTACTGGGGAGATTATAAACCTTGCTTAGCCAAGTTTTACAGAAGCAAACACAGTCAGCCAAGTTCTAACCAATAAGCTCATTCACGAAGCATAGTATTTTCCATTTTTGATTAATCCCATTACCGTGATTGTAGCTGGATTCCTTAGTTGCACCTAATTTTTAATTGGGTTTTTACTTTAAATCAGTCTCATGGTAGCAGAAAGGGGCAAGAAGCAAACTGTACTGCAACATTCCTCACACCTCTCTGCCCGGGAGGCTCGGACACTGATAACGAGGTTATAGCATATCCAAAGGGGCAGTAACGACCTAGCGCCACATCAGCATTTTTTAGCCTACTTAGTTGAAAGCAGGCATATCTCGGTACTGCTTCTATTCCTATCCAGACACAGAAAGAATGAGGCCTCCCATGACCATGACTTTCCGTCACTTTGACACCTGATATTCTGTTACAAACTGACAACTTGCTTCACATCCCTCCAGAGCAAATAGTATGGCAGGTTTACGGTGGCCAAGCTGCTCAGGTCAGAACCATGTTTGGATCTGAAAATATTCACCTTAAGTCCAATGATGAAATGACTACTGTAGTTATTCCAGTTGAAGTTGATGTGCTTACTTCAGTGATTGATGGTGCACACACACACACACACACACACACACACACACACACACACACACAGACTATACATATATGCAATGAAAGTTTCCTGGAGTTAATGGGTAATACCTATATGGCTGGAACAATTGCTAAAACTACCGTCAGGCTAAAGACAGCTCCCCCTTTCCAATTTCTCTGGCCCCTCACTTCTGGAAAGCAGACATGTTTTGGACTCATGACCTCTTGGCCAGGAGGAAGTAATCTAAGAGCAGGCTGGAGTTGGCTTGTACAGTAAGCAGGACGGTGCTGCCACCTTCTGACCACACCCAGATTTAATAAACACAACAGCAGAAACACTGCACAGTGACAGTTCATCACTGGCTGAATGTCCTGTCTTCATCCTGCTTACTGCTGATAGGTCATTCAATAAATAATGAATAAATTCTGATTTTATCAGTTCATTCCGATTCTATAAGGAGAATGCCATAGCATAAGAAGCACCAAATCACATCACATCACTCAGTGGTGCGATAAAACACGTACAG
>NC_048417.1:23948554-23964166 GCF_013103735.1 Etheostoma cragini | reverse complement strand
AATTAGAAATTCAGTACCCCAACTCTTAGTCAGTCATCTCAAACTTACTTACTGAAGTTGAACTGAAGCTGTGTTTAATACTGTAAAGATGCCCATTATTGATCCCTGTTGGGAATTCTTTGTTGGAAATGTATTCCTGCGTTTCTATGTCCAGAGTCAGGCAGAGTTGAACTCTCCCGATGATTTAATATTAATGTTTTTTTAAAGCAGGTTTGCAAATTGGAGGTTTCATTAATAGACTGAGATACTGCCACCCGAAATTGTCATTTAACTGGATTATCTTCTGAAAACATTGGGACTTTATTTTTCTCAAAATATCACCATGACTCCAAATCTCAGAGAGTACAGACGGGATGAGTTATATTTTGAATGTGCACAAAGTTTTGAACATAAGCAGAAATCTTTCTCCAACACTATCTGGAATATTACAGTCCAGGGGTTTATTAATTCATACATCATTGAGGTGAGGGGGTGCAAAACTCAATCTCGCCAAGGGCAACCAAATGGCTGGAGCCGGCCCTGGTTCCACAGGTGATTAGTGTGCCTGTATATTTCATGACATGTCAAGTAGATGAATGTAATGTTTTCTGACACTTAACCCTCATGTTGTCCTAGGGTCAAATTGACCCGTTTTCCTATATCAATGTTCCTTTTAACTACTCAGTTGTCATTACCCAAAATAATAGTAATGTATACTTTACTTTATAACTTTTATCCAAATAACATGATTGATTCCACACAACGCTCTTTGGCAAGTACAAATCTCTACTTTCATTAATTTTGAGGTGTCTTATTCAATTTTATAACATTTGAAAAACTAACTGAAGTGGTTTTGAAATAGAGTAAAAGTGGACATATTCCAGTCTGTGATTATCCATCGACATACATTCCTTTAATTTTAGTCTAAATAATTCCTAATTTCTGCTTTTCTAACTCAAACATTAAGTATAATTTCCTATGAATGTGATTTATTGACCATAAAATCCTAAAATACCTGTAAAACTAAAGTTAATAAGTTAATGTTACGTAGGGTTGAAAACGTCAAAAAAAAGTGACAAACATAAAAAAAGCACCAAAAGTGTTGAAAAAAAAGGGACATTAGAAAAAGAAATATCGATAAAATGCGACAACAAAAAGGTTGATTTTAAGGGTTAATAACTTAATGCATCTAAAACCAAGTCATCCTGCCTGGGAACATTTCAAATTACACATAGTTTATACAGCGTAACAAGGTTGTATGGCATTATTTCCACCGGGCTTGGTTGACCCTGTGACAGCGCTAATCCATTTCACTTTTCCAGTGTTGGTTAGTGGAATTGTCCCGCTGTGAGCTGTAAATTGAAAGATATGTAATACATTCAGGAAACACCTCCGAGCCCACAACAGGTGATAAAAACACCTAGAATAACACTGATAAGTACAGAGCCATAACCGATAGGACAGAGCCGTACTACTGAGGCAGACTACTTAAATATTAACTTTATAGTCATAGTTAATATTTAACCATGATCTACTGCACTGTTCACTTTTGCATTATCAACACTGCACACAGTCTATCTTAGTATCTTACCTTATCATGGTCATTGCATTTCTGTGAGGGTTTTTTATTTTTAGTCTTATGTATGTGTGAGATATTTATGTATACGTGTTTGTTGTGTTACAGTTGTCTTGCTACTGGATGCCTTAAATTAATAAAGTATCTATCTATCTACTTAGTTATGGCCATGCTTTCCGGTCTATAGCGAGAGCACGTGATTGAGGCTAGCCTATAAAGTCCATTTTAGTTTTAGTAAGGGTTCATATTGTTAACCCTCCTGTTGTCCTCGGGGTCGAATCTGACCCATATTCAAAAAGTTTCTAAATCAGAAATTTAGGTTTCCTTCAAGCAAATTGTAAAAAAATAGAAATAATCGACAAAGACATTGTAAAAATTGAGAAAGATCTTAGGGAAAAGTTCGAAAACATCAAAAAAGTGACAACAATTGTCGGAGAAAACTTCAAAAACTTCAAAACAACACCAAATATGTCCAAAAATAATCAACAAAGAACTTTGGGAAAAGTGGAAAAAAGTGTCTGAAGGAGGTTGTAACTTAAACTTTTGACCAGGAAAAACTAAATGTTGGTCTACGGGAAAACAACACGAGGGTTAAATGGCGATATCTTGATGAGATCAACTGAAGCTGCTCAACATCAAAGTCCGAAACAATAACAGTGAACTGTCAAAGTGGCCCCGCCCCCTTTGAATAGACCCATTATTTCTCACGTAGTCCTCGCTCTGCATACAAACTCTGTCAATTTAGGGACTTAGTCTTTACTTCCCCACTCGTTTAAACAACATGCCTGTCCATTTTTATAGCCTACAGTTCTTAAGCGGCTGCTCGTGGCTTGGCTTGGCCTACCCAGAAGGCGTCCCCGGTTTCAAACTTACTCAAAGCTAGAAGACATGATTTCAACATTCAGCCAAAAAGAAATGTAGGTTTCTGAGAGCGATAAGGCATTATCAGAGCTAGTATACAGAGCTACAGTTAGCATTGTGACACCGCGACGTCCAAAAACACCGCTGCTGTGCCTCGCTGACATTGTCATGCGCAGCTGAAAAGTTCTGAAAACTTTTTCCCATACTCACCATCCTCACGACAAGTCGCATTTTCCTCTTCGTCTCTGGTTACTTGCGTGATTATCGACGGCGAATGGTCCATTAGGTCCGTCACTCAAAGATAAGGACGGGTTTTTTTCTGTATAAAATAGTTCGAGGAGTTATGGCAAAATAATTATTTATATTTTGCCACTCCCTGTCTGCAAACGCGCATACTGAGCGTTAAAATAAATAAACGCTCTAAACAGCATAAAGGGCTACAAAACAAACCATAACGGACCAAACCGCTCTAAAATGCAAAACGTTAAAAGTGTCTAAGATAGTTTGTTTCTAAAGGTTGTTACGTTGAAGAAGTTCATCAATTTGACCATGCTAACATGGGACTTGACGGTTTCAAGGAAGCCCCATTCTTAAAGCCACAATGCAGGATGTGAAGCTTTCACTAAATACGTGTAACGTTAACGTGTTGCTCGTTTAGGAGATACCTCGTGGATACATTTCAAAGTGTTATTGGCATTTATTTGTTTAGTTTTACTTTGAGTGTAACTTCGCCGAATCTAAGTGCTAATTGTATGAAACCTATATTTTTCATAATTTTGATATATTTTCCAAGACCTTGTTAATCTTTAAAAAAAATCAATTTTCTGGCTTTTAAGTGAACCGTTACTGGCACGTGGCGTGTTTTAAAAAGTTTGTTCAGACCATACTCCAACAAAACGTTGACGTTTTGACGGGGGCAGCCTTAAAACCGACCGAGAAAAAAGGAAGTAAGGGACAGTGTTTAACCCTTGTGTTGTCCTTATTTTACTAACACCACCTTACTACCACTAGTTTTACACTACTTTTTGGGATCCATTGTCAATAACACTCATTTGTATAGAATTATACCTAATATTTGAGTTAATAAAGCAGAAATTATGAATTATTTTGACTAATTTTGGTTAAAAAGAATGCCATATTTCTGATATAGACAGTGTTTAAAGGGGTCCAATTTGACCCGAGGAAAACAGCAGGGGGTTAAAGTGCCAGACAATAAACTCAAGAAATATAAACGAGAATATTTGTAAAAATATGTTATAGCTGCAACTGTATATATAGATAGATAGATAGATAATTCAAATGATATATTAATAGAAAATAAACACAATATGTAATGAATTAAAATAGCTAAATCATGACGGAGAAGGATATTCATGCTGCAGAGTCCTAGGCAACTACTCACTCAGCCTTCATTGAACCAGAACAGAAGGTAGGCTATGGTTTACCATTAACAAAAGACCTTTTGATACGCAATGGGGGATTTTTTTTTTTTTAAAGACAAAAAATACAACAAGATTGCAAAAAAATGTTCTCACCAAAAAACTAAACAAACTTTATTCCTATTTGTCACATATACACAGTACAATGTAGTGAAATTCAATTACTGCATTCAACCCATCCTAAGTATTAGGAGCAATGGACAGCTATCTACACAGCAACCTGGGAGCAAGTACAGTGTACTCCAAGCTGTTACCTCTGTTGGATAGTTTTGTATCTGTGAGAGATAGCTGAGCATTTGTCTCACTCATATAAGCAATCTGTTACAATGCAGGGTTAGTATATAGGTGGACTGTCTCTCTGGTGGGCCTGATCCACACAGTGTAACCTCTGTATATAACAATATTATTTAATAACTATATTACTTACTATATTAACACCTGACAACTGTAGTGCCTCTGATCACAGCTATGCTGAAAATATATCTCTGAGTGTACACAATTCATTCCATTCATGTGCACCTTGTCTTTCAAAATACCAAATACTTTTTAAGAAGTTGTGGCCTTTTGGTTAGTTTTGTACTCTAATGAATGGTACGTTTGAAGTATTCCATTAAGGAGATATAAAGGCTTAAAGGGGCGGTTCAGAATTTTGGACAAAAGACCTTATTACTAAGTTCGCCTTGTGTTTTTTATTAGTGGAGACAGTTTTCAACAGTTTTCATCCAGTCCTTCCAGCTGCAGAGTTCGCTGGTGCTAGGCTAGCACAAGTCATCAGTATCTGCTAGCCTGCCACTAAAACCACTTACCCACTCCACAGTGCACCAAAGGCAAATAAGTTATAACGCCAGACCATCGATAATAATAATAATGTCAGAAATAGCGGCCTACCGACATGCTCGGTCAGAAGGCGGGCGCTGGCGGCAGTCGGACTCAAATGAGCAATCTGATTGGTGGAGTGCTAACCCAGAAATGAGGAACGAGATAAGCGCGACTAGAGTCTCTCAGAACCTGACGAAAAACTGGCCGGTTTCTCGCTTAAAATGTTTTCAGAAACACGTTTTGGTGAACTATTTAAGTAAAATATGAGATTGTATTCTGAACAAGCCGCCATGACGGTCTGGCTTTGAATTCTCAGAGAAACCAGAACCACGTGACGGGTTCGTCCAATCCGCTGACGTCGGCTATCGGCATCGCTTCAGTGTGTTCCGAGGAACTTTTTGGGCCAACTCGGTCCGACGGGTTGGTGTGTCAGGGCCACGAGACTTAGCTGTTCTTATCAACCACGACAGGAGAAATGATCCAAAGTAATTACATGAATAACAACACACGTCTCTTTCATGTAGCCTTTTACGGAACCCTCTCATCTCTATGTCAAATGTCAAAATGATTCCTAGGTTTTGTATATATTATTATCATAACTGTCTGTATGCTGCATACATGCTGTCTTTTGAAATCTCTACTTCTGTCCCACAATACAAATGCTGATCATCCTATCATCAATTATGGATCATTTAAAAAACAACAACTCAAAAGCTCTTGGCAAATATTGTCTTGAAACGCAGCATCATTACAGTGTATTATCCATCGGATTGGACTGTAAGAGAACAGAGGCTGTTGCATTAGCGTCAGTGTAGCTGAGAGGTTACATCAGAGGATGTCGACGCGAGCGAAGGACTGGTCTGTGCCCAGATTGTTCTCCACAAACACCTCATACCTGCCAGCATCAGTCAACTTTGCATTTTTGATGGTCAAGATCGTGTTGGTGTCTCCAATGTCAAAGAATACCCTGAAAGACAATTGTAGCATCTTTATTAACAATACTGGTCAAATGTGCTTTCCCTAGAGTTCAAATCACAATCACTTCATTTGCAGTCTACAGTAATTGTATGGTGTATGTGTGTGTGTGTGTGTGTCTTTAATGCCTTTTCTCCATGCACACACATCCTGAAAAAGCATTGTACACACACAGTATTGAAATGCATTAGTACAGCATTCCTCCTTATTGAATCTCTAAGACGGCCTACCTGTCATCTTCTTCAATGTCATCTCCATCTTTAAGCCACGCAACATCTGGAGGAGGCTCCCCACTTATTTCAGCCTTGAGGACCACTGTTGTCCCTCTTTTGGCCTTCTTGTTGTCTGGGCCTTTAGAAACCTTAGCAGGGACTGGGGATGCATGATGCCAATACCATGTCAGCCACTTCATTTATCAACGATCACAAGTACTAGAATTGCAATAGCCTCAAAGATAAAGTTGTACAGGATGGCGAAGGATTGGTCAGGTTTAGGCATGAGGAGTGAGATTAGTTAGGTTAGGGTAAGAATACCAGGATCAGCCAATCAGAGGCAGAGACGGGCAGAACATTCCTTCGTCATCCTAGGAAACTCAAATTAAAACACAGGAGGCACTACTAATCACTGGAGGACTGAAGCCTCGGAGTCAGGTCCCAGGACAGGAGCAAACATTAGCATCAAGTCATTCCCGTCCACGGGTAAAAGTCTTTCCTCACTTACTTTTTAACTGATGATTGTTTAGGAACGTTTGTGTTCCATTGTTCAAGAAAATTAGGTGTTCAGAGCAACAACTTTGGGAAATACTTATATTTGATTGTTTGCCAAAAGTTAAATGAGATGATTGGCACCGCTCTCTTATCTTTCCTGTAAATATTAATATAAGTCCACACCCAGCAGCTGGTTAACTTAGCTTAGCATAAAGACTGGGAAGAAAGGAGGAAACAGCTAGCCTGTCCAAAGGGAATAAAAGTTGAACTAGTTCTAAAACTGTTTGAATGAAATAGGATTCGTGCCAAATAGAAACAACGTATGCCCGTGATCTGTACCCACCTTCCACTAGAATACAGGCAGACCCGTATGTCTGTCCAAAGGGATTTTTAATGGAAACCGTGTATTTTCCCAGATCAGCCAGAACCCCATCTCTAACCACGAGCGCCACAAAATCCGGGTCTTCAAAAACATAGCGGTACTTGGGACCATCCTTCAGCTCTTTTCCATCCTTGGACCAGACGATGAATGGATCTGGAAAGGCGCTCACTCTGCACTCCAGCTTTGCAGCGCTGCCCTCAACAAGAACCACATCTTTAAGATCCTGCAGGATCTTGGGAGGGCCCTTCTCCCGCAGCTCTTTACGCGACCTACAGTATGTGATCAAATGTACGATTTTTTTTATGCTTTCAATTTTGCTCAAAAGGCACTGGGATGCCACTGATGCTGACAGACATTGGATAGTGTACCTGTGGCCGCGATACGAGGCTTGGATTCGGACGGCGGCCTCCTGAACCTGAGGATCGCTGATGTTCAGAGTGCACCCAGGAGGGGGTGCAGGCTTCACTTTGGACATCTGCAGTGGTCAGAGCAGGTTAGCATAAGGAGGAACCATGAAATGAGTTAAAATCCTTGTTTAAAATCCAAATGATCAGAGCAGCCATTTTTGTCAGAGCAGGAAAAGCACAGGTGGCTCTGTTCTTACTCGAGTGTCCCACTAAGCCATGCCATTGGGACAGTAGGACCCTCAAACTGAAGCAGCTAAATGGAATTACGCCATCGTTCATTTTACTAATTGCACTTGTGCTTTATCAACTGAAAAGGGCCTTAATACTCTGACCACAGGAAAAGAAGAGAAGGATTATGAGGATATGCATTTAAACGCATAACCTTATCAAGCATTTCTTTCATACACTACCGTAAATACCGTATCATAACATTCCTCTAACTATGCAAATACTGTACATATCCACACTCCTTATATTTCTTTATTTGCATTTCTACTTGATATTTATACTATTTGTGCAACTGCACCACAGAATGTCCCTTCGGGGATCAATGAAGTTTTTCTGATTCTGATACTACTCACGTACTTAACGTCCCATCTCTTACCTTGGAGATCCTCCCGCAGCAGCTCTCGTCTCCAGATCGACCCCAAAGGCAGCCACCCAGAACCCTTCAGGCTTTATATCTAGAGGTCCTCAAGGATCAGGGAGAACAACTCATCACCTAGACGGTCCTTTTCCTTCTTTGGATATAAAAAACTACTCACCATCAGCACACTGATTGAGGTCGAGCAACACATGTTGCAGCCATACTTATGTCCTTATAAAGCCTTCGGATTAAGTACTCATGAGAATTTGGAGCAGTTAATAGTTTTGTTTGTGGTTGAAATGTGAGTCGTCCCGGGTGAGAATCCACACACAACTGTCGGCCGTCAGGGTCATGTGGAGGGAGTGGCCTCAGCCTGAACTCAGAACATTTTTTGATCATAAAGTATTATAAAATCATGCCCTGACTTCTTTTATATAAAGTGCAAACACCTTTCAAGTCATCTCTTCAGATACAAGCACCAATTGTAAATTCCTAAAACTGCTTCAACGTTCACACGTAGTTCCACTGTCCAAACAAAATGCAAGAATACATATACAGTATTTGTCATATTCCCTTTATTGTTCACAGCTGTCATGCCATTTTCATGCCAGATTCAGAAATGTCACAAAATAAACAGCAGAAGCTATATCAAATACAGTCAATCAATAAATAAACAAATTGCGAAACACACAAAGCCGTCACAGTCAGATAATCAAAAGTCATCGTTCATTTTCCATGTTTTTTTGTCTGTGGGTCTAATATCCATCACGAGGCACTGCAACAAATTCAACAAAATACGGCATAGGATTTTAATACAAAATGTGGAGCGTTCAACATCATTTTTTTTTCAAAACCCTGTTTACAAATAGTTCTAGTTGATTCATATGATTATAGAACATAATACATTGCACAGAGACAGACACTTTAGAATTGCATTCTCATGCTGCGCTTGCATGTTTTCATTCAGGTTTAAAACAATTCCCTCTGTGCTCAACTTCTACTCTGCATAGGAAAATGACTGAGCCCAAAAGACAAGCATAGCATTAGAATATATAGAGTTAGTGAAATTATTTCATAGAATTACTAACAATCTCTGTCAGTCAATACACAGATTAAAACTTCTGAATGTGTGACACAGCTTTTTGTGATATTGTTGTAAAAGACGTATCAGTGTCTAAATTGCGGTACTTAATGCTTTATGTATGATAAAATGAAACTTCTTGATATTAACACGCGTGACAGCAAAGTGTTGAAAAATCTGTCGTTTGTGCAAGTGTTTCAAACGCTGGTCTTAAAACTGAATTTACCCTCACAAGGATGAAGCAATATGAAAGAAACAATACAACATAGGCATTTCTTTACCAAGAAATAAGGAGGAAAGATCAATGCATCACTGATAAATGATCAAGGTGCTGGTACTGACACCTGAGGGTAAACTTCCACAACAAATATTTAGGACCAACCCAACCAAAAGGGATTATGGGCCTTTTCTGTGAGGTGAGACGTAACAATATATCTGAAAACAGACATTAAACACCAATATGCCACTGAGTTCTACTTTCTATCCAAGGGACAAAAGTCGGTACGTGCCCAATTGCAAGAAAAGTTAGAAACGTGTTTTAAGGGACTAAAACCAAAGTGAAAAAAATTACAATTCATAAATTACCCCATTTTGTAATAGTTTAGAAATCCATCCTCTCATTTACATTCTCTGGACTTGTTTTTTCTGTGGACTGCAGAAACACAGAGCCATCAAGAACATCCCGGAAGCCGGTGAAAAGGGTTCCCTTTGGCTTTGGATTAAGGGGGATGACTAGTGGGGAAAATTATTCTACCTGGACACAAACTGGGACCGGATCAACCCCCCCCCCCCGCACGGTCGCCCGCGTGAGGGTGTCTGATGGTAAGACCCGAAACAGCTGATGACATCGGGTCTTTCACTGATTTAATAATGTTATTTTATGTTTTTAACGTATTTTATGTTTTTTGTATGTTAAGTGTCGCTTAAAAATGTATTAAACATTTCCTAAAGCTCAATATGATTGATTGATCGAGATTTTTTAACATTTCTGATTTCATGATGTGTGTAGTCTGCATGGACTGTAGTATATTATTATTATTGTATATTAATGTGTACAGAGTCTTTCAAGCTTTTATGGGCTGGAAACCCAAAAGGTGTATGCCACTTAAGGGAGGGAAGAAATAAATAATAATTTCTTATTTAATTCTAACCATTTTAAATCTAACTTTATTTATTAAAGATTCAGCATTTCAAAGCTATCATTTATAAAAACCTAATAAATCAAACTCTCTTTTTTTTTAAACAGTAGCTTTTAGAAATGGAAAATTACAGCTAAATTAAGAATTAATATTATCATCAATGTCCTAAGGAACATCCTTTCTCAATGGTTTGGAAAGGCTGTTGTTATGCTAACTAATGCTAACTTGTTAAGGGCACTTGGAGGCGCCCCAGGATCACCAGTGGGTTTCTAAAGCGATTGAGTTTAGCACTAAAGCCCTGAATAATCGTACATTTACTAATGATCTCGTCTCTCAGGCAAAGTGCTGTACGAACACGCTAAGAATACACTGACCGACTGACTCAGCAAACTTGTAAACGTCATTTTAGTAAACTCCGAGATGAGTGCAAATATCTCTGCGTGGCTAATCCCACAGGATCCTTCACACTGGGCTGAGTGGAAGAGCTGAGCTGAACTGGAAGCCAATGCTCTGGTTGTTAGCTTACTTGTGGTGAAGGAACTAGTGACCATGCTGCATAGAGCCACTTTTGCTGTGCATAGCGTCACTTGGAGCAAAAATCATGATCTAATAACGAATTCCAAAGCAAAACTCTATATCCACTAACATTAGGGCAGAAATTTGTGCTAATCATAAGAGTCCTTTTCTTAAAGCCCTTTAGACGTAGAGAATCCTCCTTTGTATTCTGTGACCCTAATTCACACTTAAAAAAAACTCTGAACAAAGTAACTAGAACTGCTACTATCTTGACAATCTGTGAGACAAAACTCAGGTACTGTAGCACGAGTAACACTGCTTTAGTTAAAGTGGGATTAAGTTTATGTAGAGCCAATCCTTAGCCCAATTCTGGGCTCTCCTTTATCATGGACACGGAATTAGATACCATAGAATTAACTTCTGGTCAGAAAACATACAGTACTCCTTGTTTTGAAAGTGTTCGGCATTTCTGAATCTCGTCCATAACCTAAATGAAACAATGATTTTAACATTAAATTGTTAATTAATTGCAGCACTTTTAGGCCTTTTGTGGTAGGTAAGTACAATGCATTCCCTCTAATCATTGTAGAGTTGACTGTAAGAAAGGAAGTCATTTATCCAAAATGTATGCAAAGTTACAAACCTTGAGGTACTAACTTGAAGACAACATCCTGCCTTGCATGAACAAGGTCCACCGTACGAAAAACAGTCAGGCTCATGTAACTTTGAAAGAGTTCCCTTAAGTGTAAAAGCATTCTCTAGATTCTCTTTCCGAAGCAGATGCCAACGTCTCTGTAGATCATAGCCACTGAGTGTTTCTTGAGTTTTTATTTTTTCTCCCAAGCAAGTTCAACAAGTCAAACCTGAAGGGACCACCCCACCTCAGGGCCTGAAGTCGTGTCTGGCTCTGAGGATGGTCCCCCCCCACCCCCCCCGTAAAGTCATGACAACTGGCTTTTGGAAGCTTGTTTTCATTGGGTGAGAGGTGTGGAGGGTGAAATTGGCACATTTGGCGTGGCGGGGCTGGTGGGGGTTTGTGGCGAGCTCTGGTAGGACCGCAGCAGGACTTTGTGCTTGGTGGCCACCTCCTGTCGCCTGCGCTGCTGGTCGGCCAAGAATTCCTTGAGACGGGTAGTTGTAAAGGTGAGAGTCTGCCTGCGAAGACGCATCAGGTAGGCATCCTGAAGCCAGGAGTTATTGAAGCAGTCCTTAATAGAGGGACGGGCCCTGTTGAAGATCAGACAGTGGGGATCCAAAGTTAAAAACAGAAAGGGCAGCATACAATGTAGTGTAAAAAAGTACTGTAAAGTGCTGTGAAATTAGGTCTCAGCAAAAAGCAAGGATAGAAATTCTGTGCAATATGGCAACTACAAAAAGGACTAATGTTTCTCTTACCAAGGGTAGCTACAGAGGATCTTTTTAAGAAACAGAGAGGCACTTTGGGACACATTCTGGTAGAGTTTAGAGAGGTCAAACTTTGCCGCCTGGATCCTGGCTTCAGTCTCCTGAGGATCATTTTCAATGAAAGGCGACTTGCCGCTTAACCTGGAAAATCAAAGGGAAGTTTTTTGACATCCTCAAAACATGTCAACAAAGCAAAATGATATCTAAGATGGTTCCTTAGGTTAGTTGGGAATTAGTCTCGCATTGCCAGACCAAAACTCAGGTCTAGCCCGCTGTCTGGATTTACCCTTCAGAGATCTGAGGAGCAGCTAACCATAGTTTAAAAATTACAACACAAAGAAAGTGGAAGGAAACAAGATATCCGAAAACAGACATCCGAATGTAGTGACATCCGGTGGAATTTCGGCGGACTGAGAGCAATCCCGGAAGTGGAACGTCATGGATATAGACTACTTGTAAATCTAATTAATATCACAAGAGCAACCGAATGTTCAGACCATGAAAATCACAGTATAGAGAAAAGACCTGAGATCTGAAATCATAAGCCTCATTTCACATAAAGAACAATATACCATGTCTGTTTGAAGAGGGCCTGCTGGCTGGAAGCTATGAAAGCAGTGATACTCACATGATGAAAGTCAATACACCCACGCTCCAGATGTCAGCTGGAGGACCGACAACATCCCCTTTCAACATCTCTGGAGCTGAAGAAGGGAAAAATGTTAAGGCTTCATTGTTTTACACAGACCTTTGATTACATCTGCAAATGGTCTTCATAGTATGCAGCATGTATTTATTGATGTTGTCTGTGGTCATTTTAAATGTGTGAACGCATATATTTTAGTTGATTAGTTAGGTTATAATACTCCTGGGATTTTATAGCAAGTGCATGTCCACTGACAAAACAGTTTATGTAATTCTGAAGTTGTTTAATCCTCTAAGTGTCTTACCTTAATCAGCCTAACCATCAGTCACTTCATGAATCCCTAGAACACATTTCTATTCAGTGATTTCTCTCAATATGCACAGTGACATTCATTTCTCCTAGGGACTTGTATTTGTGATTGTATAATTAGAGCCTGTGGTAATTGCTTTGTGTGGAAAAATCAACTTAGTCATAATCATGTGTGAATATGACTTTGTTCTCATGTCCCTCTTGTGAAATAGACAATGATTTAAATTAGCCTTACTGAGTAAATACAGTTGAAGTAAGTTAATATCAATCTAACTAAACGCTCAGTACAGGACTAATATTTACCTAAGCAATCCAATGAGAACAATCATTGATTTTTGGCCACTTGAGGGCAGCGCAACAAGCTGTAAACACACTTCCTATTACATTATGAGTTCGATTTTGCTAAAGTGTTAGCAAAGAGTTGCTTATTTACACATCCAGCACACTATTCACACTCATTTAAGCTCTGATTTGGTCTCTACCATCCTCTAAAGCAAATAGTGATTGGTTTATTAGGGCTTTTTCTGTAAAAACAGCTGCTTACTACGTCTAAAAATGATGCTGATTAGAGCAGTGAGACTGAATGAAAACAGTAAATGTTGTGGGTCACAAAACCAAAAACGATGAGCAATTAATGCTAATAAGTTTCACATAGTTGAGGGAAATTGAGTATCATTTGATCTATGTTAACATAAAAATACTGATTAGCAAAGCTGTAAATTTACATCTCCTGTGGTAATGTAAAATGAACAAACAGGGCTCTTACACATATACTCAAGGGTCCCAATAGGAGGGCTGAACTGCTTGAGGAAAAGAGGGTTGTAAGTCTGAGCGCTGCCAAAGTCAATGATCTTGATGACGTTCATGTAGGTGATGATAATGTTCTCCGGCTTGATGTCCAGGTGGAGGATGCGTCGGGTATGGAGATAGTCCAGACCCTGGAGGATCTGCACAATATAAGTGACCACGTCATCCTCGGAGTAACGGAACCTGAAACAAACCAGAAATCACCTTGTGAGAGGGAGAATATTTTGAGGCAGTTGCTCATCGGTGCATTTCTAAATAAATCCTGTTCTTTCAGTTTAAAACAAAGACAAGCAACCAACTTAACAAGTAAAGCTGTTTGGCTTCACCTGTCAATGAGGCTGAAGAGCAGCTCCTTCCCACTGCAGTACTCCGAGATCAGCACCAAGTAGCGTGGTGTGACGTAAGCTTCATGCAGGGCCATGATCCTGTCATGATGAAGTGATTTGAGGATGTCATATTCCTGCAGCACCGTCTGCTTGCTGTCAGCCTCATATGGAACAATCTTGGCCATAAAGAGGTTGCCCGTGGCGTTTTCCCGGCACTCACGGATCACACCAAACCGACCCCTGTGTGACAAAGAATAAGTCAGTAGTCCATTTGCCAAGATCTTTTTGTTGTTGCTGAAAACAGCGGCCTGCTGTTGCTAAAAACAACAACAGATCAAACAGTAGGCCACAAATCCATGAATTATAAGACGTTAAAGCAAGACGTAGGGATTAGTGGAAAGGGATTATTTTTGAGTAACCCAGTCTCCAACACTGGGCAACTCACACCAGAATAATCTAGATTGATAAATAACAGATACAACAGTTTAAAGTTGTCAGCGCACATTTGAGTTAGTTATGCTTAAAATGGGTTGTTTATATTTAAGTCAGGTTCCATCCGTAGTGATTACCTTGCTTTTTCATCCATGAAGGTGTAAGGTTTCTGTGGAACTCCCTGGCGCAGAGATCCCTCTCCAGGCTTGCCCAAAGGCGTCCTGCGTCCCGAAGGTGTGGCCCGTCCAGATGGTGTGACCTGTCCAGATGGGGTACTCCGGCTGTCCCCTCCCTGCAGCAGTGGTGTCAAGCTCTGCACCACCACCACGGGCCGTGAGACAGTCACCGGTGACGAGACAGTCATGGGTTGTGACACAGTCACTGGTGGTGACAGAGTCACGGGAGTGGCTGAACGGGTGTTAGTTGTCGGTGTGGAACTAGATTGCGAAGGTGGAGAAACCCGCGCAGCCGCGGATGGCACATACATAGGAACAGATGAAATAGGTTTCCCGATGGCAGGTGCAGGTTGTGGTACGGAAGACGGAGGTTTATTGGGGGCTAAATTTACAGGACTCCGAGGTTTGGGTGGGACAAGGGGGGGTGGGGCCAATTTGGTTTGGGCTTTGCTCACACTAATGCTGATGGTGGTCTTGGCTTTGGATACCGTGGCTTGGACAGCGTTGGTGGTCTGAACAGGAGCTTGTTCAGAGGGAGACGTACTTACGGGCGCAGTCACAGCAGGGCGGCTAGCTTCAACCTGGTCAGTGGGTTTGATGGTCACTGGAGAAGCAGATTTAGCCACAGAGGGAGCAGGAGCTGAAGTTGAGGGAGGGACTGGTGTTACTATTGTGGATTTACTGGGAGCTGGTTTAATGGGAGGCACTTTCATTGATGACATCACCACCACAGGGGGAGTAGTTGCCGGGACAGTCTTGACCACCACAGTACCACTGGATTTAGCTGGTTCTAATGAAAGAAAAGGGGAGGGGCAACAAAAGGAAGGATACACTTCAAAGACTTGAATTGATATATATATGAACATATTGTCCAATAAGGTATTTAGTGTACGCTGTCCAATCCAAAATGGTATTATCAACCTACACATAAAAACCTAAAATGAGTTGAGCAAAACAGAAACTACACTTAACCTCTTGAAAATCACTTGAAAATATATGATTTTCTCGCCTAAATTTTTACCCTTAAAAAAGTGCTGCTGTTTCC
>NC_048417.1:23939758-23948454 GCF_013103735.1 Etheostoma cragini | reverse complement strand
ATATTTTTCACTTCAGACAGCTGTAAAAGAGCACAGGTATAGTTTTTGTTGGCCATGTTTGGTATCAATCAACTCGTCGTCTTATTGGCTACACAGGGATGCCAGTTTATGACCTTATCTTCTAATTCGTGGGCTCCACTGTCAATCTTTCCCAGGTGGGCCCAATGGCGACTGTGCGATATCATTGGCTTAGCTTGAGGGTATCTCTTGATAGGCTGATGCTATTGGCTGGGAACAAGGTTCATTGCGATCTGTAGAAGCCACAGATTGTAATGGTGTGTCGTCCTTCGTTTTAGCCCGCACAGGGAAAAAGTTACAAGCTATAGAAACCGAGAAATGATGCATTCTCTAGATTTCTGAACGTCGAAACTTGGCCAGAAACTACAAGATTGTGAGGGGACCAGATAATTATGGATTACAAGGCTTGGATATTCTAATTCCTTGGAGTGTTTGCGATTTAGGAAATCAACGTTTATGAATATCTTTCACCGCTGTGGATAAAAACACGAGGACAAAGGTAGGGATGCACGCTTGATTTAGACAGAAACGGTGAAGTGTTTCTTAACTTCATAACATGATTATAACCGCTGTAAGTCACCTTATCCTTTGTGCGGGGGCTTGATGGAATCACAAGACTTTAAGGTTTTAATGATGTGCTGCATGACCGTGTTGGTGACGATTTAATGCTTGCAATTCATAAAAAACAATTCATGAAAACACGTTGCGGAAAAACTCGTACCGTTTGGGGAACCGTGCTCTCAGAGAACACACAAAAAATAAGTTGCATTGCTATCTGTTGCATCTGACTGTATCTGTCATGGTAGGGACATACGTAACACAGATAGTGAATTAATGTTTTTTTTAATGCCTTATCTAAAATAAATACCAAGTTCTCAATGACTTTTTCGGAGATAATACATACCTGAAGCATCCAGGCTTACTACTTGTGAGAGGTTGCTATAGGGGCCCTGCCCAGCTTTATTGACACATGCCACCCTGAACCTGAAGGAGCGTCGTGCTGGCAAGTCAACCACATTGTAATAACAGTCGGCCACCCCTGTAGCCACGATCAACCAGTTGGTCTCACCTGGGGAGTAAAGATTTTGTTTCAAGAGACAATTAATAGTTATATTACATTACACTTGCTATATTTTAAATCAAATACACACAGACACCTTGTTTTGCAATGTATAACTGAGTCTCACATCTCATGTGTGTTGATAAAGTACAAAAAGAACATCCATTTTGCTAAATAGTGGTTCTTATGTTGCAAGGCTGCTACACTGTATTTATGTTTCAGGTTATATTTATTCATCCATAAACATATTCATGTAGTTGGCTAGTAAAAAGGGGGATTCAAATGTGGAATAATTGTCAATGAACACTGACCCTCTGCTTTTCTCTCCAGAGAGTATGTGCAGGGGGCTATTGTGTCTGAGGGCCTCCACAGTACCAGGGCTGTGTTGTTGTACTTCTGAGGTATTTCAGGAGTCCCAGGACGATTAGGCAGACCTGTAAAAACAAAGGTATCCTTATTACATACAGTATATACATATCACTTGGCTTTCAGTGTCTTTTCAGGCTCTCTGTTGTCTGTCCAGTAGACTATAACTCTTTATTACTTTATTTATTTATATATAGTACTATAAAGTACTATAATAAAAGTGATGTATGTCTCAGTTCTTACGAGCAAGAGATATTGTGCAAGAGCTGGACACTGCGGCCAGGGGGTTTGTTGCAACACACTCATAGACCCCTGCATCCTTTTTGGTGGTCTGCATGATCATCAGTAGCTGCCGGCCATCAGGGCAGGCAATCATGTTCATCCTGGTATCAATCTCCAGCGGCTTCTTATCTGAGGAAACGTGCATACAAATCTTTTATTAAGTCTTTTATAATGAGACATAATGATGAAGATTTAAATTTAACATCATAAGTTAAAATGTCGAAGCGTGTTGAGATAAACAAAATATATGTATATTGAAAAATTATTAAAAACTTACTTCACATCTCCTGCAACTTCTTTTGTAATGGGACCATATGTTAGTGTGTGTGTATGAGATCCAATGTAAAGCGGGGGTTTGGCCTGAACAAAACCCCAGGTAAATAGTTTATCCAGCATTTTTTTGTTTTTGCTGCCTCCAGGTTTATTAGAAACTAATTTGTCTTGTGGCTGCGGCATTGCCGCAGAATCAAAAGCAACACAGCTTCCACGTTCTGTTTGTGTGTCGCGTTGGGTCACGGCCGTTTCCTACTATGACGACCAGCCATGGCTCGCCTCACGCATGAGGCAGTACTAATCTACTATGGAAAAAGGACGGGGCACCGCGGTCAAGTTGAGTCGAGCAGGTACCATTAATGAGAAAATACCATTACTTAGGTAACACTGCCTTGTTTGCATCAGAGATCCTTACCTTTCATCCAGGTGATGTGCGGGTGGGGGCTGCCTGCTGGCAGACAGCTGAGTGTGACTGGATCCCCCTCCAACAGGACATGATCTCTTAGCTTAATGTGGAATACTGGAGGAAAATCTGGGAGAAAAAGACATTGGACCACCTAAATAATGTTGAAATATTGATAAGTAAAACTAAACGTTATGATTTGCTGTATCCCATGATGATTAAGACAGAAATTACTGGAACCACTGTTCAACTTCTGACGTAGGATCAGCTGGGAACCTTTGTCTTTGTGTTCCTACCCCATAACCCTCTTCATTTTTGCTATTGCTATAAAGAGATATACTGTATGTATGAGCCATACAAATGCCATGCATCAAATGTACATTTATGAAGCAAACAAATTGTATTTGTTTACTGACGTTGACATACATTTGTCTGATATGGTTTGGTAGACCATGTAGCATGCAATGTTTAAGAAAGGAAACTTAAAGTTCTTCTGCTAAGCTAAGGTGCTGCTGATTGACTAACTGCCCTATATCTAATCGAAAGATACAAGAGTGGTCTTTTTGTCTAACTCTGGGGAAGAAAGCAATAAAGCTTATCTCCCCAAATGTCAAATTATTGCTTTGAGCTTGCATTACCTCACCCTTGAAACAGTGCAATCAGAATCTCTTCATGCACACTCCTGTGTAACTTACCAGAAGCTAGTCTGGAGTAATGGCGTGAACGTAAGGAACTATTTTCTCTGGAGATTGCTGTTGGTATGTCCGGCTGTGATACGGTCTTGTCTCGCCTCCCTCTGGTCAGGCCCCATCTGTCCCAGCGGGATCTGCGCTCAGCCTCCGCAACTGTAAGAAAAAATTGTCCCCCATGAATAAACCATCATGCATTTAAGAAAGTACTTTCTTGATAGTACTCTCAAAACATGGAGAATGTAAAACTTTTCAAAGATATGATGTATGAGTATATACCATACGCACCCTTAGGTGTTTCTGACTTTAGGCTGGACATGGAGTCTAGAGATTCTGATGAGGCACCATTACTGGCCTGAGATGCCAGCTGGTTCTGAGGAACACTGACATTCTTCATAGCACGGCTCTCTGACGTTGAACGACGAAGCAATGAAATAATGGGTGTCCTCTTGGTGTCCTTGTCCTCTGATGCTTTCCTTTCCTCTGAGAAACTGCGAATTCTTGTAGAGATACCCGCCACTGTTGATTCAATCTTTCTGCGCATTGCCAAGACTGGCGATTCATTAGGTTTCTTTAGCTCCTTTTCCTCTTGTTCCACTGACGCATTATCTCCAGCGTCCATGCACGTCATCTCCACTTCCTTCTTCTCCTGTGACCCTCTTCGGCCGAGAGTCCAAGAAAGCCTACGTCTTGAAGCATTGGAATCCTCTTCTTTGGTTGTTTCGTCCTTGCGCTCAGTTGACGGAGTTCTCTTCAGGCGCATAGAGAGCCTTTTCATAAAGCCTTGGTCCTTTTGAGCTTCACGAAGGTCCAAGACTGACTTTGACTTCTCCTCAAGTCTCCTTGGTGCTAATTGCAATGGTGCACCAACTGGCCCCGGTCTGTATATTTCTTCACCTGATTCTGTGGATTCTGGTGAAATTGCTTGGGATTTGTCCTCATTTTTTGACCGCGACAGAAATTTGAGACTTCTTGAGAGGGACGATTCACGTTTTTTGAAGCGTGCTTCAAAGACCTCTTCAGAGGTAATGTCCTTGAAGTCAAATCCTGCTGAGAGTTCTTGTTGGGATGAAGAATGTATGGTAGTCTTCGGTGGACTGGGTTCTTTTGTCATCATTTCTGGTGATGCTACCCGGGAGTACACCGCAGCATGCTCAATGGTTGACATAGTGGCTGACTTTGGTGGACCAGGTAAAGCAGAGGACATGGTGGCAGGTGGAGAAGTGGGTACCAATGTATCAGTTGATACTGAGGATGATGTGGTGGCTGGAGCAACAATGGGTGTGGAAGGGCCTAAAGGTTGGTCATTGAGAGGCTGAACTGCAGGGACCATGATGGTCTGCATAATACTTGCATATGCTGACGTGCTTCCATCTGGAAGGACAACTCGAGCAGGAAGCGAGGGTGGTACATAAGTTGACACAACATTTGTTGATTGATGGGGATATTCCTGTGTAGGTCTCACCATAACTGAGCTTGTGGTAATGACCATATCAGAAGATTTTGCAGGCAAAGTTACTTCTTCTTTTACATTTGCTTCAGAGACGTAATGTCCTTTTTCATTAAATTCAGCAACACTGACAATTCTTTCCTGTTCCTCTTTCATAATCTCTCCTTTTTCTTCTTGCTCGTTCTCTCTTTCTTCCTCCATTTTCTCTTCAAGTTTTGAGCTTTGGGCCCCAGGAGGAGGTGTAGGAATTCCCTGGCCCGTAGACTCTGATTCAATCATTGGTTCTTCTGAAATGCTCATGTCCTTCTCTGAGAAACCACTTGTGCTTGATCTCTCATCAAAATTACAATCTGTGGTCAGCCCATCCATCTTTTCCTTCATTATGTCATCAGTCTTTATCTCTTTCTCCATTAATGACTCCTCACTTTCTGTTTTGGTTGGACATTCCTGCACAATGGACTCAGGTGTCTGCGGTTTTGGTGAAGGTTCCCTGGGAGTTACTGGACGGGAGTCTAGCTTGATTTGCTCAGTGAGAGATGACATAGATATAGCCTCCTTGAGCCTTCTCTCTTCTACCTGTGCCAAGGGTATCTCCAAGGGAGCTCCTAAACGGCGATGTAGAGCTATGGGCTCGGAATCACCTTGACTGAAGGAAGCAGTTTTGCGCAAAACTTTAGGTTTTGGAACGTCCTCCATTGCAGAGTCGCTGGATGCAGCTCTGATTAGTGGGGATGGGCCCAAACGAGCAGTACGAGAGTAGCGATCTGAGGTTATTGAACGTTTTTCATCTCCCATTCCTAATGTTTCCAACAGAGGTCCTCTCAGCCCACTCATCTTGTTGTCCACAGAGCCACCACGAAGCAGTCGCTGTCTCATCAGCTCCAGTTTAAGAGCATAGTCTTCTTGACTCATCTTGGCAGTTCCTGGGCTGGTGCTCCTCCTCGGTAGTTCCATAGAGACAGCTTTCTTGAGAACTCTCCTCCCATTCTCTTGGTTTCCTTCTCCAGCTTCTTCCTCCGGTGTAATCCGAAGCAGCAATGCACTGTCGGCTGAGCCTCCACGTCTTAGCTCTCCTCTTCGTCGTCCACCCTCTGGTTTGTCTGACTCCATGCTTGAACCCCTTCGCAGAGGTTTTCTAGTCAGCTGTAACTTTTGAGGCAATTCAGCAGGGGATTCTTCATCTGAGGAACCCTTGTCATTTTCTTGTGACAACCTTTTCCGCAGGCGGCCTTTACTTGATAATTCAACCCCTTCTTTATCTGTTTCTTTAGGGTCACACTCCATTGCCTTCTGGGCTTGAGTAGGAGACCCAGACAATATACTTGTTCCGTCCTGGTTTCCTGTTTCCTGCTCATTGGTCTGGATGTCATTAAGTGATATCCTTGATCCAGAAAATTCCATGTTAAGTGGCATTGGAATAAATGGCAGTTCATCAATGTCTTCATCAGAATCTGAAGATGATGATGGCAAAGGGGAACCTTCTTTAAGATGTCTAGGAACGGCAATGGAGACATGACTGGAGGAATCGTTTAGCAACTCAGGTATGGACCTCATGACCATTTTTGATTTATAGCTGATTAGTGAACGCTGTAAAAGAGGAAATATGATACAGTTAAAAAAATGTAAAAGATGTGACCATATAATTATGTATAAGCATTCTAATTGTAGCACAATGCCATATAGAAAGCCAGACTAGGCAATAAAACATCCCCCACCTGCCATTTTCTGCGAGATACAAACTTCTTCAGGGCCTCTGTACTTATGGCCTTCCCCTTGCTCAGTATCTGTACAATAAATAGACATTAAATCTAATGAAAAGAAATTAGAAGCAGCGAAGGTATTGTCAAGGAGAAATTGCTGCAGAAACAGGTTTTCGATGATTAACACTGTATAGTGAAGTACCAATGGCCTAGTCTTACCTTGAACCAGGGGTGTCGGAGACATTCTTGAGTATTAGGTCTCCTAGAAGAAGATGTTGGCATATTTCAGTCTTCCAGGTTTATGCACATCATTATCTTTTTTTTTCTTCTTTTTTTTTAACTTAGGGATTTCAGAGTGTGGACAGAGACAGCGGACAGGTATGAAGTGGGAGAGAGATGGGGGATGTAGCAAAGGGCCGCAGGCTGGTTTTGAGCCTGGGCCGCTGCACAAGACTCAACCAACATGAGGCGTCCGCTCTTACTGGGTGAGGTAGAGGTCCCCCTTCTATTATCTAGCTTAATAAACTTGATTGTCTTAGCTATCCTAAATTCTAAAAAGCCTTAAAGCACCAGAGGAATATGGTCGTATAAGACCTGCAGACAAGGACTAAAGAAAAATGGAATATAAAAAACAAATGAGCATCTGATAAGCCTCTAATATTGAAAAATCATTAACATGAGCAACTTCACTTATTATGGAACAATTTTCTCTATAAAGTAACATATTGTTAGAGGAAACTGTGGTGACAGTTTCTAGCGTTATTTAAACAGCTTTGAAAAAGTAACTATCCTACTATTATTACTTTAATTATTATTAATTACATAAAAATGTAAGGGTAAATCTATAACGGGCCGTAAAGTAAATAAATATCAAATTAAATAAAAAATTATCCAAGAAAAACCTTAAATATTACGTTATAATTTGAACATATTTAATTAAATCTGAGAATAGTGAATGAGACATATTGATAGATGTTGAATTGACAAACTGCACACTCCACGTCATCAACTCATTGTTGTTGACAAAAATCCGGTTTGTATTTGCATGTTTTTAAAAGTAATGCCAAGTTTATTGATAGATGTTAAAGAAAGACATTGTTATCAATCGGATTTTTCATTCTGATACACTGTGTTTACCTAAAAGACCATACTGTATAGACTAAGATTGTATTTCGGATGTTTTCAGACCTCAGGATTGACTGAAAATATGTCTTTCAAAATCTCATGCATTATTCAGTAGAACTGATTTCCTGAATGGCTTGTTGCAATTATAAATTAGATATGTATAGATGTATTTTTACAACAAGAGTAACTTACAGCCTGTCTGCTACCAGCAGTTTTATGATGAACCCTTTAGCCTCTCGGCAAAGCTCAGCAAACATGCTCTCTTCAAAGGCCACGTTATAGTTCCGGATGTTCAGTGCGGAGCTGCGGTCATTCTCTCCAGCAAATGGAGAAACTCCCGTCAGACTGATAACAGAAAGAAGTACTCACACTTAATGACAGCATACAGGTAGGCCTGAACAGGCAAACATGTCAAAAACTGACATTGATATTCAGCATCCTGAAACACATTAAATAACGAAGAAAATAAACCATTTTAGTCAAAATTATACTCACCACAGGTATGCGATAACTCCAATTGACCTTGTAAAATAAAGAAAACAATTAGAAAAAGTCTGTGTGTTAACAGAAAACAAACACACTCTTAGTTCAAGACATAATTTACCAGATGTCTGTTGCTTTTGACACAGGGGTCTGATTGACAATTTCTGGTGCGACAAATTCTGGTGTGCCATATTTGCAGTATTGAGCCTCATCAGGTGTGATCTGCACTGCGTTACCAAAGTCACAGATTCGGATCTGATCACCCAGAGAGTCTGCCATGAGGATGTTATCAGGCTGAGGAAAGAACAAAAGAATAATATTTGATCATGTTCTGCCATCATTTTGTATGATCATTTGCTAAATGTAGGAACAAAAACTTTTCCAGTGTTTTATTTCTACTAAATGTGTTTTTATATAGAGTAGAAGACAATGAAAGAGTGGGAGAGCGAGGATCCATGAGTATTTACCTTAATGTCCAGGTGTATGATGTTTAGATGATGAAGGTAGTCCATGCCCTCAATCAGTTGTCTTATACACGACCGCACCTGGTGGTTCCAAAACAAAACATACCAGTACAGTCATAGTTCATTGGATAAATAGATGACATACATTTGATTGTTATACTGATATTAAAGTGTACAGTGTTAGATCTGCTAACATAGTACTTACATCAGACTCCATTACTGTAGATTTCTTTGTAAATCTGTCAAGCAGCTCTTCATGGCATCTTTAGAGCTTCATTAAGTCTATTCTTTCTGGGGCTTTAGACGCATTATACAATAACTGCTAATCGTTTGTAATCATTTACAGTATATATATATATACATATACATATATATATATATAT
>NC_048417.1:23918652-23939658 GCF_013103735.1 Etheostoma cragini | reverse complement strand
ATATATATATATATATATATATACATATATATATAAATATTTAGACTAAGACTTGACTATAAGACTTTTAAATAAAAGCTTTTCAGAACACAATGCATACAACTACACAAAGAAAAGTGAAACTCATGTCTTTTATTTATATAATTTCACCTACTTTTCCGGGCTAAATGTTTACTTTGCATCAGATTACTTGTGTTTTAACAGCATTATAAGGATACAATTCCGTGATGATGATGACTGCATTCTTTTTCTCGAAGGCATCCTGAAAGTAAAGGATTCTCTCGTGGTCCAGCTTGGAAAGCAGGTTCATCTCTCTCCGAGCAGACGCCTTCTTCTTGGCCCTTGTGGAGATAAACTTTGCAGCATACTCCATTTTGCCAACCTTTTGGATCACACGTTTCACGTAAGAAAATGCACCTCTGGAAGAAAAAGATCAGGAGGAAAACTAAGTTTATCACTACTCAAGTCCAGAATTATTCAAAATCTGTTTGGAGGCCTTAAGACATGAGGAGATACAGCATATGTTGGGGTATTTCATAAAAACTGGTTCTAATGCAGAAAACGGTTATTTTGCATTATAATCCATCAAAGTATGGGATATAAAATGCTGCCATTAAAATGCCTTACCTTCCAATTTCTTTGTGAATGTCATAGTTGTCAGTGAGTCTGCGCATTTTTCTTAGAATAGTCTCCTCATCGTCCATTGGATCCGTTTTATGTTTAGCTACAGTAGTGAGCATTTTTTTGTTAAAAAAGGGAACTCTTACTCCAAATAATGACAATACCGCATGGTAAATATTAGTTCCTTCACTTAGATCGTTAGCCATGCATTCAAGGAGTGTTATACTTTGTATGGCTCTAATAAATTGACGTCTGACCTTCATGAATAGTGAGTTCAGCTTTACAGGACACAGATCCTGCCAAGTTCCTGGCAGTGCAGGTGTAAACCCCGGAGTCTTCTGGGCGAGCGTTGAGGACCACCAGGGAGCATTCATTATCATCGTACACAAATGTGTAATGACTGCTCTCCGACAGCAGGACATCATTCTGAAAGTAAAAACTGTACGTTTTGGCAATGTTTCTTTGAAGATTAACACAAAAAAATTGATTGGTTTTGGTAAATCTCCATTTACTGTAAAAAAAAAAAAAAAAAAAAAAAAAAAAGTAACTAAACCCCCCCCCCACTGTATAGTTCAGTTTATCTTGGTATTCACTTACTGTATTAAATCAATGTTTGACTGCTAAAATGGTTAAAAACCTTGAACCAGAGGATGTCAGGAATGGGTTTGCCCTCCACAACCACAGCAAAGCGAGGCGTCTCCCCGGTACAAACATCCAGGTCCTCCATGATGGTTTCAAATGTTGGTGGAGCTGTGGACAGAGTTGCAAAGGTGAAATACCAATTAACTAACGTGAAAAACCAAGTTACCTGACAGACGGACGGATGGATGGATGGATGGACAGACAGATAGACAGATAGATAGATAGATGTACTGCCTACCTGCCATCTCAACGCTGAAGGTACAACTGTCACTGCCATACTTGTTGGAGGCCACAAATTGCATCTCTCCGATGTCAGCACTCTTGACTTTAAGTAGCTTCAGCGTTTGCTGGTCATCATCTGGCATATTCATCTCATACAGGCCTGGCTTGCTGGCAAGGACCGCTCCCCTCCTGTGGAGAAGTGTTTTTATTGTAACCCAGGATTAATATGTTGTAGATGGAGAATAGAGCAGCGGACTCACTGGGCAGGTGTGGTGTGTGTTTTGGCTCTTGCTTGAGGGGGATTCAGGGCACAATAAAAATCTTTTTCATTGTTCTGTAATATTTGATAATCACTTGAAAATTAACAGCTGCCTATATGCATTGCAGTACACCCTGACTATCTTCTAATCCAGTGGGGTCCAAAGGTGGCAACCTTTCCACCATATACCACTTAACTTGGACTAGTGAACTAATCTTGAACTAACAACAAAACTACAAATACAGCTGCAGTGTTGTTATGAACCTATGAATATGCCAGTTTCTTTTCTTTGTTTGATGACATTAAAATTAAAAATTAAAACAATTACTGTATACGAGTATACTGTATAAGTTGGAAAACTTATCACAGGAAAATACAAGTAAAGGGCATTCATGTAAAAATAAAATAAAGATATAAGGTTATTAAAAGAAACTGTACAACAGAGCCACAGATACCTCTTCCATAGGACTGCTGCATTGACGTGATTGAGGGTGACAGTGATAGTGACTGACTGGTTTTCCATCACATGGACAATATCTGGCTTATCAATTATCACTGGAGCCTCCTGAAGATAGGGACCTAGAAGTAAATCCAAAGTGTACACACATAGAATATTTTATAAACTGTTAGCACAGAGTGATGGATGGATGGATAGTTGGATGGATGCTTTAAAAGCCTGAATGTACCTCGGTCCAGAAGCTGCACTGGGTCGGTGGAAGGCGAGGGCTTGCTGAAGGCTTTAGAGGTGATGGTCAGGACCCTGAAAGCATAGCGCACACCTTTGGAGAGGGTGGTGATGGTGAAGGTGGTCTCCTTCAAGCCAGAAGCGATGATGATCCACTGGATGGAGCCCAGGGCTTGTTGTTGGATGGCATACATCAGGGAGCTGGCATCTGGACAGAAAAAAGTGTTTTCATGCTAAGTCTACACGACGATGTTGAAAATACTTTTTTATCTGTCTACAAAAAAATAATTACAAAATAATTTAAAAAAAAATTGTAAGCGTTAAATGAAGTCCTTTTTACGTATAAGTTTTGTTTATACTATGTCATTTTTTGAATATAATTTACTTATCTGATTTGGTGAACAAATAAAGTTATTTTATTTATTTACATAAGATTATTTTTTGAGACTTTTTAAAGGTTTCATTAGAAATGGGGGGAGAGAGGGGATGACATGCAGCAAAGGGCCGTGCAAGTCAGACTCAAAACCAGAACGCTTCCAAGGACTAAGCCTACATGGGACGCATACTCTACTGGTGAGCTAGACGTCTCCCCACAAAACGATTTTAAATAGCCTTCTTACGTACCAATGGAAGGGTCCAGCCTCCTTGGTTTCTTCCAGCTCAAGGTGATTGTTTTACCAGTGATGGACTCTATCACTGGAGTGCCATCGGGAGGGTCAGGGAGGATATCTGAAAGTTATGACAATGGAATTAGAGGTCCATAAATGTTTCTAATCTGCCTTTGCCCAAAAGAATCTGCTAGTACGAGTGGTTCTTGTTTGAAGCCAATTAGGTTTTACTTCATGGTTTATCCCAACAAAATGGAATGAAATTCACCTGTGACATAGAGATGAGCGTAGCAGGTGGCCTTGCCAACTTTGTTAGAGATGACACTCTTGTAGACGCCACCATGGGCATGGCATACAGAGCGGATGACCAGGCTGTGGATGTCACGGACTACAGGAGAAAGCAGAGAAAAAAGGATATAAGGTATCCTGGTCTTATGCAATTACCTTTCTGTTTCAAAGTGAAATTAAACACAATCCCTGCCTATAAAATGAGACTGTTTAGACCTAAAAGATTAATGACTGTTGATTTAAAACACTTAAAATGTCTAAAAATCTAACTCTTGTAGTTGTGTGAGTATTAATTGTTTATTCTTGGAGGTAGCATGATATTGTTACAGAGCTTTATATCCTCTTATGATGGAGACTGGGGTGGACGGTTGGGTTTACAACATGTCTGAATTTAACTCCGGTGAGTTTAGGTACTCACCTACCAACAGTCAACATAGGTTTAACCATGATCTTTCCCTAACCTTAACCAAGTAGTTGTAGATGCCTAAACCCAACCAGACCTAAACTATACTATACAGGTGGCAGATTGAAAAAATGCTCATATGAACTATAATGTAACTGTCCAACCCGGTCTCACGACAGTTTGATTTATTACTTTGTGTTCATGTCACGATTTTTTCATTTATTTCTTGTACATGTCACAATTTTCGAACGTGACTATTTCATGAACTGCCAGGAAATGAAATACCGCATGTGGGACGGTGACAAGAGCTTGCACCGGGACACGACCCGCGGCCTCTGGGGGACGCAACAACGGAGAAATGAAACGCCACCCGCCGGCCCCAACAACGGGACGGTTGTGGTAAGGAAGAGAATAACGCGGAACGGTAATGCAACACACGGGACACGATCCCCGGTCTCTGGGTTGAAAGTCCTGTGTTGTTTGACTCATCCATCCCCCCCGACCAACCTCCCTGTGCAGCTTTTCAATACTACTCACTACCGTAATTGTTCTGTGATCATAAAATATCCTTCCCGTTGAAATAAATTACTTTAAAATTCCAAGTCAACACACAAAAATAACAACATTAATGTGACCTATACATAAATCAAAAGATTAAATAACATGACCATTTCATTAACTGCCATGAGACTGGGCTAAACCATCATATGGAAGGCAATGACAACCATACTTTGTTGTTTAAACTCACATAACAAAATATATATGTTATTATAAATTCACAAGAAAAAACAGTCAGTCTCTGGTGTTATTGTCAGGGTTCATCTGTGAAGAGAACACCTCTCCAAAGTGCCAGACGCCATCAAATGTGAGAATTTGCCCACTCAAGTCGGTTACAACAAGGAACTCTCAGGTTGAGCGAGAGAGAGAGAGAGAGAGAGAGAGAGAGAGAGAGAGAGAGAGAGAGAGAGAGAAAGAGAGAGGGATGACCCCAAATCTTAACCATAACACCATATACTGACTGGTTTTAGCAAAGTGTTACTTTTATAATTTTGTTTAGTGTATGTGGTTTTAATGAAACTCATATTTCATATTTTTGAGGTTATTTCTGTCTGAATATTATACCTTACATACTGCAACGCAAAGACATACTCAATTGATTTTAGAAAGTTTCCTTTTCTTTATGCAATTGCTAAGGTTTTTGTTCATTTTCATTTTTGATAAACTTATCATTTTATACATAACTTCAGTGAAGTGTAACTGCATTGTAAAGGCTCGGACATTTATAGGCCTGAACACAGGCTGAATATTCTTCCATTTTCAAACACTTACACTGTGTCATCTTTCTGTCCTCGGTGCTCTCAATCCTTTTGCCATTGTGGAACCAGACGATGGTGGGGTATGGCAACCCAGCAACTTTACATTTCAGCAGAGCCTCTTTTCCCTCGATCACATCCAGGTCATAAAGGGGTTTGATGAAGTCAGGCATAGTGAAACGCTCCACCTCATTCTCTGGGACCTCTGGCTCCTCTGGGATCGATGGCATCTTCTCCAGTTTAGCCCTAAAAGGGTAGACATGGAACAGAACGATGGAGAAAGTGGCACATAGCAGAATGTAGAAATTATAACATTTTACAATTCATAATCTAGAAAAGTCCATGAAATGACAAGAGCTCTAACCAATATCCAAATATAACAGGATCTTACATCTGTGAGGAGATGGCTGGCCGAGGCTCTTGTATGTAAAGTTCGGCGGAGCTCTCTGCCTCGCCGTGACTGTTACGGGCGGTCACGGTGTAAAAGCCTTCATCCTCATTGGTCACATGAGAAATGAAAAGAGAGTGCCGGCCTCCTTCCTGAAGAATACGAATGTCTTCATTTTCTGTGAGCGGATGGTCTAAAAAGAAAAAAAGAGAGCAATACATGACTTTAGTTCTAAAGTGGGTTAAAAATCACAAAATCAACAGCAAAACTGAGAGGGTAAGAAATAAAACAAAAAAGGTAAGAGTTGATCATTCACAGGCTTGGATGGACAGTTCACCCCAAAATCAAATAGACATCTCTTTCCTCATACTTGTAGTGCTTTTTTAAATCAATCTAGACTATTTTTTGTGTATTACCCAGTGAGAGATATCGGCTGTAGAGATGTCTGCCTTCTCTGGAATATAATAGAACTAGATGACACTCAACTTGTGGTACCAGAAGATACATTTGAAAGGAAAAACTTGTTTGGATTTTGCGGTGATCTGTACATTTAAGCTTAAGGTGCTGTGAGACACCTGGGTGCAAGAACAGTTAGGTACAATCCATCATACCAAAGTGGTTCCAGATGACCTTAGGAGATGGCGTCCCACTGACTTTGCAGTCAAATCGAGCATTGCGACCCTCGATCACTTCTAGAACATCCAGCTTGCGAGTGAAGAGAGGTTCAATTGAAGGGATGACTTTGAGGTTGCCACATGAAGTCACTTCCTCTGAGGAGTAAACATTTCAGTTTTCAAGTAGCAGAAGAGACAATAGATGAAATGATTTTTAGAGGCGTAAATCACAAATTTATAGATTTAAAATATAGATATGTCGGACAACAATAAGATATTTGCTGACATTGTAAAGCCTGCCATGATATGATTAAATTCAGGTGCCTGTGATTGATACGATATCGTATGTCACTTTAACAATACAAAAATATTGTACTGTTAAACGCCGACATTGATCATTACATCGATCCGGATCGATGTTTTATTACACCCCTATCCAGTTATACTTCATATCACACATATTGTGATTCGTATTCTCGAGACCTACCTTTAGCTGTGCTGAGCTTGCACATGTACGTGCCACTGTCATCCTCGTGTACGGAGTTGAGCAGGAGCCGGCACTTTCTCCCATCAAAGTGCATCTTACAGTTGAGCAACGCCGGCTGGATCAGTTTCCCATCTGCAAGCCAGTCCACATCAGTGTCCTTTGGTCCGATGACATGACACTCAAACAAAACTGTCTCTCCAGCCTTGGCTGTGATGTCCCTGACCGGGCGAATGACAGCCAGGCCTGGCTCCACTGGTGGCGCTGGGTGTAAATAAAGGACATTTTCTGAAGAGTGCTATTAAGTGATACCTGAACGTTGGTGTTGTGAACTAGTCACAACACAAACACTGGTCACAATGTATTAATATATACAGTGGTGTGAAAAAGTGTTTGCCCCCTTCCTCATTTCCTGTTCTTTTGCATGTTTGTCACACTTAAGTGTTTCGGAACATCAAACCAATTTAAACAATAGTCAAGGACAACACAAGTAAACACAAAATGCAATTTGTAAATGAAGGTGTTTATTATTAAAGGTGAATAAAAATCCAAACCATCATGGCCCTGTGTGAAAAAGTAATTGCCCCCTAAACCTAATAACTGGTTGGGCCACCCTTAGCAGCAACAACTGCAACCAAGCGTTTGCGATAACATGCAATGAGGCTTTTACAGCGTCCTGGAGGAATTTTGGCCCACTCATCTTTGGAGAATTGTCCTAATTCAGTTACATTAAAGGGTTTTCGAAGCATGAACGGCTTTTTTAAGGTCATACCACAACATCTCAATAGGATTCAGATCAGGAGTTTGGCTAGGCCACTCCAAAGTCTTCATTTAGTTTTTCTTCAGCCATTCGGTGGTGGACTTGCTGGTGTGTTTAGGATCATTGTCCTGCTGCTGAACCCAAGTTCGTTTCAGCTTGAGTACACAAACAGATGGTCGGACATTCTCCTTCAGGATCTCTTGGTAGACGGCAGAATTCATAGTTCCTTTTATCACGGCAAGTCTTCCAGGTCCTGAAGCAGCAAAACAGCCCCAGACCATCACACTACCACCCAGTTACTCATCTTTGTGTTGTCCTTGACTATTGTTTAAATTGGTTTGATGTTCCGAAATACTTAAGTGTGACAAACATGCAAAGGAACAGGAAATGAGGAAGAAGGCAAACACTTTTCACACCACTGTATATGCTGATTAACAAGTAAATTAGTGTGAGCAATTTAGTTACAATGTTGCAAGTAGAAAACTTTAAAAACAGCTCTATTCATCAAACACAGAAATGAAGTAAGATACAGTATGTATTTGTACAAACTTTTTCTAATATACAAACCTGTATATTAGAAAAGAAGCGTACCTTTTACCTCCAGCTTTCCTTCACACTGCTTTGTCCCATACTCATTAATGATCTTACAGGTGTAAATCCCAGAGTCCGATCTCACTGCTGACTTGATGGTCATTTCAAAAGCGCCATCTTCTGTCTCACGTACAATGTGACGTGGGCCTGATTTTACTGTAACTCTGTTCCTCAGCCTACATAAGAGTAGAATTAAGAGTAATGAATCATGCGTAAACCTTTATTTTACTTAATTTATGCAATGATAAATGAACAAGCACACACTTTTCCCCAACTGCAAGCTCTCTCCTGGCTAGTTTAAAAGGGGTGGGGGGTGGGATACATTCTCCAGGACTGCCAATATTATGTTTAGGACATTCTTTTCTATTATTGTCTCTTGAGAGTGACAACTAACTCGAATGACAGAACCTGCCTGAATGATTTAGACTAGTCTTGTCTTCTTTATTAAAGATTAAGGCTATTATTATTTTGTATTACACTCATGGTCAACAAATCCCATGAGAAGACCAAAACATACAATGTGTTAGTCCGTCTGTCAATTCATCTTGTTTTACTTAGTAAGGCAGTTTTATATGAAATCAAATTACTGTTATAAAGTGGTTACAAGTTGAGTTTTCAATCTGTAATGATTTGTTAAAATTCAAAATTCCCAGTGTGGGATGCACTGTTCAGCTGACACAGTTCATGACAATGCATGATACTGATAAAGCAACATGGAATACATGCCTTGTTACAGATAAGGTAACTGGTGACAACAGTGGATGCCCTGTTGCCTTATCAGTAAAATGCACTAGTTTTGTTCTTGTTCTTCTCTGAGAAAATTAGCGAGCCATGCTGCATGGATAATTGGACTATGACACCAGACCATCTGGGAAGTGTGAGTAATAATTCTTAAAGGTCCCATGACATGGTGCTCTTTGGATGCTTTTATTTAGACCTTAGTGGTCCCCTAATACTGTATCTGAAGTCTCTTTTATATAGACCTTAGTGGTCCCCTAATACTGTATCTGAAGTCTCTTTTATATAGACTTTAGTGGTCCCCTAATACTGTATCTGAAGTCTCTTTTATATAGACCTTAGTGGTCCCCTAATACTGTATCTGAAGTCTCGTTTATAAAGAACTTAGTGGCCCCCTAATACTGTATCTGAAGTCTCTTTTATGTAGACTTTAGTGGTCCCCTAATACTGTATCTGAAGTCTCTTTCCCCAAATTCAGCCTTGGTGCAGAATTACAGTCACTAGATCCAGTGTGACAATGAGCTTTCCTTAGTATCTTAGTATGTGCCATTTCTGAGTCTGTAGCTTTTGAGGGTGGGCCAAATTCTCTGGGCGGGCAAAACAGAGAAAGGGAAGGCAAGATTCCAGGTTGGTCCGTCTGAGCTTTCATTTTCTCAAAGGCAGAGCAGGATACCCAGGGCTCACTTTACACCTATCACCTTTTCTAGCCACTGGGGGACCATAGGCAGGCTGGGGGAACATCGTTCTGTCAGCCTGGTAATTGTGAGGCAGTAAACATTCATCTTCCAGTTTTCCCCTTTAACTGATGCAATAAAGAAGCATGCCATAGAAAAAACTATGCAGTCAAGCAAGCTTGCTCTTGGTTTGTGTGATACAGAGACAGTCTTGTCCCTTATCCATGCGAGCAATGAATTTAAGTAGTTTGATGAAGTGGGGAGGACCTACCAATAGAGCATGGGTTTGGGTTGTCCACTTATTTTGACAGACATGGTAACTTCCTGTCCTTCAATGACAGCTTGATCACTCATTGTTACCTGTTTGAAATGGAATGTAAGTTAGAAGCTGAGCGATGCATTTTACCTGTAGGTTTCATTTGACAGATGTGTTGATGGGATGACCACACAGTCAGACAACACATTCATAAGGGAAAATTAATACTGATAGGGACATCTTGTGCATACAACATTTTCATGCAATATTTTGCAACCAACCAGTCAAAGATGCAAGTGTCAATGCTAAACATACAATTGTCATATTCTAAAAGTCGATTAGGTATCTAATAAGACCGATCTCTGTGCAGTCTCACCAGGAATGCAGGGGGTTCCCTGAATCGTGTGTCAAATGTTTGCTTGGGCTCTGGCCCTCCAAAATCCATGCCTTCCTCCAGGGGACTGAGATACTCCTCATCAGATGTAATGGGGCTGCTGATATCCCTACGCACGCCCAGGTTTCCCTTTGGTTCCTGTACACACTCTGTCAAAGCAACAAGGTTACATTAGGTTTCATTTTGTAGTTTCAGACAATCCTGCTTACAAACAATTCCTATATGTACCTTTCCTTTTTTTCTCTGTAAACTTTATTTTCTGTTCCTGAGAGCACAGCTCAATAAGAACACAGAAGTCCAACGAGTTCTTGTATTTAAAAAAAAAAAAAGAACAAAAAAAATTATCCTCTAAAATACAATTAGTCTGAAAGGTCAAATGATATATCCAAACAATAGTGGGTGGAGCCAGTGTTCCTCAGTGGGCAATTTATAGGTTCAGTTTTGCCTCTGTGTTGCTATGGTAACTATAAGTAAGGTTGTTCAGCTGGAATATAGGACAGAGACATTTTGCTCAGTGAGATAATGGCAAGGGAGAGAAATAAGCTCAAACGCAATGCCTTGTTGGGAAGATGTCGTTTTTTTATATGTGGTGTTTTCTTAAATTACTATAATAACAATTTTCAGTTTATAATAACAACTGACCTCCAAGTAAAGTGGACATAGACATAGATACAGTTCAGTGTTGATGACAATAAAACAATAAACAACATGTCTGTCATGTTAGTCACAGCCGCAAGATGCTTTTCATGTTAACGTCCATAATCCTGTGTGTTTGAAATGCTCTAATTTAAAATAACCAACTTAGTCCTAGAACCTCCTTTGCATATCAATGCTAATCAAACTATTTCCCGTTGAAGAGTCGGGACTGAAGGCAAACCACCACAAAACAGCACTATGTATACTCATTTCATCTGATATCCTAACGGTCAAACATACCTGCTTGGACTGTAAGGGTGGCACTGCTGGATGCTTTCCCCACCTGATTAACAGCAGTTACACAGTATTTCCCACCATCACTTATTCTAGCTGATTTGATGAGCAGGGTGTGACGTTCACCCTCTACTTTGACCGCGTAACTTGCAGTGCCAGTTATTTCTATGTTCTCTTTTGTCCAGGTAACTTAAACAGAAAAGACAGAGGAGACAAAGAATTATTTGCTATTTGCAAATATATTAATATACAGTGTAGGTATTATATAATAATTATAATATCTATTTGTGATTTGATTGCTTAAATATACAATTAAAATACCTGTGTGGGCTATGATGTTAAAACAAAAAGTACAACATGTTACCTTCAGGCAGGGGGGTGCCGGCAATGATGCATTTTAGTAACACATCTGCACCAGCAGATGCTACAGTGTCCTGCAGGGGAAACTCAAATACAGGGGCCTCCATTGGGTCTTCTCCAGCAGACACATAAGAATCATCTGAAGAATCTGCAGTTTAACAAAAGACACGCCTGAAGTCATTTTTTTCCCTGTGATCAAACTAGAGGAAAATCCCCTCTTGTAAGGAGTAATTGGTGGATTAGACATGTAAGGCAAGCAGACTTTAAATTCACAATACTACTGAAAGCTAAATAAAATCAGCACAACAAATCTAACCTAACTCTGGAGACATGGGTCGAGGGCGACGGTTCTTCCCCTTGGTCTTCAGCTGTCGTCCCTCTTTGGCACTAGCAGTATTCTGTTGAGGCTCATTAGACTTCACATGACCATCCTCTTCCATCTTTTCGTCTTCAACAATAATTGTGGGGATTCTTATCTTGAAGGCTTGTTTGGATGAATCCACTTCCATTCTCTCCTCCGTTGGAGTGACCGGTGACATCCTTGGGGGTTTCGGAGGAGGTTGATGAGGAAGGTCTTGCACAATGGCGGCCCTTTTTTGTACCAATGGACTTTCAGGTCGGTTTTCAATTTTTCGTAATGCTACTTCTATTGGCGTCTTTCTCCCCGAAGTCTCATCCTTTTGTGATGTTTGCACAAGCGATTCTTGGATTTGCGAGGATTCCTGCATTCGAGATACCCTCTGTACAAGCGGACTTGGTGGCCTTCTTACAACCTTACGTAGTGTCATCTCAGCAACATTTCTGCTTGGCGACTCTGCCCTTTGTTGATGATATAACGATGGCGATGATGATCTCTGAATGATTTCCATTACTGGACTGACTCGACTCAATTCTCTCACTGATCGTTGTCCTGGTAAGTCGGATAACTGCATGGACTCTGGGGTGCCTGCACCTTCTCCAAATCTACTGACTATTACAGTTGTTGCTGTCTTTTGGGATTGGGGCTTATTTTGTCCTTGCTGTACTTGCTTTTGCATTGGTTGCTGACTATGTTCTTTTTCTCTCTGTTCCTTTGCCCACTGGGCACGTTCCCTTTCCTGGAGCTTTTGAAGGACTTGTGGTGGAATAGGTTCAATTTTCCTTAAAGGCTGGCGCTGTCTGCTCTTTAGAGTAAGCTGTTCCGTTGAAAACGACTTTTTCAGGTGAGGTTTGCCAACAAGCTTTTTAATGCGCTGGAGCTCCTCAGTGAACTTGTTCTCAATGTCCTGAACTTTTTGGGAGTAGCGAGGTTTCTCCTCCAGCGAAGCAGCTCTCTGTTTAAACATAGATCTTCGTTCAGCAGCATCCTCTTTCAAGGCCTCCCTTAAATCTTCCCTTGAACTTTCTCTAGAGATGCCCAAGCGGCTTCCTCCATCATCTGAATCTACAGATCCAGCCCGATTGAACCCTGCCCAGGATCCTGCTGAGATGGAACCCTCTGGAATATCGAGGCTTCGTCTCCGCTCTTCTAAGCCACGAACCTTCTCAAAAACCTTTGAGCTTGCCCTGGTAAGCTTTGGGGATGGTCTGAGAGTAAATTCTTTCCGGGAGTAGTCACTCACTGGGGTTTGTGCTCGGTAGTCTTGGGTGTTACTTTGGGACACATATTTAGGTTGCTTAACCTTTTCTTCAAACTCCGCAGGCACTGTGTCTTGGTAATCCGTTGGCACAACAATTTTCTTCCGCAAGCTGAGAGGTGTAGTTGAACCAGAGCGACTTGGCATTGGAGAAGTGGAGAGACGTTTGATGAGTCTCGGGGAAGGGGGTGGGAGGGCTTGTGGGGGGGATTCTTTTGAAATATTCTCTGACTGGCTCCTGAAATAAAGGGTTTGAAGAAAAATCAGTTGGAATCAGTAAGTTGTTACTAATTCACTTTATGTTCTCATTGTATTTTAGTACGGAATCTAAGTCCAATAATACAATCAGAAGCCTGAGTTATTTTAACAGCTAGGGTTATTTGCATGTTTCTTTGCCTTGCCTGGTTGTCACAGAGTGATCCTCGTATCCATGCGTTCTACTGTCATCTTCTGCACATGTGTCCATCACTGCATCTCATGTAAAGAGGAGATATGATATATGATACAGGTAAGCAATTAGGTTCTTGCATTGATTATCAAATAAAAAGGTTTTGCAGCATGCTAACTCATCTCTTGTCAGCCTTGTTTTCAGCCAAAGCAGCCAGTTGTTTTCACAGAAAAAGCTCTGTTTTACCAACTGTACATTACTTTTCCAGCACCAAACGGACACAGACTAACTTAGCGACTGGATCACAACACAGTGGAGCAATAAGCAGCTAAAGTGTTTTTACCTCAATCCACTGCCCATACATTCCCAGTTTCAGTTTTCTCATTAATGTTTAAAAATGTTGCAATATTGTGGAATTGGTGGAAATCAGTAAAACAGAAAAGCAACTAAATCCATATTTGTCAAAAGGAATAATTGCAAGCTGGAAACATGGTGGATACCGGTGTGCACAGCCTGGTCCTCCACATCCCCACCATCTTCTTTGGTCTGAAATTGGTCACCTTCATCCTCTGTTGTTTCGGAATCTGAAAAGAAAATACATAAAACAATGAGAAATAATTTCTTACTGAATTAGACTCAATAGAACTGGAACAGTATTTTGAAGAACAGTTTTAGTTGAGACAAACAGCTCATTCAACACTAGTGGAAAACCATGTTTCCATAGTGAAGACCGAAAAAAAAGTGCACACTGTTACTATAGGAACCAATAGACTACATTATCTAATTGACTTAACTCGTGAATGGTGTTTGGTGAAAGGCAATTGAAAAGTCCCAGGGCAAATTATTGTTGAAGGACACATTTCAATTGTGCAATATAATTAGAACAGAATCCCAGCTGTGAAGAATAAACAGGTACACTAGTCAAAAGATATTTCAAAAAACAACATATCCAAGATGAAATTGATCTCCTTCAACTTCAGTTTTCCAGTGCATTGGACCTCATCTCTATTAGATTATGACTTTCATTAGACTTGACATGTTTTCATCCCTGGGGTCTCGTTAGCAAAGCAAGGTTAAATTTACTACATTGGCTGAATAGTTGAGTCATTAACATTCCTCATTTTCTCATCAGCATCTTCAAGTTAATGTTAAGAAAAGGAATATAAAACGTAGGATAAAATTAAATAGTTGTTTTAGTATTTTCAGTAATAAAAAAACATTCCCTCCATTTTATCCATTTGAAGCTAAAAAGCTGTTCCACTGGTAGCTACTATATGAAAGATATGAATATTTTCTCCATTGGCAGAACTCAAAATAGAAAGCAGTATTGAGTCATTGGCATCCCAGCAGCTCTCATGAGGTGTTTGCTTCACAGTAGGTGGACTTACATATAAAAACAGATGATATCTTTTGTTCCCCTGCAGTAAGACAACACAATAGGGTTATGTTATTAGGTTTGTCTGTTTTGGATATTATTGTTATTAGGGTTCAAACCGCGAAGCGGTAGAACCCTTCTGTGCTTGTTTATTTTAGTTTTTATAATTATAATAATTATTATTATTATTATTTATTGTCTGTTGCTCAAATTTCTGTGAGCTGGAATGACCTAGAAACATGAAACCTGGGAGAATAACTGGAAATGGTTTTCATGTGCTTCTATAGAAATATGAACCCAATCGGCCACATGGTGGTGCTGTAATTAAGGCTTCAAAATACCAACTTTGAAAGACCACGCCCCCCACACCGTAAGTCTGATTGACTTGAAATTTTGCACACTGGTGCAGCGTAACGTGCTTTACAAATAAGCCTTAAGGACTATTAAGGATTAAGGTATGTTCAGATAAGTGCCCCACTAATACCCAGACAGTTTTATTTACATACACCACTAGTACCCTAACCCACAAAACTCACAGGGTATGTTCAGATATTTGCCCCAGATATACGCAGACAGTTTTATATATATATATATATACGCCACTAGGGGGCACCACAAGGGCAATTACACACATTTTACTGTAGATCACAAATTCAATGTCATTGGATGTGTCCTCATAAGTACCTGAACCACGCCCTGAACGTTTAATTCAAATTGATCAACAGGGGGCGCTATAAATGCAAACTGCTGGTGATATAGGGCGAACCCGGCTATAAATGACCAAGTATTTGTCCGATCAACACAAAACTTCCAGGAAATGTCTACACAATGACCTCACACTGACGCTTTAAATGCACAATAACTGGACGTTGAATGACACAAATCAAGATTTGAGCTTGAAATTGCAGCTTGCGGCTTTATTAGCGATTGTTTTTGTGTTGGTCATCTGCTCTTCTCAAATTGCCGTGAGCTGGACTGAGCTACATATTACACTGAATTGAAAATAAATGGTTTTGACAACTCCATTGTAGACATTTTAAACAAAGTGCACTGTTCGTCCAATTGTTACAAAGCTTGCAGGATATGTTTTATGACGATGTTGGACCACATGTGTGAAATTACTTTTTTTTTTTTTTAAATCGCTGCTTAACCCTAACCCTAACCCTTGAATTCAGTGGAAAGACAAAAACCAGTAAACTCTCAAAGTGTGTTGCATGTTGCGTGTGTCAACTTCATGCTGTTACTTAAACATTCATGCAATATTTAAATCATATGACTACTTTGCAGATTTCAAAAGAAAACTTCCTTGGACATTTTCAATGCAATATTTTTCCCAGAATAGAACCTAATGTTCTGATAGACCAGCTACAAATGAAGATGTTTTATCTATGAGATATATATACACACAGTACATACATACAGCGTATATATGCAGTATATATATATATATATATATATATATACATATATATATATATATATATATATATATATATATATATATATATATCTTGAATGCCACTAGAGTCTGTTTTACGCATTGTATATATGAGATTTTTACCTTGTGTTTGGAAAATGTACAACTGTTTCCAAAAAGCACTCATAAGTATCAGCAAATTGTGTCTAAATCTTAAATATTGAAGCAGTGCTTGCGAACAAAAAATAAACTAATGCACAATAAAGTAGTCATTTCTGTAGCTTGAACAGGGATTAAATGTATATTGATTAAATAGCTGTTCTAATAGCTAGCCATGTGTCAAGTTGATAATCCAAACAATTCCATAAACCCAAAATCACAAGAGCTGGTAGCCATGACAAGCTTCTGTCGGTCTTTACTCTGTCTTGATTAAAAATAACAAAAAACAGACACATTGTGCAAAGAGTCTGATGTTTCACAACTACCAACAACAAAAAATAATGTTGCTGCAGCATCTCCAAGAGGCCAGTCATTATATCTTATTTAAGCCATACTGCACATGCTGCATGAAAATGCCAAGTTTGGTAAGACTGGGTATATACAAGAGCATTTCATTAAAGGTGCATTAGTTTTTAGTGTGGCTCAATGGATGGCTATGTCTGTCAGCCCACCACTTTAGTTCAGACTGAAATATCTAATCAATAAACAAATGTTTGAAAAAACAATTTGGTACAGATATTAATGGTTCCCAGCCCATCTATGTATTCTAAAACTATTGTACAGTTTGATCAACGTCCAACGGCACAATCATTATTTTATTTCACATTAGTTTAAAACACATTTATGAAGTACTTTTTAATTTTCAATACACTAACTGCAAAACAGTATACTATATGTCGTAAATAGGGAAGTATTGAATTAGGTCACTTTTTCATCAGAAAAACCCAGGATTTGGGTATTGACATTGTAAGAGGAACAGTGCATTACATTTGATTATGATAAACACCTTTGGATGAATTTTGGTTAAGAAAATTGCATTTGTAAATTACAGAGGTTTTTTTACATTTCATGTTATTTTGTTGACGCTTTTATCAAAAGCAACTTACAATTTCACCATATATCAAAGGTCACACACCTGTGGCGCAGCTAGGGGTGAAGTATCTTGTTCAGGGACACATTGGTTGATGTATAACAGTGGGACTCAAACCCAGATCTCCGGCACCAGAGGCATGTGTCATAACCACTGTTCCATCTATACTATAAATAACTTACTTTCAAGAAAAAAGATTTTTAACTCTGCCTTAAAGCACATCTTAAGTAAGCAAGTTCCGACATAGGAGGCGATTAGACATCCCGGAGCTTAATTAGTTTGGCTTGACAGGGGTATGATGGCAGTGAGGGACTGCATGGGGTATGACTGTATAGATCCCACTATAATGCCAGGAAAGTGTGGCTCATAAACCTGTCGCTGCAACCCTGCAAGAAACCACGTAGCTCAAGCTACGTCCTCCAAAACGAGATTCACACATTAAGCACCACCTGAGTTTTGCCCTCTTTGTTGTTGTGACATTTGTTAGAGAACAAGAAAAACGCTTTTTTCTTTTAATCATCTTCTCAATTTATTTCTATTTTAAGACTTTAACATTACCATATTTAAATAGTTACATGATATTTAAATGAAGAATCTCAGTCTAAGGAACATCACAATATATCAGCGTTTTAGTGAAACTCACAATTCCTTGAAGTTAGTTCAAAGCTATGGTGGTGCCTTGAGCCTGGTGATGAGTTCTAATGCCAGTTTCTGTTGACCTAGGTGGTTATATTTCACACTAACACTGGTCTAATCTCTTTCCCTTTTGATTAAAGGTGTACAGAGTAGCTTCATATCCTTCAATATCCTATCCATCAATGCCATTCCAGCTGACACAAAACATTGTGCGGCCAGTTGTCGAGCAGTAATGTTAATAAAATGCTTCTGTCAACATTTCAAATGGAATGTCTAACAGTCTTGTATGCTTTACATATAATAAATGCTTGAATTACTATATCATAAATAGAAGTATGATTGACAAAGATAACATGAAATAGCACTTGCCTGATTTTTCTCTTAAGTCTGGATTTTTTTCATAGCCACTGCTGGTAAGTCCTCGACAGGGATTTTTTGTCTTGGCTCCCATTCAGCAGCAGGGTATTCCCCAAGATACACTGGGGTTTTGAGCCATTACTACATGCCTGAATCAGGATATTTTCTAAAAAGACATCAGCTGTTAATGTCTGACTTGGAGGTAAAATCTTTCACTTGACATGTATTGTAAGGTTGCTAACATGCAGGTTAAAGCTTCTCAATCAAATGCAAAGAGAAACGGAAAGGACTTTGATCCATTATATAACAAGTTGAACCCCAGAGTGTCCCCACTTCTTCTGAGAGAATCCGTTTCAGAGAAGCGTAGCGCATAAATCTCTATCCGCAGTCGGAAAAGGCTGTTGCTTGCATATCATCCACTCTGAGGGAGCCCCCCTGTCCACACAATAGCCATCGACAGTGTAAGCATCTTCCCCCGCTGTGTTCCACCTCACAGGCAGTGCACACCGATACGCAGAAAAACCAGTGGGAGTGATCCAGCCCTCTTGAGATCACTGTTCTACAGCATTGGTTGATATTTTTCATTTTTTCCTTCCTCCCCATGTGTCTGTGTCTTATTCTTCAACTGGTGTAACGAGCCGATGTTGTGTTGTCGGCAGAGATGGGGAGATTAACTGCAACAGCTAAAGGGACCTCCTCACTCCTCTGCATTGCTGGAACACTGTTAGCCCTCACAGCAGACGTGTTACTGGCTGCTTACACTCACTACACAAAGCAATCCTACATCCAAAAATGGGGTGGGTTTAATTGCCGTACTCACTGCTACACACAAAAGATAATAGCTGTTGTGTTGTACATACACATTTTAAGCCGCTGCTAATGTTTGATTTGTTTAGTGGGAAAACTCAGTATCTGAGAATCTTTTACCCCAAGGGAAAGGAATAGGCACTACTGCTTACACATTTAATTTCACCACCGAGTATAACTCAGCACACAGAACTAGATATGCTTAGAAATGACATTTCAATTCACATAGCAGGGCACTGTGCTAAGGACAAAATAACACAGTGAGCATGCTCACACACCTGAGTAAATTCACATTTTTGAAATAAACCTATGCTAAAAAAGGCACTAACTTTACAGCATTATCAGACATCCATAATAACTCATGCTAAATATCCAATGGATGCAGCCACAGAATTTGGTTACCATTTTCCTAACTGTAAATACCTGCTAGAGGCCGACCAATATATCAGCGGGCCAATTTTATATATGGATATTGGCATTTGTTATGGTCGATTAAAAAAAAAATAATAATAACTCAAAATTAAATATTGATTCATCAGAATAATTTATAATGACAAATGAATGATTTTGATTAATTAATATTTAAAAAATAAAAACGGACTGTCACCCATGTTACGAGTGATGGCGTTGCATAGTCTGTCCACCAGAGGACGCTCTACAACGTCTCTGTTGGCAACACTGATTGCTGTTTTTGTTGTCAATGGGTTTTTGTTCAAATTACTTTAAGTTTCATATCTTAAGTTTGTATTTTTATGCATTTTATTTATCAGAACTTTAATATGTTTTGTTGTTCCTCTGGTCTGTTGTGACAATAAAACAAATTATAAGCATATTAGTTTAGTAAGAACTCATAAATAACTACAAGTAACTAATGTTAGGGAAATCTGTTTATGTTTTGTAAAGATTTTCTGTATTTTTTTTTGTTAAATATATATATTGGCCGATATATGGGCATCTCGGATTTTTAAACAACCAAATATTTTTTTATATTTTTTATAATATCGGTATTGCCCTTATAAATCCTTTATCAGTTGTCAGGCTTAATTCCATAGTCTGTTTATAATGTAATATCAGACCACGCAGAGTGTCTTTTAATTGCTCAGGAGCTGCACTTAATGTGTACCTTTTCTGTTTTTTCATAAATAAATTAATTTTACAAAGGGGAAATCTGACATCATCCTCTGTCTTGTGAAAAAAATAACGCAATGATTTAGCGTTAGCTGCCACACAATTTGGCACTGGCCATGCACTGGAACAATATCCTGTAACACAATAATTGTGTTCTCACTATAACTGTATAGTTAGATGCGTTATTAACTGCATTTACGTTAACCCACTTTAATGGCGTCAATTTGTTCATGGTGAGATTAACATTCTTTTTGGCCTAGCAAACTTTGTAGTTTTTATCTGTTGCAACAACTAGTACTGTTACAAACTACAAACTACAACATCCCACCGGATCTATCTAGACCGGAAACAAAACAACAGAAACGCCGCACACACGCCGTTTGGGCTTGCAAGCCAGCCAAAGAGTAGTAGTAGTACGTTTTTTAAAGATAATTTTTGCGCATTTTAGGCCTTAAATGACAGGACAGCTGAAGAAGTGAAAGGGGAGAGAGAGGGGGGGAATGACATGCAGCAAAGGGTTGCAGGTCAGAGTCGAACCCTGGCCCGCTGCTTTGAGGAGTAAACCTCTATATATGGGTACCCGCTCTACCAACTGAGCTATACAGACGCCTTAACCTTACGTGTTGAGTGGATGGCGAGCGCGAGACGCCAAAATGGACGCCAATAAGATTCTGGATGGAAAGTTTACTTTTTAAAAGTTGCCAAGACCAAAGTGATCTGTGTGTTTTGAACTGAGCTATCATCGCAGCACGTCCAGTCTGAAATAGCCAAGCACACAGCTGATGCCAATCGCCCCCTCGTCAAAGTATTTTTTCCCCTTTAGTTGATGGACGATGTTACACTGTGTGAGAGATTATTTGCTCCAAGTGAGAATAGTTAGTGTGAAATTGAACACTACAGTAGCCTATATGCTGGGGGGGGGTCTTGAACACTACAGTAGGCTATATGCTGGGGGGGGGGGG
>NC_048417.1:23906894-23918626 GCF_013103735.1 Etheostoma cragini | reverse complement strand
GGGTCTTGAACACTACAGTAGGCTATATGGCAATGGTGTTTTCACACAAAAAAACATTTGCACAAAGCAAGCCGATCCACTTTTTAAAAATAATGGGACAAAAAGAAATAAAGGGACATATAGAATAGATAAAAATGTGCGATTAACTGCGAGTTTACTATGACATTAATGCGATTAATCGTGATTAAATATTTGAATCGTTTGACAGCCCTTCTGTATACACATTAGTTTGTCTAAGTAATGTGTTATAGTAAGGTGATCTTTTACAACATGATATAAACTGCTGGTGTCACACAATGAATGCAGAGGCTGCCAGTCTATTCAGCTTTTATTATAAGTTGTTTTATGGTTACTGTGACATATGCAGTGTTAGAATGACACGCTGGCAACAACAGCCATGACTCTGCACTGCTCTTGGGGGCGCAACAACGGAAAAATGAACCGCCACACGCAGTAGACGGTCACGACGACGGCCGGCGGGACACGAGCCGTGGTCTCTGGGGCACGCAACCACGGGGAAATGAAACGCCACATGCCGGCGACAATAACGGGATGGACAGCAGACTGCAGTCTCTGAAGCTTTTCAGCTCTTTGGTTTTAGTTTGATTTTGATTTTACAGCCAAAATTCTTTCTCTGAAAGTTTTTTCTGATGAGCCATAGGAACTTTGCTTGTTGATTATTATGTGTTTGTTTTAAGGCATGAAATTGTATCGTGCTCCTACTGAGAAAATTAACTTGTTTCAGGAATTTTCTTCAATAGAGAGCCAGAAGAGATCAGTTTTTCAATTTACTCGTGTCTGTGGAAGTCCATAAAATTACCACAAATGCTGGGGCGCCGCCAGGAATTTTGGTTCCCATGCCAAAAAATCTAATTGGGCCCCCTCTGTGCAGCTGTTATCACCACATCTTTAGGACTCAACTGTCCCATCAAAAGCTTTACATAACTCAGTGCACTAACAAAAGGTATTTTTTTGTAAATGAGAGAAAAGCATACATGGGATGCAATACAGTGCATTAGAAGATTTGCTGTAAGTTACCCAGTCTCTCATCACCTTTTCCCTACCCTTGGCTTTCTAACTGCACAATACGTATTCTTGGAATGGTTTTCCCTCAGAATCCTATGGCAGTACATCATCATCATCTCTGGTGGCCAGTGCCCTCACCAAATCCTATCTGTCCCTGTCAGTCAAATGTGCTGGCCACAAACCTGGGTCATCCTTTTTATGACTTTGTCTGTCTTCTCTCATCCTCATCATCCTTCCGTACGTCTACCTCCTACCTGAGAGGGCCCTGGCTCTGTAGGATGTAGACAATGCATGTGATAGATACATACACTATAAATTAAAATATGCCATATACCAATAAATAACACTAACACTACAGAACATTGGCCCAAATTACCTACAGTTCTGTATCACCTCCACTTTCATTAGATATAATAGATTGTTTTGTGTTTGTGTGCAAGCTTCTCAAATAAATTGCCTTTCATGATGGTAATAATAAAGTCTGTCTCTATAGATGTCATTCCATAATTCAATCTAAATGAATGTATCGACGACTGCCGCAGTGAACTGACAAATAACTATATCGTAAAGTTTGCAGATGATACAGCCATAGTAAGTATAATAATGGAAACCACTGAAACATCTCACGGCCCTGTACTACCTTATTGTTTAAACTGGTGCAAAGAAGCCTTTTTAGATTTAAATGTTACAAAGACAAAGGACATGTGCATTGATTTTAGACGTCACCATCCAACTCCTGAAAAGACAATTATAGATGGAAAAGAGGTTGAAATTGTTGAGTCATACAAGTATCTGGGAATCATCATTGATAACAAGGAACTAAACACAGACATGCTGAGTAAGAAAGTCAGCAGCGTCTCTTCTGTCTGAGAAAGCTAGCTATTTCCACTGGACAGATCCCTGCTTACATTGTTTTACAAACCTTGTATTGAGTCTCTCTTTACTTTTTCATGTTTTTGCAGGTATGCTTCTCTGAGTTTAAAACGGTAAAACACATTAGCAATGGTAAATAAAGTTAGCAGCAAAATCATTGGGATTCAGCAGATGAAACCAACTGATCTGTACAATAGACACGCGCTTAGACAAGGCAGAATCCATCCTGTCCGATAGTTCTCACCCCCTGAATGCAGAATTTAAGTTGTTGCCCATAGATATAGATTATCTTTCGTTGCCTCTGCCATCTCTCTAAAGAATAGGTAACATCTGCACAATAGCACACTTTTTTGGTCGAATCCTGCATTTTTATTGACTATATGTCAACCTCTTGCTACGGCAGTCAAATTAATCGCCCCTCGGGGACAAAGAAAAGCCTTGAATTGTATCAAACTGGATTATTTTAATATTGTCTGTATCTTACAAAAAATGTTATTGTTTTTGAATGTCTGTCGTTAATAAATATTTCTTTTTCTTTTTTGTAAGAGAGACAGAGAAGTCCCCACAGAGTCCCTGCAGTGATGCTAAATGTCATGTCTTTTATCACAATGTTGCTCACTTTCTTCACTGGGAGACTGGGGTGCTAAGACTGAGGTGCCCCTAAAGGGGCAGGGACAATGATTTAATATAAATATCTTGCTAAAAGTTTCCCTGCACTGATTAAATGGTGATTAAATGTAGGCTAACACTGGTCTGTAGCTAGCTAGCTAGCTCATTTCACTATGGACATAAAGCCAACAGGTTAATACCACTCACAGACTATAGGCTACCCACCTTTCTTGGTGAAAAACTGGGTTACAGTTTGACACCCTTTTCCTTTGCCTTTCTTCTCTCTCTTTTCTCTTTCCTTTTTTGAAAACCAGTTTTTGATTTTACGTTACTTGGCAACATCGTGGTGACTGTAGTTCTGGCGCAGCTACTGAGTGCAACTAAGGTAGGACCAAACCATTTTATGCAGATACAGGGGGGTGCTCGGTCAACATGGATGTTTACTTTGTGTTCAATCAGGATAGACAACTTCAACTGCGAAAACAACTTAAAATAAAGGGACCATTCATTTTATTGTAATATTCAAAAGATATCTACTGAATGATGATGGTTTAATAATTTTATATTAGTCTTTGCCTCTTTTTGGGCCCCTGGCAGTTATGGGCCCTTGGATTTGTCCTAATATTTCCTGCATGGTGCCCCTGACAAATAGAATAACATTAGCCACTTTGCTCGTTTGAAAGCCATAATGTCTCTCTCTCATGGGTGGGCCAAATTCTCTGGGCGGGCAAAGTAGGGAAAGGGGAGGTAACCTTGCCCCTTATGACCTCATAAGGAACAAGATTCCAGATCGGCCCATCTGAGCTTTCATTTTCTCAAAAGCGGAGCAGGATACCCAGGGCTTGGTTTACACCTATCACAATTTCTAGCCAATGGGGGACCATAGGCAGTCTGGGGGAACGCATATTAATGTTAAAAAACCTCATGAAGTGAAATGTTCATGCCATGGTACCTTTAAGTTAAAAGAGCTAATTTAAGAATCATAATTTTCCATCAATAGACTCCAGTAAAACTAATCTGTTTTCTAGAAAACTAGAATTCTGCATCTCCCCTTGGCTCTCTTTTTACGCTTCAGAAAATCCACACTGCAAGATGGCCACTGATCTCAGAGAGGCTTAATAATGTAAGACCAGGGAGGGATGTCACTAATTAAATTATGTTTACTCATTGCCATGCTGTTGTATGTTTTTACATCAACCATATCATCCTGTTCTGAATGTGAGCATGGGAAATAAAGGTTTGGAGTTACTGTAATTAAGACAGAACAGTCATTAACAGCTGTAATAAGCTCCACAATTACCCTTCAAGATTTCCTTTCCATTAAACATGAATTTGTTGATCTACTATGTCTACTTATTAAAGCCACGTGGTGATGTAGGGGATTTCCACAGTGTAACTGCAGCTCCACCTGTTCACTCACATTAATGGCCCAGGTCATAAGGAACACAACATGTTGAGGAAACTACTGGAAAGAGGCCACAGCGATGTTCCATGGTAACATCTAAAGTTCCCAGTATTAGGTCTCTTCAAACAAGCTTTGAACAGGCAATATAGCTCTTTAAAATAAAAACACTAATAGATAAGTCATTTACTAAACTGTTAGTGATCACCTCTGCCGTTCTCATCAGCTCTATGCAGCTTTTCAAATCTTTCGGCTCAGTCTTTTGGTTTTACTGCCTGCTTTCTGGTTGATTCAGTCTCACCAATGCAAGGTACGTGTTTACGTATTTAACACTTTCTGCCACAAGGCAATTCAAAGTGCTTTACATAAAACATTAAAGGCTAAAATCCTTTAAAGGATAAAAAAAAGTAAAAGCAAGCTAAAATAGAAGGAGACGGGCATAAAAATACACAAATATATAAAACAAAAACAAGAATGAAAGTCACACTGCAATGTGAGAAGTACTTGATTTAATAAAAGGCGGCATCTAACAGAAAGGTCTTCAGCCTTGATTAAAAAGAACTCGAGGGTTGCAGTGGACCTGCACTTTTCTGGAAGACTGTATGTAGTGCTGTTGAAACATAATTTTGTATTGAAATGGAAGGTCTGACATGGACTTATATCTGCTCATTAGTGACTGCCGTGGGGAGACTGAGGCAGTTTTCAGGGCCTGTTGGAAGACACCCGATAGAAGAGACGAGTTAACAACATGAGGCCAAACAATTGGAAACCTTTTTGAAAACGCTTATTGGCAGAATAGCAAGGCAGCAATGGGGAGAATTTCAGATGTTTATCAACTCAAAAGGTACAAATATCTCAGTTACGTGTTTACAGCTATATTCCAACGCCCCATGTTGTAAATTGTTGTTGCAGATTCGAAGTAGAGCTGCAAAGATTAATCGATAAGTTGTCAACTTTTTAATGAATGACCAACTTTTTTGGGTTTTGGCTGTAGCTCAGTCCGTGGGGAGTCCGTGGGTTGAGAAGGGTTGCTGGTTCAAGTCCCCTCACGGACAAAAGTCCAGTTTGGACTGGTAGCTGCAGAGGGGCCAGTTCACTGAACCCCCCCTCAACTGCTCAGGCGCCTGTTGAACTGTCGCAGCTCACTCACTCTCTGACAGTAAACCGCGTTTCTCTGAGTGGTGGAGTCCAAAACTACTAATCGATTAATCAAGAAAATATTCAACAGATTAATCAACTATGAAAATAATCGTTAGTTGTTGCTAATTTAAAGCTGCAGATAATGACTACCTAACTCTGCCACCTCCCCTCAGCTTGATGGTGCATTGTGACGTCACTGTTTTGGTTTAACGTTCGCAAATTTACTGTTTTGGTTCACTCTCTCAGCAAAAACTCAAAATAAACCCACTGTACGCTAGCCACAAATGACAGACAGAGTAACAAGCAGGTGAGCCTGGCGAAGTCTTCACCTGCTGAAGTGCACATGCTGTTTTCTCTGTAGTTGCTGAAGATCAAGACAGAGGTGGCCAGGAAACAGATTCCAATGCTAAAATTGCTTGCTTCAGAAACTTGTTTGCTGCCTGCAAAGTAACCAAATTGAATGCTTATTTAAAGATCTAGATTTTTATTATTTATTTATCTGTTGCTTCGCTGTAATTATTTTTACAGTTCAGGTACTTATTTGTGCTATATATTCAAACTTATTTGACTCAACAATCCACTGACTTCACAATCAAATGCAAAAAACTCCAAAAAGAGAGACATTGTTTAGGAAAAACCATACGGATCACGAGAGATGCATGACATAACAACATATGACATCTACGCATCTGCATTGTTGTTTAGTAGATGTTGTGGATTCAAAACTGTTCCTTTCCCAGATCAGTACAGGGAGAGAAAAAAAAGTCATACAGGGCAGGGCTAAAATTATCAGTGATGTCTTCCTGTGTAACAGGAGAGATGGTGGCCTGCTAACATCACAAAAATCTAAGGCCTGGCACATTCCAATGTATAAATAACTAGGGAGAGTTGGTCGACGAGGGGGACGGTACAGAGAGACATTTTCAAAGAGGGAGAGAGAGAAAGAAAGGGTTTAGCCAGTGTCATTGAGTGATGGGACAGCTGTGGACTACGCACATGGCAAAGCAGTAGAGAGCTGAATCACAATGAAGGTTAAAATGGAGAGCCAAATGAAAAACATCTGAACCAAGAGCTGGTTTTCACGCCAATAACCGAAAACTAATTGTGAGTAAAGATTACTGTGGAGCTACAACAGATCATAGATCATTTTGAGTGTACTACAACACAAAACAGAGGCTCCAGGAGCATATGGACGACTGCAGGCATAATCCGCATTGCCTGTCAATGCCAACCCTGTTCTTGTTCAGCTAATAGATTGATTACACTTAAAAACAGAACTATGGGAATCTGTCTCACTGTTGTGTTGCCTAAATAAAAACCATTGTTTTGTAATGCCCTTAAGCAAGTACCTTGGAAATCCGCAGTTCTCGCAAGAGCGCCATTTGAATTTGCTCATCAAGTAATGCTGCTCATTATCTATACCCTTGTAGCCGAGCTGCACCAATCACATCGTTGTATCTGAAAGAGGCGGGCCAGAGGCTAAACAGATGACGACAGTTTAATCTACCAGTTAGTTCTGCTGGTAGCTAAGCGTATGGGGCTCTGGATACGTCATCCCCCATGTCTTGTTGTGATTGGTCGTAGTGTTGTCCAATTGCGTCCAGTGAGATTTTCAAATGCGCGCTTGGTCCCGCCCCTCGAGATCGGGGACTTTCATACTCGATGTCAGACCATTAATCTTTCGGATTTGGGTCTGGATTTCCAGGCTCTCAAATGAGCTGTTTGAGCACTGATAATGCTATCATACAGTATTCCAAGGGTGTGAGAAAAACAGTCATTTCATCTTGCTTCTCTCTTTTTACTGCATTTCCACATAAAGTGGCTCACCTGATGTGATGCATGCAATACATCAGAAAAACTCTGGTATAATTACTGTAGTTAATAGTGTAGGCTTCCTGTCCACATTTTCTAATCTGGTGTTTTGCGCCATTCAAAACAAAATCAGTCCTACTGATTTAAGTCAAAAACAAAAGAATTTGAGAGGAAAAGCTCAATGACTGTTCAGAGAATCACACTAAAATGGACATGTTTTTTGTTATCAGCATCTTTTCCCTGTTGTTCATTTTTTAAGCACTCACAGTTGATGGTGCTTCGTTCCTGTGGACCATGTCCAAGCATCCCATATTTATACAGCTAAGGAAATGTAATACACTGTGGTTTCTTGCTGCCCACACTAAAAAGAACCCTTGTCATCACGTTGCCCAGTCTGCAGACATCACCACTCTTTTAAGTACCCAATTTCTGTCCTGAGCTTGCCCAAAGCCTATTTGATTGAACTCAGCGTTATGCAAGCACCCGGTCCTTTATTCTACATCATCAGAGAATGCTATCATTTGCCAAAACTGTACTCGTGTTGAACTGATTGAACTGTATCTCGACATATGCTCCAGCAAGAAAAGGCAGTTCTAAGTTGAAGTTTGTTCTACACACTCAAGCCGAGCACTGCAGAACAATGACAAAGTATTCGAGCTGATATAGGACGGGCGTATCTGTGGAGTTGGTAATGCTATTTTTGAAAGCAGGTGGCCAAAGCACTCAAGTGAGCTGATCTTAGATCAGTGCTGGAGATCACAAGATGCATAATAAGAGGCTTCACAATGGAATGGATAAAGAATGAGTTATTTTCAGTTCTCTTCAAATGTTAATGTCAAACAGCAATACCCATAATTCCTTGTTAAATAAACTAGATATATTGGATCTCCACATTTTTATGGTAAACTAAACCAAGCATATTTACCTGTTTAGGGAAATAAAACAATTGCATGTTATCTTTTCCAATTCAAAATAATTCTTATTCTATGCTTTGATGTTTTTAGCAAAGCAATACTTGAATGACATTAAATATATTAACAGAGGGAAACAGAATATCTATCATAAAAGGGGAATATACATTTTATAGAGCAAAAAAGTCGGTGTGTTTGTGTAGCTTACATGTGTGTAAAGAGACACTTGTGTACTGGAATTTGTGTAGTTAGGCCCCCGTATATTGTTACATTTTGTTTCTCTTTTCTTTTTTGACCTGTGTCACACAAATGAAATTAGAGAATTTGTTTGTTTGTAGCTTGACATTTCTTCTACATCAACCGTTGAGCAAAAGTTCAAATATAAAGCTAATAATCTGGATTGCATGGCCAAGGACCAGATAATGAGAAGCAGAAATCATTTTGCCACTAAAAATCCAAAATGAAAACCGAATAGGACAATGACTGTATTTACATCCAAGTAGGTCTAAGAAGTAGCTTGTGTCCTGGTTCAGACATCAGCATTATCACTCCATGTGCCAGCAAATGGAACAGGAAGCTAGACAGTAGGGATGCGCAAAAACATATTTGATTCAAGCGCCAACGATTCAAAATTGAGTCATAGAATTCCAAAAATGTGTTCCAAAAATTGATTTTTGCATTTCTACTGCCATAACATAATAGTTATATACTTTAATGATCCCAAAGGGAAATTCCAGGTCCCAGTAGCTTACAGACATCACACACGACACACACATGCGTTCATAACAGGAGGTCAAAAATATGTAAATAATATGGATATGAATATACATACATGCATACATACATACATACATACATACATACATACACACATACATACATACATACATACATACATACATACACACACACACACATACATACATACATACATACATACATACATACATACATACATACATACATACATACATACATACATACATACTAAAATACATAGGAAACTAACTACGTTTACACAATGTGAATGTTTTTTTTAAAATCGGAAATCTATATTGAATCAAATTGTGAGCCTAAAAATCTGAATTGTGACATTTTGGGAATCTTACACCCCTACTAGACAGCCCACATTACATTTTCTAGTAAGAACTTGCTCATAAGGGGCCTGGGCCTTTTGGCATGCTGGGTAATCTTCATGATATTACGATTAATTGGTTTGTAATCCATTTCAGGCTACTTGGTAAATGTTTTTCTATAGTTTCTATTTATTTCATAAATACTTTTGAGTATAATTTTATGCTTTAGTAGTTCCTCACCCTATTTAATTTAGACACCGCAGTCTAGAAACATCACCAGTCTTCTCTCCTTGAGAGCCAGTGTAGTTGTAAGTGTGACGTTGTGTATGTGTTTAAGAGAATTACCTTCACCCAGATCCAAGACAGCCAGCACAGCGCTGCTCCGGGCCTCTCCCATGTGATTATTGGCAATGCAGGTGTAGAGGCCAGCATCACTGGGTTTGCAATCCCTAATCCAGAGCCCACCGTATTCCTGGTTCTCCATGTTGAGGAGGTCATCATTGTGGTACCAGTACAGCGAGGGCTGCGGGTCTCCGGCCACAGTCACCTTCAGACGGATGTCACAGCCTGTCCCCACAGCGGCGTTCCTCATTTTGCGTATAAAAACAGGTGGAGTTGTGGTAGACCAGCCAGGTCCTGGAGGGTCTGGGACAGCTTGCTCCGGGCTTGCTTTGGACCGTTTTGGGGGGATGATGGGGCTCGGGGGTGCCGCTGCTTCATCTGCCCCTTTTTTGAGAGTCATTTGCACCTCAGCTTTTCTCATGGTTGAAACGATGTGGTGGATCCTACAGTGGATTCTGTACCTGTGTATGAGGATTGTGTGGTGACAACACCGCCCGGGCCCTCTCTCAGTTTTCTAAAGCAAAATCCAGCAAGGATATTAGAATCTATCTGCAGGCTTTACATATACATTACTGTTAAGGTTCTCATTTTTTTAAATTTAAGATCAATAACTTTCTATAATTTTAAAAGCCAAACTATAATTTGTCAAAGCAAAACTGTGGTGGGTACATTCTCCTCAAATTGCTGTCCTCTGACCTCAGTTTTTGTCTAAAGAAGAAAAAGAAATGGTTGATTACCAAGTAATTAAGCCGATAGAGATAGCTGCCACTCTCCTGCCCAGAGGTATTTTTAGGGCAAGACACACTGGATCATGTTGCATTAACAGCTCCCTTGACTTGTCTCCTGGAAGTGGCGGCCTTGCTTTTCCTCTCCTTTTCCTGATGTCCTCTGACCTTTTAGTATTTTATAACCAGTTCCCAGTAACTTCTCCGCAGAGTAAGGCGAATCTTCAGCGTGTGTCCTCTTTATTCCCAGCAGCCTTGAGATATGCTCTTGCCTGGCTTCTCTTTGTTCCTGTCATCAAGTCCTGTCCAGCAAGTTGCACAGTGCCCCCCCCCCTCCATGTCCCATGAGCTAAACCAACCCACTCATGATCTCCCCCTGCCACTGCCAGCCTGTCTGAACGGGGAAATGACAGTCAGAGCCCAGCAAGCCTTGCAATGACAGCTGCATGGTGAGCTGTCTGCCCACTCGCTGCGAGGCTCCCGCCCCCTTGACGTTTATAGCCAACCTGAGGTCAGTAGAACATGTAAGAAGTGCAACACTTGGCACAAAGGAGGGGGTGGTCAGCATGGGACAGATATTTAATTTGTAGGTCAAATGTAGAAGCTGGCGTAAGTCTCCCAATTGTGTTGAGGTGGTCAGATATCATGAAAATGAAGACTGCATTAACATCGCACGATGGCAGCTGGGGCTCTATTACACATATTCTAAGGATCTTCTACATGAACAACAAAGTTGAGGCAGTATCTTACCTATTCTGCAAAGTATCCATTTGTGCTCAGTGACTACTGTCTTAATAAATAGAAACATTTTAATCAAATTGAAGTGATTGTAATACTGTAGATCATAAACATTTCAGTCCCATTGAATGATGACATAGCCATTGCTACATACAACTCTACTGCTAGCACATAACACCACATCATAAACGGGAAATACACAAAACACATTGGGTGACTCAACACTAAAAGTATAAATGCATCTGCAATTTATAAATAAATAGCGTATTACTTACTATGCATTTAGCTAATGGTAAGTAGCATATTGCTAACGTTACGTGCACCATGCAAGAACTGAACAACGCACAGTGTCTGCTGAGGATATGCTTAAAAATAGAACAGAACCAAGTGTGCAGAAACTGGCAGGAGCTAACAATTTATTCGAGCAAGGTAAATGTGCAAAAAGGTAAAGCCGAACATGGGAGCACGGCGCAGGAGAAGAGCCGGTGTCATGGGGAAGTGAGCGGGGATCTAACTAAGGACAGAGCAAATTACGGGTCTGAGCGTGGCAGGTGAGCCTGGCAGGGATAGAGGAAACCCAGAAAGGGGATTCAAGCAGGCCAAACAGGCAACGAGCAAACGTTCTAACAAGCAGGATTCAAAAAGTACTGGTGGGCCGGGTATTTACCACTGAGGTTGCAACAAAGACCTGACGAGGAGTGAAACAGGAGGACCCGGCTAACAAGTTTTAGTTCCCAGAACGTTCATTTTGGTTGCGGGAACGTTCCCTGAAGGTTAGGTTTGGTTAGGTTTTGGTTGTGTTTTGTTTGCACGAGAAAGTTAGTTCTGGGAGCATTAGTTTTTGGTTACATTGAAAGTTCCCCTAACATTGCAACCTTTAGAGAACGTTCCCCTAACGTTCTTTTTTACAGTCCCCTAACCTTAAAAAAACTTCAACATCCATGTTACTAGTTTCATTGTTACTTTAAACTGTCTGTGCATGAGCAGGATTGAATTATTATACATTAGCAGGAATTAATGAACAGACAAACTTCATGGGATTTAAAATTTTAATAAACATAAAAAACAGTAAAAAAAT
>NC_048417.1:23902101-23906794 GCF_013103735.1 Etheostoma cragini | reverse complement strand
ACAGTATTTTAAAACATAATATAAGTCACACTGGACTATAGTTGCATGTATTTCATAATTTCCAAGACCAAGATCAGACATTTAGCACACAGAACAGGCTAAATGTGGTAGGTGTCTGCTATGTTAACGCTAACACATCACCAGTTATTCAACTATACGCAAGCACACAGAACGGCAGGCTGAATACGGCAGGTGTTAACGTCTGAGATGCCAGTCAGTGCCAAGGACTCGCAGGTGGTTGGCTGAACAGGCAGGCAGGTGAGTGGAAGCAGACGGGCCACGCTCGTCCTCTCCCACGGCCGAGACAGAAGACAGAACAATCACTGGGGGACACCCAGAGGGGAGAGCCAAAGCAGACCCACTTTTAGTCCAAATCTGCCTGTCTCTATGGGAATGTAACATAGGGGTGTCTAAACTTATACTCCCTGTATTTTAAGGAAGAAAAGTTATTTATTTACAATACATTGTTCATTCACAAAGAAAATTGGTGTCCTTGAAGGTTGGATTTTTCCTCTTTTTTTTTTTTTAAATGACAGGGTTAAGATACATTTCTAAAATGTTTTTTTATTTAGTTCCTCTTCTCAGTCAATTTTAGCCTGGGTTCCTAAACATATGAGCAGCACTGTATGTTTAAACACTAATAGTAATAATAATTAGATCAAATATACTGTACATTCTTAGTAGTATTAGTAGTGGTAGCAGTAGGTTTGTAGTATATGTTGTAGTTGGTAGAAAAGAATGATAGTATTAGTATGTCACATAATATAATATTTTTATTTAACTATTTTTCTTTAGTAAATTCTTTCTACCAGAAAATAGTCTACATAAAACTATATAAACTATAACACAGTCTATGCATTAGACATAGTAATTAAAGGAGGCACATTTTTTAAAAGATAAACAACTGTTGAATTTCTGGTGTGCATTCTTCTAGTTTGTAGAAAATCCAAATAAAGTGTCGCTGGTACTTCAAGGTGGTTTTATTATTTCATCTTGCAAGATGTCTACAAAGAGCTGGAGCGCCTTATAAGAGCACCCAGGTCTGATCTTTGTTCCACTGAGTCCACTGTGTTGTAACATACTATACCACAGCAAGATCATTCATTAGGTTGAACTAATTTGACAATGTTTCGTGAGATGCATTGAACCTCAATCAACGTTGGGAAGACTAACCTGGAATGTGGCAAAGAGAAAAACATTTTTCTTCTTCTGCTTTTTTATAAAATGTGGTGCCTGTCAGCTGCACTTCCCTGAGATCACTCTGTAACAAACAGTACTTCTCAAAGGGTTTTTTTCTGTACAGAGGTGGAACAAGCTGTGGCTGTACACATGAAAACATTAATAGTTTTATCTTCTATCTGCTGTTTATGTCAAACTTCAAAGCTTTTGAGACATGGGCGGTGACTCGATGGTGTTATGTAAATCAGAACCAGATAGCAGCGTACATGTCTATAAAACTTTAATGATGATATACAACTATCGATTACAAATTGTCAACCTGCAGTCTTTAGCTAAATATACATCCAACTTTAAACAGACTTAATTACAAAAATGTAAATACATTACTATAAAAAAGCATAAGAAGTCAATAAGTATTGCACAAGATGGCTTTGTTTCTGCTTTGAGACATTGAGCTGGAAGTAAAATGATCTTTAAAACACATTGCTATGAATATGGAAATTTGAATAAAATAAAATCTATTTATAAATTCACATTAATATGCTATACTTGTAAAAGAAAAATGTCCGGTCAGATGTTTCACTGTTTAATGCTGAAGTGTCTTAACTCAAGGTCCAATTCTACCTCTTCTCCAGAGCTTTCAGCTGCATCTCGAGGTGTTCATCAGTGGATGTTTGTCTTGAAGTTGTGAAAGAGTACTATTGTTTTGAAATGTTGTCTCACATTGAAACATGTTTGCCACAGTTTCCTCAAAACTAGACATGACTGAGGTAAGAGAGGGGATTTTTCTTGAAACAACATAGCCTGGACAGGGTTGAAACCACCTTTATCGTCATGTACACAAAAACTGCAGAAAAGCAGTGGTTGGCAATCAAAAGTTTCAAACTTTGGCTCTCGCCAGCAATGCTCATTTAAATATGTATAAAAAATAAAAACATGCAAGTAAAAATAGGTATCTAAGACATGAAATAGTAAACCAAGTTAAATAGAATGAGAAAAGTATGAAAAAAGATTCACACATTTAGGTAAACCGTAGGCAAATTTCATTTTTTTTTGTTTTCCACCAAATAGGAGTGGCAAAAAAATGCAGTATCAAAACTAGTCCTACGGTACATATACGCTGATGTGGTTCATTTATGGGAATAGTTCAAAGTGTCTCTTGGGTGTTGTCACATGAATGTGGATGTGATTTCTGATGACAGTGAAGACCTGCTGCTTCTCGTCACAGATGGCCTCTCCAGGACGCCGATCTTCCTCATGATCTGAAACAGATTCTTCCTGAACTTCTCTCCCACAAAAGCATAGAGCACTGGGTTGACGCAGCTGTGGAGCAGCCCCAGGCTCTGGGTGGCCAACATGGCCTGATCCACTGCCATCCTCGCTGGGCACCGGTACGGCACTATCTTGGACCTGAAGAAAGTGTCTGCCATCACTGCGATGTGGTACGGTGTCCAACAAAGCAGGAAGGCAATGACCACGAACACGATCACTCTCATGGCTCGCTGCCGCTGAAATCCCCCGCGGATGTGGAGGAGGCGCTTGATGGTGACTCCATAACAGGGCAGCATGATGGCCAAGGGGATAAAAAAACCCAAAGTGTGGCGAAGAATTCTGGTGGCCAGCCGCCACATGCCAGCACTGCTGGGATCGTATTGTTCAGAACACACTATCATACCGGAGCTTTGGGATTTAAAAGAAGAATTTAAAAGCCCCGGCAGAGACAGGAGAGCACCGACAGTCCAGACTGCAGCACAAACTGCCCAGCTGACTCGCTTTCTGTTAGCCTTGCGGGCCTCCATAGCTCTCACGATCACCATGTAACGGTCCATACTAATGCAAGTTAGGAAGAGGATACTAGAGTAGAAGCTTAGCTCCTGGAGGATGGTGATGATTTTGCACAGGGCTTCTCCAAACACCCAACCCTTGGTAACAGCGGTGGCCCAGAATGGGAGCGTAATGGCCAGCAGGATGTCGGCAATGGCCAGGTGGAGGAGGTACAGGTCAGATGGAGACAGCGACTGCTTGGTCAGGCCAATCACCAGCCCCACTACCAGATTCCCAGGAATGGCCAGCAGGAAGATGACGACGTAAAACACGCTGACAAAAACGGACACTACATCTGGGATGTGGAATGGGTTGCAGGGCTGCGTCTCGGGGTTGAAGTTGAACTCGGTGTCATTATAAGTATAGTTGAGTAAATCATAAATAGGGCCAAAGTCTAGAATAAAAGAAGACGTGTTTGGATCTGAGGACAGCAAAAGATATGACATTTTAGTCCTACAAATTGCATGGTATTATAACAAATCTGTCTTATGAAATTCCATGCTTTTTGGTCCAAACGTCATACCCAATTTCAGCGTGGAACAGCTCCCTTATAGTTTGACCCCCTGGGGTGTGCCTGATATCACGGGAAGGTAACACTCTCAAGTTTCAGGCTGATTCTAGTCCTTACTGACAAAGAGTTGCTGTTTTTTTCGTCCAAATTATCCATTTGTTAACTGACTAAACTTGACTGCTGTAAACACATCTAGGTGTGAGACATCACGAGACCAGAGCCACGTGTCTCAGCTTACTACTGAAAAAGTCAAAACGCCCAAAAATGGATTTTATATGAATTTTTTTCTACAGGTATGTCTGTCTGTTTTTCATGAGCCTAATACCTTTTAACCCTCATGTTGTCCTCATGTTTTCCTATATCAATGTTCTTTTTAAGTACCCAAAATAACATAATTGATTCCACACAACGCTCTTTGGCAAGTAGAAATCTCTACTTTCATTAATTTTCATATTGTCATATTCAATTTTATAGCATTTGAAAAAAATTGAAGATAGTATTCAAATGGTATTGATTAAAAGTTGACATATTCCAGTCTGTGAATAACCATTAACATACTTTCCTCTAATTGTAGTCTAAATAATTCCTAATTTCTATTTTTTAAACTCAAACATTAGGTATAATTTCCTATAAATGAGGATGAATTCCAAAAAACAAGTAAAAACTAAAGCTAATAAGTTGGTGTTACACAGTTTTGAAAACGTCAAAAAAAGTGACAAAAACTGAAAAAAGCATTGAAAAAAAAAAAAGTGTGCAAAATTTAAAAACATCGATAAGAAGCCTCAACAAAAGTGTTGATTTTCAATTTTGACAGGAAGACGACACAAGGCTTAACAGGTGAAACTGGCTACATTCAGCATGCTAAAAATACACTATACATTAAAGCATTGTTATTGTTTTAAAAACTAGTGACGCAGCCCACATCTCTACATCTCACACAGAATTTTCATCTGAATATTAAACTGTAAATGTCCCTTTGCCAAATTGCCCATTACTTCTTTCAGTGAGGTATTAAAACTGTCTGTTTGCTATTAACACATGTATTTATTTAATATCAGTCAGTATAAGTAAATTATTCTAGGGATGGAAATACTCACCAGTCATTGTGGCGTCTTCTTGGTGGGAGGCACAGAGCAGGCTATGTCACAAAGAGCCGGGGAGCCAACACTGTATCTCTCT
>NC_048417.1:23868634-23902091 GCF_013103735.1 Etheostoma cragini | reverse complement strand
CCCCCCCCCCCCCCACCCCTGGCACATGCCTGTTGTCCTGCTTGCCTCACATACCCAGATCCTGATTCGCTCAAGAAAACAAAAAGGAAGATATGATGTCACATCACATGAATTGTTTTACATCTTCAAACTATGGTTGGACACGTCATTCTGCTTACAGTCATTCATTTCCATGGATGTAGTACACTTTGAACACTTTTTCTAGGATAAAAGACCTCTGTAATTGTTCCATTTTGCGTCCATTTGAATCCCATTTGGATTTATGTAGTTTAAGACGACTATGTACTAACTTCTAACCAACCTGTTTTTGGACCTCTTGCGTTATACTTTTTTCACATGTATTTATTTTAATTCCCAGCCATTCTTTTCTACTTATGTGAAGTGTGTGGTGATGCATCAGTCATGAGACTATGTAGGCTTAGGCTTCCCCAAAACAAACCCATGCCGCATCATCTGAATCAACGGTGTCATTAGATGTGCTGTCACGCTGTATGTAAAATCGAAAGAGAAACCATTAGTTTATGAATTCCAAATAAACCCTGGATGAACTATTATATTCTTAGAAATGCAGTATATCTGTAAAAAATAAGATTTAAACTGTCTGGTTCTCTGCTTTCCCAACAAACTCACATCCTTATTATTGGATGCCTTTGTTTATATTCTGTATATAAAACATATATTTAGAAAGAAAAATATACTTTCCTGGCAGCTGAGGTCACATGGTTCAACATTTAGTGACATGAAGAATACCATAGGCCACATGATGGGACTACATTAGTGATTGCCTACTGCTGCGGAGGAAGTTCCCTCAGCTCATGACACGCATCTGTGTTGACACATGAGCGCCGAGCATCACATTTCCTGCAACACTTCTTCTCGTGTTTCAACTTCCAGTGTCACAAGTGCTGCGATTTTGTCAGAACATAAACATGGCTTAAACATATGGGCAAGACTGGGCTACTAAAACTTTAACCTAATCTTATTTTACTGTAAATGCATTTCTTTCACTTTAACTACTTTCTTACTTTATACATACATTTACAGTATAAAGCAACTGTAACTTAACGGTTCTAAGCTTACGTACAACTTTAAAGTGCTTCTACTTTATTTCCATTTCGTGATAGACTACTTCATATTTCTACTCCGGTACTTTAAGGAAAATATTGTACTTTTTAATCAACTACATGTATTTGACAACTTTAGATTTACAAACACAAAATGTCAACAGGTAAAGTTTATCATAGAGATTAACTACCCAGCAGTATTTAAAATAATTCACATTGGCTCTACCTTTACTAACTGCAACATTTAAGTGATATGTATGCATGAATCATAATTCAGTTATATAACATTATGAAATGGGCTATTTAGTACTTTCACTTTTAGTACTTTATGTTTTGATGTTAACACTTTGGTACTTTTACTTACTATACTACTTTCTTTTGTACAATTTTGAATGCAAAGCTTTATTGCAACGGTATTTGTATTGTAACGTAAGTACAAGGTCTAGCCCTTCGACATCAGGACTGGGGTACCTTCAGAAAGAAACTCAACAGCCAGATTTTAGTCTTGCAGTTGATGCAGATATAGTGGAACACCAAAATATATTTTTGTCTATTTCAAGCTACTTGGCCACTTAGATTTATTTGGAAAATAATAGTTTCCCTTTTATGCTCAAAGATCAAATAGCGGTTTAGACTCCGACCCCATGGTGTGTCCCTTGTAAACTGTGAGTCTCAAGTGAACTGGGGTAATCCGGACACCCGGAGACAATGTTCGGTGCTTGGTGCAACAAAGGATATGAAGAAACAGGGTTTGTATGAAATCATTGCTTCAAAAATGAAATACATTTTCTGTGTAAATTATACACGTGCTTGTGATTTTTACCACATTCTGCTTAAAAAAGGCTCAATACGCAGATTTAGCACATATTTTCAAACGTCTCCTACACTAACAGTTTATTTTATAGGCACTAGATGGTGCAGTAGAATCAAAACATCACATGAAATTTGATGAGAGGCATATTTAAGATGTGTTAATGAGCACTAAAGGTGGGGGGTGGGGGGTTTGACTATGGTCCAGTTTATACCTGTGGCACACTGCATCTCCAGAAAAAGTTCTGAACAAAGCAAACTTAAAAAAAAGAACTTTACTCAAGAGCCTTGCACGTTAGCAGTCACAATTTGTCTTAGCAATATTAGCCGTTTCATACCTTAAGTGCAGTATAAGAAACTTGACATTAACAGTAACTGTTTGACTGTCAGACCACATGTGGCTGTGACAATTACTGGAAAAATGTATTCTGTGAACTGCTTTGCCAGTATGGAAGTGGTCCCACCTTGATCACGGTACAATTGACAGTGAAGAGAAAAACAACAAAAAAACTTGTTTTATGGAAGAAAACAAAACTGTTATCAATCTACCTACCTATTGTATAAAATTCTAAACGAACACCTTTCACAGAGTCACTTTGGATACAGTCCAGTTAAGAGACAAGACCCTTTAAGAATTTTGCTTGTGCGTTCAGTCCATTTTCACCAACTTAAGGCCTTTCCCACTAAAAAAAAGATTTCCTGATTTAAATGGCAGCCAAGTTTGCCCCGACATAAATTAAGAGAAGAAAGTGCATCAAGTGTTCAAGTAGGGTGTATAGTTAGAAAGAACATGAGGGGGTAACGACAGTCTATGGAAAAAAAAGAAAGAAAAAAAGACACACTGGCACAGAAGTGGCAACTTGCAGTACAATTTAGAAAACGGGGGGGGGGGGGGGGGGGGGGGGGGGGAAGGCTGACCACAACTCAACCAAGGATCGACTATATAAGTCCCCCGAGTGCATCAAGTGTCACAATCCCACTGCTTACTGAGAGCGCTACCTTCACTACGCATGACAAAACACTGACTTGGTTTGCCTGTATAAAAGAAAATTATGCAAGCAGCCCATAATTTAATTAATTATTTTGAAAGTCAATATAGGCTGTGATGGGAAGGGGCCAAAGTGTTTTTATATAAAAAAGAAAAAAAGGGACCAGGGGGAAATGGGGATGTCGATAGTTTTCCCACATAATCCCCAAATCCCCAATTTCATCTTTTGGCCCGCCTTGGGTCCCTGCCGTTGCTAATGGTAACTGAAGACTTGGAGGCTGCTGGGGGTGCTGCAGCAGTAACTGGAGGTGCTCCATTGCCAGGTGATCGACCGTTGGGTCGCCCAATGCTCCCAAACGCAGCGTCACGGGGTGCCCCAGGTGGTGGGTTGTTGTTGTTGGCAAATGGTGGCATGGAACCATTACCTTTAGGTTGAATTAAAAAAAATAAAAACAAGTCATCACAAGACATTTCCACACACACCCCACAGTGGGAAAAGCACAGGTGTGAATAACATTGATGAAAGCTGAAGGTCATTTAGCTGCTTGGGAATCAGGCTCGCAGCATTATGCATGCTGAGTCACTGTCACAGCCTACTGGGACACTTGATAACAGCAGCTATTACTATCCATACCATTTGTGCTTGTACTATGGCAAGTCAAAATGTCTGCTGTGATAACACAAAAATGCCAGAAATGAGATTTCTTATTTTAGACTTTGGCAAACACTTAAATAGAGCACCATTTTACTTGTGATTTTTTCACTTCAAATTTGTTGAGTCAAGAAATTGTATGATCACAAAAGTTTACTTCTGTAGTACTGACACGCTACACCCACATTCTACTGTCACCATCTAGAGGACATGCACCACTCTGCTGTTTCCTACGACAGGGGACTGGTAGAGCAATGTTATCAGCATGGGGAAAAACATACTGACCTGGTGGGGCAGGTGTACCTGAATTCTGATTGGGCGGAGAGTTTCCCCTCTGATTCTGGTCTGGTTTACCCTGTTAGTGGAAGAGAACATGGATGTTTAAAGGGGGACTGGAATGACCATGATTTGAACAGATTTTTGTTTCAAAAATATCCCAATCAAAGGGTGAATATGTTGTTGGAGTACTCCCGTTGATGCATAGACCGTATAAGTGAAGCCAAAATCCAGTAATCAGTACAGGGCATAAATCCTGAAAGCCTGGGGAATTGACCGCTGTGACTGAAGCGTGATTTGTCGACTCAGATCCTGCGGCTCCACTGTCCGATTATTACTGCGCTCTATATACTCTGGCTCCATATTACAAGATGGCTGTGCCCATTTCCAGGACATTTTGACTTCACTTGTGTACAGTGGGAGGAAGTCTCCATCTTTATATATAGTCTAAGTTATGGGCACCCTACCGGCACTTTCAGGGGGCGGGGGGGTTGCATGGCTACTTACAGACTTGTTTTGCTGGTTGTTTTGGGTTTGCAGCTCTGGGTTTGGTTCACTAAAGTTGGGCACTTCTGAATACACCATGCAGAATCTGTGGAGACATGTTTAAAGATAGCAATCAGAAATTGTGTTTGGTTAGAATAATAATTTTAAAATGGCCATTGTTTGACTTTTAGGCAAACGTTTTCTTCCAATTTAGACAAAGTCTTTTAAAAAGGCAATAGATTCTTCTCCAGGAGGCTAGTCAAAGTGAGACTAGTGTAAATGCGATATCTTGGGATTAAAACGTTATAGTATGTTAAAGTGTTCAGAGAAAATACACAGCTGACAATGTGATTGCTCTTACATTATACAACTCTTTCTAAAGGTTTGTTCTATATAAAGTGTGTATGTGGTGGTGGTGGTTATGGCGTGGGATCTGGGTTTAATTGGAAGCAATGTGTCCCTGAGCAAGACACTTAACCCCATAGGTGTGCTACTTCGGATATTTAGCAATTGTGAGTCGCTTTGGATAAAAGCATCAGCTAAATGGCATGCAAAGTATAGTTTTAAAAGCATTTATTCAGAAACGACACGTTAAGACCAACTTCACACAATGCCCTGGTCTTGTATGATGCGAGAGCAGTAGAGAATTCCAAATAGGTACAAGAACTCTACTAAAGTATATAATATAATAGATTTGTGACCAGCTACTCACTCTCCAATCTTCTGTAGATCCCCTCCTCTTCCAGTGTACAGGGTCAGGCAGCCTTTCCATATGGATGCATAGCTAACAGAAATCTCAAATTAAACTTGTGAACACAAAACTATTTCTCCCACAATTTAAAACAAAGTTGGTCAGGTATACAACCACCTGTCAAAAGTTAGTATACATATGTGCACTGATCCGTCAACTGAGCAAGTAATGTAACTTGTCATTTTGTTCCCCATGCATGGATCAATCCCTCATACCCTCTAGTCAACTTGATGATGTCCCCTGGCTGAATAAGGCTGCCGAGTTCATCCCAAACAGAGATAGCAATGCTCCCGCTCTTATCTGCCACCTTGCACGAGCGAACCTCATGACCATCTTTTGTTTTCGTTACTCGTCCTAATGGAAGAAAACAATATTAAGTTAGACAAAATGGCCAACCTATTCAAAACAACTCCAACCAGGGTTAAATTGCTCATGTGGATACGGTATGAGTTCATTAAAAACCATAGTCCCCATTAACGCTAAATTTACAGTAATATGATGGTACCGGGAGAGACGCTACAGCGTCCAACTAACTTACCTATCTCCAATACGATGAATACGATATTCAAATTTTTAGACCCAGGCTTCACATCCTTTAACAAAAACAGGGCCTCGCCTGTTGCGGTTGCCATAGTTGTCTCCAAGAAAAATAACCACTGTTCGTCCCCTTTCTGTCACTAAACTTAGTGTTGTCAGCAGCGGTGCTGCTTGTCTTCGTAACTTTGTCACGGGAAACGTTAGCTCCAACAGTACAGCGTCAGCTCAGCTAGCTAATTAGCTAGCCTATTTGTCAATGCTAACTTATTACTACTCCAAACACTAGCTAACGTTCTCGTAACTGCTTGAAGACACAATGCATCTAAAAAGGTAACTAGTCGACTATATTCAATTCAAATACAATTACAAAATAAAAATAAAAACATTGAATAAGAAACCGTTAACTGCCCTCTTCAAGCAGCAAATACCCTAGTTAGCGGAGTAGCTTTGCTAAGGAACATTTGACTTAACGTTAGCTAGTTATACAGTCTATGCTCGTACTGCAGGCTAGTTTGCTAGCTGCCTTCTTTGAGTTTAGGATAAAAGTCTATGGACACTCTTTTTTCTAGTAACGTTTTCGCCATTACGGCAGCTCTTCACATAACGTCAGCCAACTCTCGCAAGTTTACGTTAGCTAGCTAGCTGAAAAATGTGTCTGTTAGCCTTTGAACAAAATTCTCTACTGCCAGCAGGTTACACCAGAGCTTGAGATATGACGTTATTGTGTTGCAAAGTAGTCGGAGATAGCTAACGTTTCTCCCTCGACCATTTAGTTAACGATAATATTTTCAAATCTACCGCATTTCCTTTGTGTGCCTCTTTCTTAGCTTTGCTAGCGCGCAGTCTGGCCAAATTCTTTGTCATATGACAGTGTCTAGCCACATCTAACAAAAGGCACCCTATAACGTTGACGTTTTCCAAAAAGTCTTATGTAAAATGCCTTTGTTATATATGCCTTAACAGCACTTAAGCCAAAAAACCGCTGTCTAAAATATGTACAAGCTGTTCACTAACAGTAACATGCTCTCCCCTGCTTTAACAATGCCCCCGAAAACCACGTCAGTGGGTGCCTGTCTAATTTATAAAACTCAGTTAGTTCCATTATCCTACATAGGGAAGGGGTATTTACTTGAAATGCCATATTGTCTGCTCTTACACAATAAAGTTGACAGATAGAGACAATTACCAGGCATTTATTTCGAAATACACTGCAGTCACAAACACAAGAAGACAATGTGCTAAGCTGTTTACAGAAAAGAAAGAAAGTAAGTGGATTGTACCAAATGAATATAGTTCACAAACAACGCGAGAACAAGAGAGCATATGTGTGAGAGTTCAATGATTGAACTGTCTTTGGATCAATGTCAAGTTACGAAGCTAGCAACGTAATTCAGTACGTTTATTTTGAGTAATTGTTACCTTTATTATTAATTATCCAATTAAAACCGTTTTACCCTTATTATATACAGTCTAGGGTTGGACCAGACACACTCGGCGTGCGAAAAGATAATGAAATGTAGTTACACGTGCAAAACACGTTACGCCGTTACCTTTGTCATAAATGTAGGGTTTTCTTTTGCCTTATATTTTAAAACACGTTTGACAATAAAGAAAAAGTAATGACGTCACGAACAGGATTCGAACCTGTGCGGGGAGACCCCATTGGATTTCGAGTCCAACGCCTTAACCTCTCGGCCACCGTGACTACATAACATGAAGAAACCTCTGGTAACATGTTTATCTACAGACATATTGATGTTGGTGTATACCATGAGAAAGTGGCTTATGAGTTTGGACTTGCTAGTTGAAGTGTAGTCATCGTTGAATGTATTAAGCGAATGCAATCGATAATAACCATAGTAACAACCATAGATAATGTATGAATAAATCACGAAGTGTTGGTGTAAGTTCGAACACAAGAGGGAGGCAAACACCACCAAAACACCAAATCACAGTAGTTGTTAAAGGCACTTTAGGTTACCACAGGTGGACTAACAGTTTCTTCCCAAAAGCCATGACCACCCTGAACTCACACACGCACTGACTTCACTCCACAGCATACTACTACCCCCAGTACCCGGACTTTCTTCTTCCCACTTACTGTGCAATACAGTAGGCCTATATTTAATTTAGCCTACTGTGCAATATTTAATATTAAAAAACCCATTATCTTACTTACTATTTTATATGTTGTTGCACCACATTCTCGATCTCTCACGATCTCGTTGCACAGGTACTGCACTTGTGACAATAAAGCCATTATAATCTATTTTATTGTATTACTATTGAAAAAAGCAGCATATAGGATACCAATATACACATACGACACCTTATCGCTGTTAATGAATAGACTGTATATAAAGATTTAGGTTTTATTCTGTCGAAAACAACACAACACACACCCAGAAAATAGGCCTAGCCTATATCACGTGGTCTTTAACTGCAAATAATCTAATATTTCCACTGCTGCCAAGTAACACAAAGGCGGTGGATGGAATTTAATGTATGGTGGTAGGCTATTGAAAAAGAAAAACTAAATAATTCCACAGCAACATTCCCAGAACATGCTGTCATTACATTTTCATTGGGACTATTTGTCTGGAGGAAAGTATACTTCCAATCAAAATAGTTTGCAGTGTGGTATTCAGAGTAACATGAGACTTTGTTTCTGGAAAGACACTTTGCTGTTAATTTTTTGAATTGTGTTTTTCAGAGCTTTTGGCAACCAATAGTGAGATTTCATCCTCGCATGGGTTGGAGGAAGTAGCCTAATCTCATAGATTGAACATGCTCAAACAAAACTTAAGCTGTTAGGCCTAAAGGTTATTTTGTAATTTGGGTGAAGGGACCCTTGTGATTTTGACTCCATCACTTGTCTTGTCTTGATTTGATCTAAAGCACTCTAAATCCACAAACTGAGCTACGTAAAGAGGGGTTGGCAAGTCGACCACTCCCATTTGCTAAAAGGACTCCTCCACTACCCTGTCACCCACACTCAGGTTTACGAGATTTAAACGCTATGACCTACAGTTATTTCCAAACTCGCGATGGCCTTAGCAACAGCGAGCATTAATACATGTTTCCTTGGGGACTATAAGTCAAACATGCAAGTCACTAATCATGACATGAACAAATAAAGACCACAAACTTTATTTGAATGTTATAAAATCTTTATTGATGTATACAATACTAATTTCTGAAAGGAAATGCCTGCATGTTTACAAGATTCTTGAAACAAGGAGAATTCATTTAAACACTCAAGTGGCAGGGAATCGTCTGCTGTGAAGGAACGTCTTTGGTTTAAGTGAACAGGCTATAAAGGTAAGAACTCTGTATGAACAAAGATTATGTTAAACATGATATCGCTACCTGACAAATGCTGTAGATGGTGTTTGAACTTTCTAAAAAAAAAAACAGATCCAGATCAAACCGTCTGATTTCAAAGCGGATAAAAACACTTTTACACACACACAGATCTAGACAGACAGATATCACCAAAGTAACACATGTGCATGACTAAGCAAAAAAAAAATACCTCAAAGCCAGTCATATTTTAACCTCTACAGTACAAAGAATGTACACGTAAGCCTAGTGTTTAATCCCTTTTCAGTAAAATGATTCATGCAAAGAAGAGAGGGGAAAAAAATCATCTGTCTGAGTAAGCACATTTAATAAACACAGGTAATAAGCTATTTAAAATCATTTATGTCTATTCATTTTCTCCTTGCAGATCCTATTGAGCAAACTGGCAGGTTTTTTTGTAATGCATGATTTTTCCATAAAATATTAAAATATGTGGGGCACCATATTTTGACTTTCAGTTCAAGTTAGGAATCCATTGCTAGATAGAAGAAATATATTGGATGTATAGTGGGGTCTAGGTAATGGAAACCTGCAGTGCCAGAGATTGGTCTGTATACCCCTTACAATGTATTTCAGTTCCAAAGGTCTTATGTATTTCAGACTCTCACACTTTTACATACATATGCCTAAACCCAAGGCAACTTTATCATCCTTTCCAACAACTTAAGTCCTTTTCCACACTTACCAACAACAACACTTGTCCCCTTTCACTTCAAACTCATGCCCAGGAGCCTTCACAGGGGCAGAACACCTGTGGCTCCAGAGAGTGTCTTCCTCTCTTTGCGCTGTCTCAACAAGGAGGCCAAGAGGCAAGGCAAGAGCATGAAATACGGGCTGAAGAGGACTCATCCGTCAAAGCTAGGAATGCTGTCCTATGCCTTTATCAACTCCTGTGACCTCCCTTGTATCTGGACCCTTGGAACTTGGCATCACTTGCTAAATTATTTTTAGGGAGTCATGGCATTGGACATTTGTAACTACAGCCGGCATAGCACTAGGGATGTGCAACACGATGAAGGTCACATTCAGGCAGAGACGACTACCGTACACAAAGTTGATTGTGAATGATAGTGAATAATTTTGTGCCCACTTTAACTTGACATTTTCTCAGCTTTTATGTAGTTGGTATTAATCCATGACTATTCCCCATAAAGTAATAGCTGCAAGGAATTTCTCAGAAGAAGGAAAAAAAAAGACTTCAGGCACGTTTTACGATCAACCTTATCTACAAAAACATAGGAATGCATCGCTTCAGGACTGCAATTTCTCATACCAGCTTGTGAAAGCTAAAAGGCACTCTAGTGTATATGTGTGTGTGTGTGTGTGTGTGTGTGTGTGTGTGTGTGTGTGATTGAGATTTACTGACGGTGCCCCGTCAAAAGTACAAGATAGTGTTTTTGTCTTCAACATATGAAAGATTTCACCACGCAATATATGAACTCCTCAAAGAAAAAGACAGGATAGCATAACTCAAAACAAATTCACAGATACAACATTTACTGTATGAAGTACACACACTCAAGGGCAGTTATCACAAAGGCCAGTTTATGGTGTTTACGCTGTAAATACCTAGATTAGTGTGCCTCACATAGAAAGAAAAAAAAATTAGAATTCCTGAACATAAACAAAGTTGCCCTGCAGAAAAGACAAAGGGGCTATAAAAGGGACATTTAGTATGTCCGTATTGAAACCTGCAGGGTTCTTTCTTTCACTAATGCATTTTTCTAGGCATTTAGAGTAGCTTCTATTCTGCATTGATTTCCTTCATTTGCATCAGTGTAAATTTAGCACAAACATGTTATTGCAATAAAATGTATATTTGACCTTTCTTAGACTATTGATTGGTGTTCACAAGGTCATTTAGGCTATTACAAATGCAATCTTTTATAATTTTTAACACCTGGAGGTTACTTAATTGGCAATCATTAATTACTAAAATATTTTAAAGTACCACACGCAACTCATGTGGTGTTCAAGGTAGGTCATATTCGGAAATGATGACTTAGATCTCTCTAGGAAGTAACAAACATGTTGACAAGCGCAGGTGAAGAACAGGAAACAAGTAAGCGCAACATTGACGTCTTAAGTTTAGTCCCCCGTTATTTAAGATCTGGCCTTTTTTAAGCACAGGCCCGAAGAACTTAGAAAACACCTCTAGTTCACCACAAAACACCCCAGGACCTTTTCACTTGAAAAAAACCCGGAAACTTCCCATTCCAACTCTTGCACAACCTGGCAACACCCTGCATCCACAGGCGGTTGGCAGTACCACTGTTGCCAAAGATTTACTATTTTTTCACACACAAAAAACAACACAAAGAATGAAGAGGCTATTTGTCAGTGAGGAAAAGAGCTTGTGTGGCAGACAAACACAGCAGGAGGGAGATAGTTGGCCCAGCGCCCTGGAGATGTGCTGCTGTTAAAGAGGTGGGCACCAGCTGATGGGAGTGAGTTATGGTGTGTTGGTGCAATGGTACTTTCTCTGGCCAACCCTGTTCCAGGGTTCAGGAAGCACTTGCACCAGATGCTGATACACTGTGGGGTCTAGTTGTCAACCATGTTGCTTATACAGTCTGTGTCAAGGTTTTTAGACCAAGATGGTAATAATAAAGGTAGTGTTGCAGGAATAGTCCAAGGAAGCCGTGAGTATGTGTCTAGTTTATATGGAAGACCAGACAAGACAGAGTTTACAGTAGAACGAACATGTGTGCCTGAAGGGTGCAGAAAAATTGAGCAAGAAAAGAAACTTTAATTGATGCTTTTAAAAAATCAAAATCATATTAAGACACTTGCTCTACAGCAATTGGTGCTGTGGGAATCTGGGCATCTGCTGCTGGCTTAACAGGACTTTTGTGTTTTTCTTCCTCCTCCTCTTCTTCCTCCGCGTCAACATCTCCATCAAGCTCTGGAACTGCCAGGCCAGCAATACGATCACCATTCATCTCCCCCTCGATGCTTGAGGCCTCTCCATTGATAGCCAGCTCTGCCTTCATGCTCTCTGGGGTGGAGGGACTCAGCATCTCCCGAATCTGCTCCACAACACCTTCTTGGGTATGCACCTCTGCCAAAGGACTCTCACCATCTAAGCTTTCCAGAGCAGGAATCTCCACATGGGCTTCTTCCCCAGGTGACACCATGTCTTGCGTGGGGGTTGCCCCATCTCTGACCTTCTTGACATTGAAAGTCATGGGAGACACCTTAAAAGAGGAGGACTTGGCAGTCGGGCTCTTGGGGTGGTTAGGGGTAAGGCTCTTCCTGAGTTTCTCACGCTTCTCCGGCGGCACAATCTTGGTGGTGATCTGGGTCATCTTCTTCTCGATGCTCTGGCGCGAGAAGGCCTTCTTGAGGCTATCAACCTTCTTCAGGCTGTTGCGCTTGAACTTGTCAGCCCTTCTCTCAAATGTGTGGGAAGTGCCCATTGCGGCATCGCACTGAAACATCTCGTCCTCCTCAAGGTGTGCTGGAAGACCATCGTCGTCATCGGAGGACAGGCTAATGGTCTGAAGACCCTCAGGGGCATGGCTGCCATCAACCGAGCAAGCAACAGACGCAGCAGGACGGATGGATTCGGCGTCATACTGGCTTGGTTGTGGGGTCTTGAGGGAGTCCTTGACTAACACACTAGTGGGGATCTCATTGTCTTCCTGTTGGGAAACAGAAGGACAAAAACAAGAGGGTTAAAGGGTGGCCTTCTGGATCAGTTACAAGTGAGCATAATTGCCTGAACCAGGCTTTAGTTTCATAAGGAATTACCTTGATGATATCTTTGTTTGAATTTATTCTTGTCAAGGTTAGCCTTTAGACAACTTTACAAGCTCCAATGATTTTAATGGAATTCCTGACCATGCTAAACAAAGTCAAGATCTTTACTTCCAAACACACCCTAAAAACATGTTTATGTATATCTCTGACTATGGTTCAGCCGTCTGTGTTTAATAGCTTATACTCTAGACACTACACATGTTGGTTGACTGCCTGCTGAGGACGGAAGAAATCAGTCTCTTCATGCCTCCCTGGTCTTCTCCTCAAGGTATCTGAGGAATTCCACTTTTTCTCTGAAGGAGACACACCTCTAATGTTTTCTCTTTTGTGTCTCTCTCTGTCTTAACCCCCCGACCATTAACACATTGATGACCATAAACAGAGTGAACTGGAGAGCAGTAGGTTAAATATCAAGTTTCATTTTCCTCAGTCTCTTCTTGCTCTTACTTGCTGCCAAATCATCTGTGCACAATACGCAATCACACACATGCGGGCACACACATTCTATGTTACACTCCAATGGGGATTTATGAGCTAGAGTTCCACCTGCCCCCATTCTTTCACAACCAGGAGTGAGTGGAGAGTCAGGAAGAAGCTTCAGTGGTTCACATAGTCCATTACACATTTCCAATGCTCATAGAGTAACCCTCCCAGTGACATCAACTTCAAGTACCATGGCTGGATTCTTGGTTTTGAGTGTTAAACATGCTTCATAAAGTCATTTTCTGACGGGGCTAAGGTTACAGTAGCACCACAATACAGGGAGTGTTTTGGGTGATTTAAGTGTTTAATTTTGAATGTGAACTTTGTGCCGTTAACTTGGAATTTAAAGTATATGCAGTCACAGGTCCAATAGTAAAGTTACTTATTACTTATTTGAGATGTTTAACAGAATATGTCAATATCAAGCACCAGTGTTGGTGCCAGTCACCCTCGGTGTATGCTGGAATGACACACTTTTAACACTAGTTGTTTCTTTGCACCATGCTTGTAAGAATTAGTCTGCAATATAATATGAATGCATTTCCAAGAATTCGTGGCAGCTCTTAAAACAATAAAGAATTGCTTAAAGTTACAGCATGCCAAGGGTTGCTGAAAGAGTGAGCAATGCATCTTGCTTGGAGTGTCATTAACACATACTTAAGGACTGGGTTAACCAGTGTCTACAGGAGTCCTGCCTCCTGTTTATTCTTCATTCAACACTAAATGGTGTGTTCTTGCTTTAAATGATGGCGGTATTGCACCTGCAATCTCTCTTTAGCCCATTAAAGCCAATTTGGACACGCCGTTTGCTGCCATTTTCATGAAGTAGGTAACATAACACCAGGTAGGTGAAATAAGATGAAAGAGAATCTGTGACAATTATATTAGTATATAGTACTAGTACGACCATTTGAGACCATCGCAAGAGCATTTTAAATTGTGTTAAGTTCCTAAAACAACTTTTGCATGATTTTATTTTCCGATTGCATTAACTCTGAGGCTATATTTGAGGCTTCTGGATTATGTCTAACTGCAGTTCGACATTGATCTCAGCCAGGGCAGTTCACAGCGCTCCTTTTAGTCGCCTAAACGACTTCATAGTGTATAGAAAGCTCCTAAGAGATGGAACGCCATGCAGAAAGTCTCCAGTTTTTACCACTTTGCAGTGATACTTCTACCCTTGATCTCAAATCTGCAGGCATGATTCAAAGTTCAGGTGTGTGCCAAGCATGTGTGGTATCTCCCAGCTAATACCATAAATCTCTCAGCGTGTTCTTCAAGGCAACACGCAGCAAGGCCACGTTTAAAAGGGCAGACAACAAATTAAACATACTGTGAAATATATAGTACAGTAAGAATGAGTAATTGGTTGAAAATGTACTGACATCAACTCTTAATTATCCTAAATATTTTTGTGATTTACAACTACCAACCACTAGGGGTGTGTGATCATCCACAAAAAGCTGTGAGTCTCCATGGATTGGTGGTTTGTAACTTGAATTCCAAGGTAGCACCTTGGGGAAAGCTCTGGTTACCCGTAACGATGGTTTCATTGTACTGTGACTCCTCCCTTTCAGTTCTGTTCTCTGTGGCCACCTTCATAGCCAGACGAGCAGTTTTTGATGTCCTATTGTGAAGCTATTAGAGTATTAGAGAGTTGTGTAACTGTATCTCAAGCCATGAGATCTATGTACGCATTCACAGTCTACACATTTACACATTTTTTTACGCATTTACAAATTTGCAAACATGTTACCTGGTATTTGCAAATTCAGTTTGCATTTAGAGATTATCTAACACATTTAAAAATGTAATACACAGAGATTGAGATAGGATTCTACTCTACATACACAAGTAGCTCTGCTACAGTAATGGCCCCATTACTCCATTTTGCTGTTGGTCTGAACTCCACCACACCCACAGAGACTGTGTGGGTCTCAACGTGTTCATGCAGAGTCAAATCAGAAAGTCAGGAACTGTGTAGGCGACAGCTTGTGCACTGGACACGTTAGTAACGTAACATGTAACGGAGAACTAGAAAGCTTGCTTATTGGAAGATGCTATTATTCCAGACTTGGCGCCTCTCTTCCTTTTTTGTGTGTACATATCAAGTTCGATTTAATGAGCATGGCCTTTTAAGGGTTAAACACCCACCTAATCTGACCAGTCCTGATGAGAAAATCAGAGCCAATAGGACCTTTCCTGACCCCCAGTGAAATTTTCCCTGATAAAAAAACACACTAATCTTTTCTGATTGTATAGTGGTGTTAAGATTTCTAAAGATTAAATCACGACTCCTCTGCTCCAGTCAGGGCATGCCACAGACTTTCTGATTTGGCTCATACATGTTGTTTGTGATATAATCACTGCGGGCACTGGAGTGTGTGGGAGGCAGCAGCTGAAACTCAAAAAACGTCCAATGAAAACTGAGGTCTAATACTACATGCTGTACTAGACCTTCTGCAGTAATACATTTGTTTTATTGATTGATTCATGCGTAACTTTCCTCACTTATACATTTTAAATGAAGTGCTTTCACTTATCACACAGCAAGAGTTTTGAGCGTTCATTGTCACATTTTTTCCCCAGCATTGAAATAATCCTTTTCTGATTTGACTGATAAAATGCTGTTTCTGGGTTTAGCTGTCCCAGTAGTAAAATAGGGTGAAATTAGGGTGTCCTCAGTTTAACCCCCAACAGTCTTGGCAAGCAAGCTAGAACAAACAAAATCTTCCTAAATACCATTTGACCCAGGTCTGTCACATTCTGGCACAGTTCTCCTGGGAATCCCTTCACAATTAGTGCATCCTCTAACCAAGCACTTATTATCAACGGAGAATGTGATGTGTAAGTATGTTTACGGGTGTGTGTGTGTGTGTGTGTGTGTGTGTGTGTTATAAGGGTGTCTTTGTGCAGCCGTGCAGAAGGACATCAGCCAATGTTTAAAAAAACAGCTAAAGAGAGCAAAATGAAATACATTTTTAGCAAACGGAATTTATTTTGTGTGAAAGCAAGTTTACTGTGCGTTAATGGGGAGCACACTTCAAAGATATCTCAAACGCTTAAGTAATGGAGTACAGGATCTCATTTAACAGTTGCATGGTAGAACTGCCATCCAATTGCAAGTCCTGCAAGGTGTTACTAAGCCAGAGCTTTTGTAAGTCAATTCTCTGGAATTTTCTGCTCTATTCAAACAGAGAGAGATCAGGGCGGGGCGCGACGGCAGCTCAGATGGGCTCAGGTTACTCCCTGAGTGAGTGTCTCTGTTTATAACGATACCCTATGCTGTTTCTTTTGCATCCCGTCTCTTGCTTTTAGTTGTGAGCGTGCATCTGCAACTTATGACAACAATGCCCCATCATCTTTTCTCTAAGTTTGACACTAATTAATAGACTTTGGCACACTTTCACACTAAACTAAGATGGTGAACATGGTAAGCATTATACCTCCAAACAGCATGCTGCTTTTGTCAATTTGAGCATGTTAGCATGGTGATGTTAGCCTTTAGCTTAAAGCACCAGTGTGCTTAAAAAAGGAATAATATGCAGCAATTTCCTACAACACAATAGACTAATACAAAAGTAATCCCTCTCAATAATCACGTATGACCCCCTACAGCTTTTTGACAGTGTCTGTATCTGCAGGGAACCCCCCATGATTTCCTCTTTTCTTCTTATTTTTCTGTGTGCGGGACGTTTAAGGGCGTCAGTTTGTATTCCTGGCCCTACCGATGATGAATGGAGGTTTTCCAAATCCTAACAGGCGCAGTTAGTACAGGTGTGTTGGCCCAGTGAGTCAGGTGCCTTAGGAGGACTGCACCAATGAGAGGGTACACCATCACCACCGCACACACAGAAATGCATGTGTGTGCACATTTGCTCCTGCCGAGCCCCTGCCCTGCAATTATGTTGTTACAGAATGAGAAAGACCGGAGGCTTAGTTTATAAGAACGGGGTAAAAAAACAAACAGATTGTAGACAAACTGAATTGAGAACATACAGAAGTTTTGTATTGATTAATAGACTTTTAGGTACTGCTTATTTCAAACAATGTGCTTCTGAATATTCCCCTTTCAGTCTGTTAAAGCTGCAGTGGGTAGAAAGCAAAAACAAATGTTTGAAAGTAGAGTGAGACCCTTCCTGTAGCTCTCCTTCTCCCCTTTCTATCACACAAGAATATGCATGTGGAGAACAGCCAATAGGAACACTCGCTCTCTGAAATGATTTGCAATTGCCCAAAGTCTCCCGTCACGAGCTAGATTTTCTAAAACTTGATAAGCAAGCCAAGAAGAGGTACACAGGTCTAGTTGTCTCTCAGTCCACTTTAAATACAATATGCTGAAAAATTATTATGGTCTTTTCGCCCAACAACTTAAAAAAATAAATGGCATATCAAAGCTTTAATTTAGCCCCACCCTCCCTTTACTCTCTAAATTTGTCAAACCTTATCTGTACTTCAAGACATCCAAACAAAACACTCTCTATTAAACTGTAGTCCCTGCACTCTCTTACACACATCCATTCAATGAACAACTGCCACACAGTGTCTATCGGAAACTCATGTGATTGTGCAGATGTGCCTTCATCTGCATATGTTTTGATTGCATCCTTCCCATTAAAGGGCAGTCTCTTGTTTTACAGTTCACAACGACCCAGCTTGTTGCGTAACATCAAGCCCTTTCCATTCCCACCAAATGTACATGAGGAGCCATCTGTGGACAGAGGAAGGAAGGAGGAAAGGAAGGAAAGAAAATGGAATTCTGCCATTTGTCATGGGACTGGGTAACATGATAACTCTGTACTGTATGTACTAGACACATTGTATTGGACTCAATGCACTGCCTTGCACTAATAGTTATATAAATATTCTTTACAACTCTACAGATCTTAGCCCAACATCATACCACCTAACAAGTATGCTTAAATTGTGACAAACGTTATGATTTCAAGTAACATCAATCATGTTTCAGAATTATGCCTCTTGGCCTCATACCCATGAAGCTTTGCATAAACAAGTCGGGGCATTCTTTCCCATTGGCGCCCCTCCCATTTCTGCTTCACTAAAAGAAACACACAACTGTTTACTGGCTTTGCAATCTTGCGTAATCACACAACACAATAACCAGTTCAGGCGTGATGTCATGCTGACGGGCCGGCAGAACAGAGATCGTGGCAATCTAGAGAGGCGCCGATATTTCCTGAGGACGTTAATAATGATGTAGGACGTCTGTTCACTTAGCCCATTATTTACAGTATGGCAATCCTTGCACTTCAGATGATCATTAGGAATTTCATACATGACATGGTATTCATTATATAAGAACCACATAGTTTACTGTACCATTGTGTTCCTTCCCACTTACTGCACATCCTTCACATCAGCCATATCAGACCTGCACTTTCCACTTCTGTCTTGCATCATCGCCTCTGTATTTATGATACATAAGGTAAACAAGTCTTCAGCAGTGTCACCGCAAAACATTCCTCTACATTTACAATTCTTGTTGCTGCAGTTTTCATCTTCAATCTCGTTTGGCTCTTTTGTTCACATCTCCCAACATTCTCCCTTCTACACATTGTTTCAGCACAATCACCAAACTGTGCGGATCACGACCATTGTTTGATAAGAGCTGTGTGGCGATACCGTGAGCATTTTTGATAAGGCTATCCACCAATTGTCACAATGTCTACCCCGTATAGAGGTCAAAGGGCACCAGTGTCCACAGCGAAGCCCGGAAGTCATCATGTTATCTCGAGACATGTTGTATTTTCATGTTTTATTTAAAAGCAGAGAAATAAGAACACTGAGAACCAGCGTGGCTATTGTTTCCCTTTTCCTGTCATGGATGTTGTGGCCCTGGTGAGTAGATTGAAAAGTCCAAAAAGAGTAGACAGAAGGAGCCAAAAGATGATGACTGGTTTGAATTTTTTTGTTTTGTTAAATATGACCTAGAGTTTCTTTGGCAGAATACCAGCGTAAAAAACTGCCAGCACTGTTTCTTTAACCATTTCGAACTCTATCCCTTCATGTAGTCAGCGCCTGCATCTAACATGTCATATTGTGGGAGCGTGAAATAGAAAAATAAGTTTGCCAAAGAGCTTAATTACATTACCTTAAGACCTATGACATAATTATAAACCTGCTAAATATGCGCTCCTGGCCATTCTAAAGAAAAAGAGGTGCAGTGCATCATGGGATATGCTGCGAGGCTAAACTATCTAAGGAGCGGCCTCCTTTATTTATCTTTGTGCACACGGCTTGGTTGTATTGTCCCTATTACTTTGTATATTATTTTATAGCACCAACTTTTAGTCCACAGCGAATGGAAATGACTTAAAAACAAATACTATTAAAACACAACTTAGTAGCTAACATGCCTATCATCCACCACCAGTCTGTGAGGGAGGCTCGCTCAGACTTTGTAAAGTTTTCAGCCCTTTTCTGTGTCAGTCTGAAGCTGTTGCAACTAGTCTTTCACAGCAGGAATCTGCAGTTGCCAACTTGCCTTTGCCTAACAGACAGAAATTGTTGCGCAGACTTGTCAAACCTGTATGTGCCATCGGGCGGAAGAGGGAGCACTTAGGGTAAGACCTCCCTATACACATGCATGTCTTTCGCCCATAAGGCAAACTTAAATATAATCTCTTATCCAAACTCATTTGTCTGATATTATCATTAATGGACAAAAACAGAGCTAATTTGTCATTCTTTCTCTCATGATACTGATCTCTCTTTCTGACATCTCCGCTCTTTATTTTTGTTTTTGTAAAACCCTGAGGATTATCTGAGGAATGATCCCCAAAGGGAAAACAATAATGATGACAAAGCTAGAAACCTCATTGTTCATTTCGAAAGCATGCCTAAAAGGTTGCACACACATATTAGACTTATTACTGGGATCAGTGTTACTCCAATCCAACAGCACTCTTCCACAAAAAGCTTATGCTTAAAACCTCAGTCACAACTTGTAGATTGTAAAGGACCCAATGTTTGAAAGTCACATACTGTACTTGTGGTCACTGGTAGGGCTAAATGATTTGGGGGAAATATCTAACCGTGGTATTTTGCAATATGCTCTCCATTGAGAAAATGAGACATTAATTGAGTTTTATCAAGCAGCCAGAGATGTGCAGGAGTCCCTGACTGACCAGCAATAGTTTTAATAGCTAGAAGGGCCCAGTCCTCACAGTGAAAGTGTAGAGTACACACACCTTCCAACTTTTAACAAAACCCACAAATAGGCTTACAGAGTAAGCTAGTTGCTAGAATCCCTTACATTACATGCTACAAAGAAAAACAAAGCACATCGCTGTAATGCCGCCCCGCTTATTTATTGTTTCTAGACAGAGGCAATAGCTGTAGAGTTACAGTAACTAGTCTGTTACTTTAACCCAGAGGATTTTCAGATGTATTTACTATTTTACTCATATATAACAAGACTTTGGTGTCGGTAAAACATTTCAAGCACCGAAACAATTTGCACAACACATCATATGTTAGGTTTCTTAACTCTTGTGTTGTCTTCCCGCCGACCTGGACATTTTTGTTTTTCTGAGTCAAAATTTAACTCCAATGATTTGATTTTGGAATTTTTGTGGGTTTTTCCCCAATTTTTACATTATTCTCTTTTTTAACATTTGTTACTTTGGAAATTTTTCTGTTAACCCATCACCATGGGTAAAAGCTTGGTAGCTTGTAGGCCCAGAATGTTCTTATGCTGTGAAGCAGCCAGCAGAGCTTTAGGCTACGAGTTGGAGCTATATACCACCTGGTCGAGCGACACGCACAACAAATCTGAGCTCTTGCCTACAGCCAGTGGCCTGCTCCAACCTGTGGAAATGGATAGGATTTTATGATGGAAGATTCTGCACTGAACACACAGAATATGTGCACTATGGTTACACTCAAATATCTAATTGCCCCGGGAAAATATTGTTTTTAACGGAGTAAAATAGGTGTTAAGTTTAACTCTCACCGTTGCTTCTTTAGGGGTCAGCTTAAGGTTTTCTCTTGTAGGAAAGCTTGTATCACACATGATTTGTATGCACAAGATGGGACCCATATTGATCTGATAGCTGACCTATTTATTAAACTATATTTACCTTCACAGTAGTAGGTTGAGTCATTAAGCTAAAGGTAAGAGTTTGGGGCGAGGCTGGGGAGGGATTTACAGTTTGTCCTCCATGAGTGTGGAAAATCTGACTTTACTTCCTACTGCTTGAAGCTCACATTAAGTGCAACCTTTGGTCAAGTGTTGACGAACAAAAGCACTATGACGATAGGCAGCAAAGCAAACAAAATGACAATGACGGAAGTTTAACCAATCACTCAAAACCTTTAAACCTCTGTAAACACCTTCTGAGGATGAGTCAGGAGGGGGTGACAGACGGACAGAGTTTCACAATCTGAAGAGTTTCACTTAATACGTGTGTAACTGAAGAATGAGAGACTAAAGACTGGCTCCTACAGCACGTCGTCCATCAACAATAAGCCTGTCGCAGTCATCGTGTTTAGTTTGGCTGGGGAGCATGTTTCTCTTTCTTTGCAATGTGAAATGAATTTTATTCAGTGCCAGTCTGCGATCATCAACACACAATCACCAAAAGTCCTCTTCCTCACCCTTCCGCCACTAGGGCCACAAGACAACAACTCCCTTCTTGCTGCTAAATATCGAGCAAAACTCTCAACCAGGCCCATATGTGCAAGGCGGGAATACAAATGCAATTCCTGCAGCGTTCAAATTCAATTTGCCGTTGTGGTTGACTTGTTTGTTGTGATGAAATCCCACTGTGAAATGAACACAGATGGGGAGATTAAGATCTATTCAGAAATAAATGTCTTCTGTCGCAGGAAAATGGAAATCCAAATATGTCGTACTTTACGTAACATGCCACAGTGATGCAGTTAGGATAAGGTGCAAGATCTCTCCAGGGTGACTGGTAATGTTTAAACTCTCAGGTAATGGGCTTCTGAAATTAATCTGTGTGACAAATAAGAGAAAATATCTGCAATCCAACGCAAAACATTTTATTTTTCCCCAACAGTAATTACCAAAACAAATCTCTACACTGTACACAATGGAATCTCAAAGGGCTGGGAATTATCTGTGCTCTTCGCGCGTGTGTGTGTGTGTGTGTGTGTGTGTGTGTGTGTGTGTGTGTGTGCAAGAAAAAAGGGCCAGAGAGGGGAGGGCCGTGTGGGAACAGGAAAAGCCCCGGTGCACAAAAACAAACAAACAAGGACCAATCATCAGTAATTAAGTCCTCATTACTCCCTGTTATGCACAGAGACGCAGCGGAGCGGGAGACATCTTTGCGATTTCTGACTGACCGTGTCCACAGTCTGACCACTGCTCCCTGCAACAGTGGATGTTTACCCAGAAACCCTGTGTTTCCACCTCAGATGGCACGTACAGGGTGATGAGTGTTCTGGATCAATCTGAGGGGAGGAGGGCCTCTTGGCCAATAGCTACAGGGCTGCTATAGACAGTTTGGCATTATCATGTGGCTGTTATCAAAGAGTAGCGTGAGGCCTTCAGCATGTGCTTTTATGCAGTTTCAGGGAATCCGGACAGGTGGCTGGACCAAAGACAGAAAAAAGTGGTCACACCACGCAAGTTGGAGTTGGAATAAAAGACAAAGAAACAGCCGGAGAGTGCAAAGTGAGAAGGGAAAACCCGTAGGATATTTAAACATAAACCGAAAGATGTCAGACAAGAGAGTTGAAACCAGATGAAGAAAATCCAGCATAAAAAGACACAGTACTGGAGTTAAAATAAGAGATTATGTGAGACAGAAAGGGATGGACACAGAAAAGAGAGAAACACAAGCTCAGGGAGGAGAAAACAAGGGCTGAACAGTTCTTTTATGTCCCTTTCCCCTCAGGCCCGCCAAGTCTCATTTACCAGCTGTGTAACTGCATACACCTGACCCAACACATCAGCATAACAGCCAATGGGAAAGCTGCACGCACACACATGCTGGATACACACATACCTACCTGGCCCTCATCTACAAATACCCCGCTCTTAGTTTGACACAAATTTGGAGGGACAAAAACTCAACTCACAGAAAGCCAATCATCACTTTTAACCTTTAGCCTTTGAGCAACGCAACACCCCTGGTAGATAAAGGAAACTTTAAATGATACTCCTACAGTATCTCTAACGCAAAAGGACACTCCTTTGTAGCACATAAAAACTGACCGGGATTAAATCGAAGCGATCCCCGGGACCTCGCCTACACACACATAGCCACCTTGTACAGGGAAAGGTCTTGGCACCTGTTGCATTTGAACAACAGAGCCTCAGTAACTGGGAAACCAGATAACAACAGTGGTTAAGAGCACTCTTTGGCTCTGGCTGTGTCAACAATGCCCCCCCCCCCCTTTTTTTTGCTGCCTGGCCACACACACGCACACATATACACATGTTAGCATTAAAAAACGTGTACTTATTCATGCACAAAGGTTACCCGGAGACCATGCCTAGATCATGTATTTGGGGGTTGAGTGGTAATGCATCCGTCAAACACAATATGGAACTGCTTTCATCTTGCATGGCAACCGCACGAGAAATATGCATATCACGAATCCAGGTTGAAGTTGAGGCCTAGCCTATAACACATGTTGTGTTAGTAGTTTCGACCAAAAAGCTTCCACCATTTTTGTGTCTTGAGATGAGTGAGGGACAGGCTACGTAAGGACACGTTCCACTCCTAATTTCCAGGGGAAATTGGCAAGTGTATCACTTTTTAGAGCCCGTTTGGAGGTTTCCCCTGCCAGGTGTGATATGGCAGTTGAGGTGCTAAATCCATCCAGAAGCTATCTGTCTGTCTGAATTATGACTGTGGGGTGTAAACAGATCAGTCAGCGTCTGAGCCCTCCTCCATTATCCTCAACAGCCCCATTCCCAGACACACCCTTTTCACACAGTCACACACACACACACACACACACACGCACACACACACACACACACACACGCGCAAGAGGAAAGTTCAGTATATGCCCGTTTATAAAAACTGTTAAGATTTTAAGCAAATCTTATTTCAGCATTTGTGTACACTGTACATTTCTATTAGTACTTGTGTGTTTGAAATACATGAATTATAATAATGTCAGTGAACAACCCACCACATGATTTGTGAAATGAGCCCTGCAGCTTTAGTCCTGTCCAACAAGTTTTAAAGTGTTGAAAATAACCTATCGTTGCGTCGGTGCCAACCAGGCACACAAGAACACATCCAAACACACCCACTACCGCAGTCAAATGTGAATGCAAATATGAACACACACACACACACACACACACACACACACACACACACACACACACACATACACACTAAAATAAGGCCTCATGTCGCAAATTGATCCTATGAAAAAATTTAGTAGTGCATTCACAAGAGACACATTAAAAAAGAAAGGTCAACATTGATATTCTGACTCTAGTATGGATTAGGCTCCAAAAACACCGGATCCTTCCCAGAATGTATAAATGTCATTTGATAGTGTGTGAGAGTCCTGCCTGTTGTCACTCCCTACAGAGAATGCTATCAAGTTGCCTCTTAAATGCCAACTTTTTGAAACCCCACACCTCACTTTAGCATGGGCTTCTATAGACCGAATAGCTGTGGCGTCACGCTAACAAACATGGCAGTTGATTTGATTTGAATTGTTCCTCGCCCAGTCTGCTCAGCGCCATACAGGATGCAGTTTACTACCCGGAAGTTATTGTAAACAAACACTGTGTTTGGGTCCATTAGCTACCAATACAACCTAGATGACATCACTATGACATCACCTGGGTTATTTCCCCTTCAGCGCCAGACAAGACAACTATTTTCATAGTTTCTGACACTATAACGCAACGTTACTTTTTGGGCTGTAATACTAAAGAATCTTTGAAACATTGACTGTTAGATTACCATGTTCACTCACCTGGAAAATAAGCACTTTAAAGTGGTTCCTCTTCAGCAGGTGGCTGTGGTTTGCCTCCAGCTTCTTCACCTGGACCGCCTGTTTATCCATGCGCTCCCTCACATCCTTCAGGTGCCCACTGACTTTGCGGGAGCGCTCGAGCAGCTTGGTGACGCTGTTGGAGGTACTGATGTGTGTTTTGGACAGGCGGGTCACGTCCCCCTGCACGACCCGCACAGCGCCCTCCAGGTCGGCCTGCCGCTGCTCCATCCGCTGCTGGTTTTCCTGCACCGACTCCAGCATGTTGACCAGCTTGTCCAGCAGCGCCACCACGGTGATGGCGCTCACCTGGCCGCGGTCGACCGGGCTGCCCGGCGCCACCGCACTCGGGCTGCTCGGACTTTTCAAGCCCAGCCGGGAGAGGGTGCCGGTCGGGGTCGGAGAGGACGGGGCGGACGACGGGCTGAAGCTCGGGATAAGGAGCTCCGTGTTTTCGGGCTGCTGCTGCGGGATGGTGTGGGTGCTGCCGGAGATGCTGTTCGACTGCTCGGGGTGGGACGCGTCTTCTTCCATGGTTCACAGGTGGTTAAATGTCCCGCTTTAATGGGGGTAGTTCACCTAAAACGTAATGGTGTAGCCTAAGAGCAGACCGAGTTTTACTCTCTCGTGCTGCTGCTGTCACTTGCTCCAGCTGGGAACTGAAGAGAGGGTGTGTTACTTCTCGAAGTTAAATCGGCATCCACGCCCCATTTCTATCTTTCTCCCCACACACACACACACACACACACACACACACACACACACACATACACACGCACACACACACACACACACACACACACACTGTAAACTTTCTAAACACCTCCTCCGCAAGGCAAAGGGAGGGGCGTGGTTGCTATGGAAACCGTGCAGGTCTAGCCCTATCAACAGAATAGAGATAGAGCATGTGTGTGTGTGTGTGTGTGTGTGTGTGTGTGTGTGTGTGTATTTCCTTACTAGTTTGCTTTGTGTTTTTGTGTGACTGCCAACCATTCCACTTTGTGCATGCATGGCTGCATTTGCAAAATATGTGTGAAGGCTTTTGTTTACTGCACTGGCTGGTGTGTTTTTGGATCGTGGTCTACCAAATTGTAGGGTAGGCCTACTATACTGCATTGTGATTGAGAAGCGTGTGTGTGTGTATGTGTGTGTTCTTTTGTGTCTGACAAAACAATAAAGTAAAGATAAAACTACAATCCAAATGAAAAAGCTGGTGTTTCTGGAACCTAGCTCAATGTAACATGCTATAGATAAATCATGGCTCATATTTTATTGTCTGGTATATGTGCACCTATGTGTTTCACATGTTAGTGTATGACTGGGAGTGTGCCCTATGAGCGCCGCTTTTCTCTCCACTTTTGTTTTCGAGCTCTGTCTCATGCCAATTGGGGATACTGACATGGAAATGTGGAAATCCCTGTTTCAACAATGAGCTCATCTGTGCCCCGGCATGATGCCTGACCTTTCTCTCAGTCAGTCACCATCACTGGAAATATTTCAGTCACAGAAACACATTCACTTTTTCAATCAAGTGTTGCAACAAGAGTGCCTTGGTGTCATAAAGGGAAAGAAACATGGGTGTATCTGTGTGATAGTGCAGACAAGCTACTGCATTAGCACTATGACAAGAATCTATTGAATCACTGCAAATTATGGAAAACATTCAAACCCACCTAAGTTTTATTGGATTCTTCCTGATATGGTAAAGGCTTGGTCAGCCACCATTCCATCTAAGATCAATACACAGTATTCACACCCCTTAACTGAGATTAGGCTTTCTGCGACAATGTGTAGCTATGCACACACAGAAAAGACACACCTAACGGTATGTGTTGACAGAGTCCAAAGCCTTTCCCAGATCCAAATCAACAAAGCTTATTTCAGTGTTTACTGCTCACATACGGTGTTGCAGCAACAATACATTTCTTCACATTTTAGGAAATACATTTATTTGCTTAGAGGTAGAGGTGATTTTTTTTTTAAAGTAAACTCATTTAGACACAGTGTCCCATTCAAGATTGACAAATCTTTTATATATGTACCGTGAATACAGTATGACGTTATAGCGTGCACACAGTTAGCTTAGCTTAATTTAGCAAAACAAACATAGATAGTTAAAGAAATGGACCAACAGACTCTGGACAGAGACCAATGAAGGATATTAGAAGCTCTTTTCCGGTGATAGCTGAGCGTTACTGCGCAGCCTCCGACTGAGCTTGAAGACGTAGATGTGACGTGAGCAACCTGTCTGAAAGTTGTAAGTCTTCTGGTAGCTGTGCAAGAGAAATCTCAATCATTCCCAATCAGCAGAGACAGAGAGCGTAGGTATATGTTAGGAGATAACATAGACACAGGCTAATTACTGCTAACTAAAATGCTAATTGACATTAGTAATTAAACCTGGACAGCTGATGTAAGTCCAAACTGCCTGCGAGCTTCTCCTGACAATACAGTGATTTGTCAACAAATTGAGGCTTTAAGCGCTTCAGATGTAAAGTTATTCACTGTCACAGTGACGCCAAAATGAAGGGCAGTCAATGGGATGCTAACAGCAGGGGATGGCTGCGTAGCATTAAATGGCGCCATGGGAGCTACGCTTAGAAAGGAGAGGCTAGCCCCCTAGAAAAAAACTAGGAACTGGGGAAAACAGCAACCCAGCCCTGACCCAAAGGAAGTTAGATGTCTACCAGCATCTCTAAAGATCGCTCGTCAATATATTATGTCTCGTCAATTTAATCTGTACAAAAACTGGGGAGCAAAACAACAGTTTGTGGTTCTATGGCGGAAGCTAGCTGCCAAACTATTTCTTGGCCAGGTAAGTGACTCTCTTTTTGTGCATTTGTCGTGATTACATTACTTGATGATTAAATATTTGTAGGGTGACAACTTTGCAAACACAGCCAAACATCAAACACGTGCAACAATACAAGACCAAGCAATACACTGGCCCAATACTTTCTAGTCCAACAGTCCAACAGCTGTAGATTGCCAGCTCGCAGTCTGCCCTGAAGCCTTTCATCTGACCACGCGCTCGACAACGACTACAAGCCAGTCCCTTTGCTCTTGTTAGCTTCCTCTGTCAAGTCTCTCCACCTCTGTCATGATGTCCGTGGAGTCTGCTGAATCGGTCTAACAGTCAAAGTCAAAACCGCGTCCCCTCTGCTGCCTTTGCCTCATTGAAATAACTGGAAGCTGCAGTTTTCTGCGCGATAGCCCCTTAAATTGAAAATCAATTTTTACTAAATGTTTTTTACTTTGTCTTACGTTTTTGGCCCTTTTTCGAACACTTTTCAATGTTTTTCACTTTTTTGACGTTTAATGCTACAAAACACAAACTTAGTATCTTCAGTTTTACAGTTACTTTTGGAATTTATGGTCCATAAACCTAATTTAAAGGAAATTATACCTATTGTTTGAGTTAGAAAATTAGAAATTAGGGAATGGATATTGATGGAGAATCACAGACTGGAATATGTCATCTTTTACTCAACACTATTTCAAAAAAAAATTTTTTCAAATGCTATACAATTAAATAAGACACCCCAAAATTAATGAAAGTAGAGATTTGTACTTGCCAAAGAGCGTTGTGTGGAATCAATCATGTTATTTTGGGTAATTAAAAAGAACATTGATATAGGAAAACAGGTCAATTTGACACGAGGACAACATGAGGGTTAAGAGGTGGATTTTCTTTGCTTCGGACAGAGCCAGGTTAGCTGTTTTTCCATTTCCTGCCTTTGTGCTAAGCTAAGCTAACATCATAGTTGACTGACAGAGTGACATCAATCTCATCTAACTCCTGCAAGAAAGCAAATGTGCATATTTCCCAAAATGTCAAACTATTCATTTGAAAAGAACTGGTACCTTGATTGACATGATAGTTTGCCATTAACGTGTCACAACTCAGTCTTTTCCCCAGCTACACATGTGATGCTCTTAACAGGTTCCCCCATATCAACATCCAAGACTAGCGCCTCTTCTTGAGGATACTCGCCCGACAAGCTTCAAAGCTGTCAGACTAGTGGGAAGTGCTAGACACACACTCGCCCAAACACATTTCCTACTTCCTCTAACCCCAAACCCCAGTGTTTCTGACCCCTGTCTCTGTCACTGCTTCTCCGTGTTCTCTACACACCTTTGTCAACACAGAAGTGTGACCTCCCATCCCTAGAACTCTGCTTCATCTCTGACTTTTCCCACTTCAACCCTTGGATAGACCGGAGGGAATGATGCTCACATCCTGTCATTCTTCCAACTCTAGCCCTCCTTTCCATTCCTTCCCCTTTTCTCCATCACTCCCTTTCCCCTTTATCCTCCTCTGTCGTATCTTCGGCTTTCCTGAGTCCCTCCAGTGTTCCCAATGGTTTGGTATGTTTCACACATTTCCACTGTTGTGTCAAGGAATGTCTTTCCCTGGCCTATTTTACGACAACACTTACCATTGATTTAAGGGTCCTTTTTGCTGCAGACCCTCCAACAGTTACACATAATGTGATGCACTACACTACAATTATGTCATGAATTGTGTGGCCAGGTTCATATAGAGGTTTATCCTCCTCGACGCAGCAGCCCTGGGTTGGACTCAGACCTGCTGCCTTTTACTTCATGTCATTCCCCCTTCTCTCCCCTTTCATGTCTTCATCTGTCCTGAGGAATTAAATGCCCCCCAAAAAATCTTTAACATAAAAGATGGTGGATTGACATATTTATGTGAAGTCAGCAAATGGATGTATTTGCCCTCTGGAGGTGTAGAAATGCAGGTGCATGATCTAATTCTGAAACTTCAGTGAGCGTTACACCTTAAAACTGTCAATACATAGCCAATGAGACATACATTCTTACAACATTTTCAATCATGATTCCTGCCCAAATGAGAAGTGTGAGATTTTCTTATTTAGCCAAAGACCATTTCCATATTAAAATCTTCAACTGGAGAAATTCTCTACCAGAAGTACTGGGTAGAGCTAGTACAGCAGAAACAGCAATCAGCATGTTCCATCATTTCAACAAACATGCCGCTGCAGGTCCCATCATCAAAATAAAGGAGCTTTGTATCCTGGGAAACCTTCCTGGAGTTGCTTCAAAAACTTCAGCGGGGGTGTGGCATTGCTGTAACCGTTGGCTGTTGGCAAACTACCAGGGCAGATATGAAAGACAATCTTATGTAGTGGAGGATTATTAGAAATCCCATTTCATAAAAGAATGATTTCTCACACACTTAAACACACACACAAAATCCCCCTGCACTGTAGTAGCTTTCTCAGTTTTGTTTCACCTTTACACGTTCTACAGTCCTTGTCATTAATTTCTGCAACCATTGACTTAAAAAGATTGCAAAATGGTCCCGGTCCTCCTCTGGGTTGCTACAGGCCACATGTTTGTGCCTGCTTTAAATACAAGAATGCAACTGAAACACCTTGAGGCAAACACAGGGACTCTAATGATGGTTTCTCACACAGACGGAGACCTAATAATGTTGAGCACAGGAGTAGCCCGAAACTCTGGGCCCCCTAGAAAGGCATTTTCTATGGCCCCCCCCCCCACATTCACAGCTTTACCTTTTAGCATCTTTTTGGACACTCCTCACATGATGGAGCCCACTCCACATCTCTGCTGCAGGCTAATGGCTCAAGGCCACTACTAGCACAACATACCTGCATCTCTGGCCAAACTGCTACACACCTACACCTACTGTGTAGGTTATGACAAGGAAGAATAATGGCGTGGAAAGAAAGGGACGATATCTCAGGTTCTGCTGCATGGATTTGGATCGGTTTCCAACAGTGTTAAATCGGTGGACTAACTGACGTTAGTGAGAAGCTCGCAATTTGAATTAGTTGAGATCTTTGCTGCTGCATTTTGGATCAACTGCTGTCAAGAAACAACTCAAACATGAATAAGTGAAATGACAGTAGTCCAATCAGGACAAGATAAAAGCATGAACAATTGTCTCCAGGTACGCAGAGGACAGAACATAACTAAATAAAAAATATTGTTTCTATATCACCAAGTTTTCAAACTGAGGCCAAGACAATAAAATACTGTGGGTGTATACGTGTTAAAGACAAATTCTGATTTAATAAAAAAAAAAAACGCAACCAAGGCATGCAGAAGAGTTATTTATCTACCTCATATTTCATAATCAGTTTTGCTCACTCCAGGTTATGTGCTATGTGCAAGAGACAGGCTCCCTGATCAGTGTGTAAATGGGACCCCTAATGCTTCTGATTACCAACAACAGTCCCACACAGGTGGTCATATTGTGCCTATGATGATTTGATGGATGGCCGGCGGTGTTTGATTTATAAGACCAGCTCAGAGTGGATGTCTGGTTGCACAGCGGGAAGGAAGGCAGCAATGGTCCCCTTTTGTCGTTAAATCAAAGGCCTCCACAGAGGGGAAAGTGGCATGCTGGGCCCAAAATAGATGCTGATGGTTCTTTAAATGACCCTTTTCCACAGACCAGCGTGTGTTCAACACACGGTCACTTAAAGGTGGCCACTGCGTGTGTGTGTGTGTTTTCTGTGGTGTGGGATTTTTGTGATGCTATCAATTCCGAAGCTAATAGACCAAATTCCGAGGTGTTGAGCTTTACACACATAGAAAATACCTTGTGTAAGTGTGTTTGTGTGGGTGCGAATGTGTTCATGTGACCAACAGCATCAATTTTCAAACCAATGGGCCTATCCTTCTCTGCCAAAGGAGTTGAGGTGCAGTTTGTTGATTGTAAAATCAATGTGGAGGCTCTCTTGGCCTGGTGGTTCCCAAAGTGGGATTTTTGAAAGACAGCCTCACAGCAAAAAGGTTTATTTGTTACTGTTATTCCATTCATCACTGATACTTCTCTCCACACCATCACACCATACATTATCGAGTATGGGACATTGTATGGGGTGGGTATGTACATTATTTCCATTTGAATTTCTTGGAGAACAGGCCTGCACGTTCAAACACGCTGTGTGAAATGTTATGGAGCTAGTTGAGTTATGCATTTCTAAGACAGGTGTCAGATTCCAAAGCTGAGTACCGAGCTGTCTTTCCTGCAAGAAATAAACCCAAGGCTAACTGAGATTGAATGCATCAAGTCACACCTTTACTCCTCTTTATTTCACTCTCACAGTACATATAATCCTGTGAAAGGCACCTCTGTGCTTACCTAATGGAGGACCCAAATGCAGGTTACCAGTCAGGCAGGTTGATGAAGAAGAAAACAAGCTTTAACAACAAAAGCTGAATCCCCAAAGACAAGAAACACCGGTAAAGTCAACACTGAAACAAGAGGACACGCAAGGAAAGGAGGAAGGAAACGAGGGACAAGTGGAACACATCGGGCGGGGCAAACAATCACAAAGGCGGGAAAACACACAAGGCAGGAAGTAAAACAGTTCATATGAGAAGGGCCTGTCACTCTCTGATGTGAGGAGAGTGCAGATTTGAGTTGTGCATGCGCATATTTAAACGGTTTGCTGCATAACATGTCACACTGAAATTTGTGAAATCCATGACATAATAAACTTTTCTCATTACAAACAATAACAGAGGATGGCAATCATTTCTATAACGTTTTAGCTATCTATGATGATTGATTGCTAACGTTAGCTCAAAACACCATTCAAGTGACAGCCTTTGTTGTGTTTGATTGCTAGCTTGTAGCTAAGCTAGCAGTCATTTGAGAAACGTTTTAGCTATCGACGATTGTTTGATTGCTAACGTTAGCTCAAAACGCCCTTCTACTGACAGCCTTCGTTCTGTTTGATGCTAACTTGTAGCCAGCAGTGAGCCAACTTGGTTAAGTAGGTTCACTTTTACTGTACATTACAGAAGTCTCTCGTTAGCATCTTGTAGGCTACTTGTCGCAAAGTGATGCTTGCGCGACTCAAATCTGCACTTGACTCACATCGGGAAGGCATAGATCTTACAAAATAAAACAGGAAACTAAACAAAACCCTGGACCAGGACACCTTTGGCAGTTATATGGGGTTGGTGGCTCTGCTGCGACCTGAGTAAAAAAGGGCCGAGAAGGACTTTGCCATTAGACCCACTAACAGCTAAAGATGTATTATGATGTTTAGATTAAGTACATATAACTCCTATATGTAACTTCTAAAATGTTCTTATGTGGTGATGTCCGAATGAAGCTTTGTGAACCAGTGTGTTTATTCTCTGAGACCACTAGATGGTGCTCTCTGTTCAACAATTGGTTAAGAATACACTGAATTGCAATGCCTTAGGCCAGGGGTCATCAACTCTATTTGTCAGAGGGCCAGAATTTTACCAGACAGTCTCCTTGGGGGCCGGACCCTTAAATAAAAATTAAATAAAAAAAT
>NC_048417.1:23863105-23868534 GCF_013103735.1 Etheostoma cragini | reverse complement strand
TGGAATCCAATCGCGGGCCGGAACGAACGGCTTGGCGGGCCGCATTCGGCCCGCGGGCCGCCAGTTGCTGATCACTGCCTTAGGCCTTTCTCTTAAAACCAAGAGCGCCATCTAGTGGGCTCGGAAAATAAAGACACTGGTTCATGAAGCTTCATTTGGCCATCACTACTCTCAGATCACCTGCCATCGTGCCACCTCCTGCACACTACAGATGAATGTATTATTCCATCAACAGGTGAGCCACTGCCCCCCCGCTGTGCACCGCACACTTGGAAGGGATGGCTGAATCTCTGATGTTTAGTCCTCAAGGTGAAAACACTGAGCACACTCACTAAAAACTGAGTTATCATTCATATATTTGATATGACGACCTTATCAAACTGTTGCTTATATTCACACCCTGCAGTTACTTGGAGTCGGTAAAATAAAGATCACATCCCATGCTGTCTACATGTGACTGAAGTCTTCCTTTATGTTTGAAAAAGAGGTGGGGTTTTCTATTTTTTGGCAGCTTGTGGCCTAGCTGACTATGTATGAGTTTTTCAGTAATTTACCTGTGTGTCACATGTTCAAACCTTTAACTAAATAAGTAAAAGTGAAATCCACTGTGGGAAGAGCCTGCTGTCCACTAATGATAGCATTCACCACATTCCCCCCCCCCCCAGATGAGAGCAGATACTCAGACATCCACAGAAATGTCCTTCCTACTCCTCCCTGGCCTCGGGCCCACTGGATTTGAGCCGAAACAAGCAGGAGAAGACAGGAAACTGACAGGATTACACTGACTGGGTCTGCGGGAACTGTGCAGACACACAAATGTGTGTACAGTTAGGGGTGTGCCCAGAGGATGACCTGCCATTGGTCCACTGGGGGTCATTTGGGGTGAAAAAAACAAACTAATGAAGGACGCGCTAACCGTTACTCATTCGTGCACAAGAACTCCTGCTCTCTTATAGATTCAATATGGTTTTTAGTGAAGTTTTCAGATCCCACGGCTTTTGATCTAGAAACCGGCAGTGGTATTAACCTGAGGGGGAGAATAACAACACAGTGGAAATACACAGCTTTTCAGTGCTACTGCTGGATATATTGATCTCAAAGTTTGAGCTGGACTTAAGTCGCGGAACCGATTTAGGCCATAGCACCATCGTCAGAAAGGGGACACTTCCAGTGGTCCATGACCAACTGTGGCTTCTGGGGACTGCCCCACCCCTCAATTCTAAATAATTAAACTTAACATGAAAGATAACATATTTGATAGTATTGCCTGGGATTAGTTGCCTGACTTTCCATTTCATTGGGGAAGTATAATGAAAAGCTCACCCTCTCAGTGCTTGTGATGTGTACATATATTTGGGTACCTGCGGTGTCTACCAACCCACAAACTTTGAAATGAGACAACCCAGTCCGTTTTTTGTGGGCGGTCTATTACAGAAACGCTGGGAACAAGTCTGCCCGAATGGCCGATGAGTGACCCTGAGCACAGTTCCACCTGAGAACCTCATATATTAACTATGATCTTTTCCCTAATTAGAATAATTTTGCAGTGTTTTTAATAGCAATGGGACTTTGATGTTTTTAATAGCACGGAAACTTGAGGAATGCCGGTGGTATTTGTGCGCTCATTCTGCAAAGCAATTGCTCTTTGGTGGCTTTATTAAAACGTAAAAAAGTAAAAAGAAATAAATGTGGAAAATTATTATGCTGAAGACCATAAGAAGTGTACTTTACTTTTTATTTTTTGCAATATGTAAACAACACTACAATGTTATAGCTGGTTAAAAACATGGATACATTTCTTAAATATAATTTTAAGTAGTTAATTACTACACTTTCTGACTGTAAATGCAGAAGCTGCCAACTTGCTATCAAATAAAATTAAGCAAAAAGTACAAGTATAAGTAACATACAATATAAATCTGTATTTAAAGTAGCTTAAAAACAAGTCGCCTACTGAAGCAGGAGAAGGTATAGGAGGAAGATGGATGTTGGATAGCCTAATTTAGATTGTTTTCATGCTTACACAACATTGCTGTAATTTGTCACTGATCCACTTAAATTAATTAGATGTTTTTTTTTATCCTCCTTTCTAATGGTTGAGTGAAGTAAAATAGCACATATCATGAAAAACAACAAATGACAGGAAAACATGTGTTACAGGTCCATCTTGCGAGATATTGTTTTTGTACTGTCTTTATTCAGCTCCTAAAACTACATATTTGGATCCAACTTGTAAATGTTTTCTGTCCTCCGCCATAAAAGGAAACGTTGTCGGCAGGATTCGAACCTGCGCGGGGAGACCCCAATGGATTTCTAGTCCATCGCCTTAACCACTCGGCCACGACAACTTAACGTCATTACCTTGCTCACCCATGACATTTATAGTAATTTTTGAAGCAATTCTCACTGAAGGACTTTTTTTGAATTAGACACACTTCTTTCTAATCAATCCGCTAACTTTACCTCTGAAGCCAGTAGCAGGGAGCTTCTGCTTGGGCCCATCCGTGTTGTGGTGAGCGGAGCACCATCTAGTGGCAGTGGAGACCTGTTGCTGATTTACATTCATTTTCATTTCTCTTTGCACAAAGTTGAAAAGTCGGCTAAAAACGGTACGAACGCGAGACATTTAAACAACATGTCAAAGTAGTAAATAACAACTATAGAAAAAAATGTCATGACTAAGATTTTGATAAACATACTTTATGTGTGACGGTCACACTGTGACCAGCTAATATGTGTGGATTTAGAAAGTGAGTTAAACACATATTTTAATGGACACAAAGTAACACTGGTAGGGTTGGTATTCTGATCCTTAACTTACATTAAAATAGCAAAGCTGTGAAAATACTCCATTAAAAGTAAATTGCTGCATTTAAAATATTAAAGTTAAAGTACCTAAAGATTATTAGCTAAATGTAGTTAATGTAGACCTTTCACAAAAAAAAAGTACTCAATGCAGAAAGGGCTCATGTGAATGTTATTTCATTTTAAAATTCATTTGGCTGATGCATTAATGTGTTGTGGTTAGTTTAATCTATACAAGCATCACCTTCGGCGAGTATCATCATCATCATATATGTTGTAATAAACAGTTATTTTCATAGTAACTAGTAACACAGCTGTCAAAGAAATGTAATCCAAGTAGAGCAAAAAGTACATTCCTCCTGTAATGTAGTGGAGTAAAAGGCTGGCCGCTCCATAACATCAATCTGGTTCATCTGGAACCAAGATTTTGTTCACTTACTGGTGTGTTTTGGGTCATTGTCTTGTTGAAAGACCAATTTCAAAGGCATTTCCTCTTCAACATGAGGCAACATGACCTGTTCAAGTATTTTGATGTAATGAATCTGATCCATTATCCCTGGTATGTGATAAATAGGCCCAACACCACAGTATTAGAAACATCCCAAAACATGATGTTTGCACCACCCTGCTTCGCTGTTTTCACAGTGTCCTGTGGCTTGAATTCAGTGCGGGGGGGTCGTCAGACAAACTGTCTGTGGCCCCTAGTCCCAAAAAGAACAATTCTGCTCTCATCAGCCCATTGAATGTTGCTCCACTTCTCCTTTGGCCATTCAATGTGTCCTTTGGTAAATTTCACCCTATTCAGTACATGTGTTTCTTTCTCCCATCAACTTTTAAATCTAAGAGAGCCATGTCTGGAATGGCCCACTTTGCTGAGTATTTTAGTGTGAAATGCACTATAACCAGCATGCACAACATCTGCTTCTTTTCTTCCTTAAACATGGGCCATAACTGACACCTGTTTCTTCACAGAATCAATCGCCTCACTAATTGAACACAACACTGCTATTATTTTGAACATGCCCCTTTCAATTACAGATTCAGTTACAAAGAATGAGGTCTGTTGGTTTTCTATGATTATAACATTTAATAAATTAGCTGGCATGTAGAAATATCAATTCTACCAACAAAAAAAGATTTATGAGGTTAGTAATGTTGGACTGCTATTATTTTGAACACAACTGTACATCTCTCTCACAGTATTTAGAACTTGTCTGTATGTTAGAGAACAACATGACTGTCACAATAATGAATACTAGGCTCCATGTTATTTCTTAGGCACTGTAAAATAAATTTGTTACACTATGAACAAAGAGCGACACAGTTTGTTACATTTTGTGATATAAATTATTTATTTACATTTACAGAAAAATGACCCCATCAAGACAATGTAGTAATAACTATTGGAAATAGAACCCAAGATACAGAAGCTGACGTCATCGTCACAACCGAACAGAGAGCTCTATAATAACATTGTGCCCTCTGTCAAAGGTTTTCTATAACACAAGGTGCAAGGCATCACGTGTAGCCCCAAACCCCCCACCCCCCCCCACCCCCACCCCACTCCCAGACCGAACAACACACACCTCATTTAAAGCCTGTTACCCTGCATTGCTTTAACCCCTCTAAAAACGACAGACACCGGCTAGCCCATCTCTACCAAAGCTCACACATCTAATACATATTCACACACACACTCATACACTCACATTCAGTGTCCTCAATGCCCCCCCTCCCCTGTCTGCATCTGGCGGCGGTGGGGACTGATGTCAACGTTACCCCATGTGTGAGTCTCATCACTAGTTGGGGTGTCAGCTCTGTCTTTGCCATGCCTCCATCCTCCCTGGGCATCCTTAAAGTTCTCACTGGGAGAGAGGGGCGAGGACTGAGGGGAAGCAGATCCTATTTTTTCGGGGTTGGCCTACAAGGGGGAACATCTAACGCCACAGCGCTCCGTAAAGTGGAGAGGGACTCTGTCCGGTGTGCCTGGGCTCAGATGAGCCGAGTGGAGGCGCGCATGGTGTTCTCTGTACTGAAATGGACATTGTTCTGCTTCTGCCGGTTGATCCGGTTGGTCCGTGGGCACTTCCTGTGCAAGGAAGAAGAAGGAGAGGATTCATGTAGCCGTTAGCTGTGGCACTTTGCAGCTGTGAAAGCTCATTCAGATGCAATTCTGATATTTTAATGGACCGTGGTAAGGTTCTCCTGCAATTATTTCTTAGGGGATAAGGTTGGAAATATATTTATTGTCAACAAATCCTACGAAAATACAAAGACACACAATACATTGATTCAACTTCCACATCTTGTCTGTATAGCCAACACCTGACATTTCTTTTTCTGTGTCATAAAGCTCCAGTGTTGCTCATCAGGAAGAAAAATAGGGTCAAGAGGACAGAACAGAAAAGGAAGGAAGGAAAGGAATGATTGCCACTCTTTTAATGTGCAATTACTTCATTAATAATCTACATAATTACATACATACATACAGCACCAAGCCATGGCCGAGGGATGTGCATTGCTGCAACATATAGCTACATTTTTTGAGAGGTGCGTGTCAGGCTACGGGATGGGTTCAGTATCTGCATGTACCTACGTACGTACCCACTCCGTTCATGTAACGC
>NC_048417.1:23854078-23858005 GCF_013103735.1 Etheostoma cragini | reverse complement strand
CTTCATTTACAAATTGCATTTTGTGTTTACTTGTGTTGTCCTTCACTATTGTTTAAATTGGTTTGATGTTCCGAAACAATTAAGTATGACAAACATGCAAAGGAACAGGAAATGAGGAAGGGGGCAAACACTTTTTCACACCACTGTAAGTCAGGACTAATGCGTCTTTAAGTGGCAGCACGTTATTTGACTATCCGGCACCGTTACACATGCACTCACCTGTAAGGTCCGTCCGTGCAAAGTGTCCATCTCCGCCTTTGATGTCGCCTAGAAAAGGCCAAAAACACATTCAAACTGATCCTACTGCAAGCTCTACCATAGCTCCAGCCTGGTAGATGCTAGATGGGATCCACTAGATGTGTCGTTGTCAAAGTTTGTGCGCCGTGGCACGCCTTATCCAGCCTCTGATTGGTTTACCCTTGTGTTCTCACCCTAATCCTTACCAACCCCCACTCTTCACATCTAAACCTAACACCATAGGCACGTCTAGTGGATCCGATCTAGCATTTACCCCTCCATTATGGGTTACACGTGGAAACTGATGCCATGAAAGGTAGGGAGACTTCAATGTGAATTGTCATCTCAACAAAGGGTTCATTTGGTGTGTGCACCTGTCGAATTAATGCGTATATATGTGAACTATTCTCTTCAAAAGCCAGAACCCATCTCTCCTAAAGTATTATACTGAACAAAGGGGAGAAAGGAGTAGAGGCGGGGAGAAAAGATCACAGGAAATAATGCATTTGTGCTCACCTTACTGACATTGCATTGGATTCCTCTTTTCACAATGGCTAGACAAATCTCCTTCCAATCATTATTTTATTGCAATTGATTCTTCCAGTTAATTTGTTCCCTCAAATTTGAGTCTTTGAAAGTATCTCCCAGGTTCATGATGACTAGAATTATTTCTCATTGTTGTTTTTTTATTTTTCCTCAAAGAGAACAAAGAGATCTGAACCTTGAGTCCTGTACTTATGACATCCACTTAAGACAAATCAAATCAAAGGCAAAATTAATTTCAGGAGGGGAGACGCTACAAACTAAACAAGGCTACAGCTACAAAAACACTGCTTTTTTCCACTTTCTTCCTTCTTTGAGTTTTCCTAGCGCCACACATGGATGACAACCTGGGGTCTAAAGGATACAACACTCCACTTTATGAGCATCTGGTGCTTATCAGTGCTTTTTCTTGTTCTAGATGACTATGAGCTCCAGTAGAAAGCAGGACTATTTCCATAAAAAGAACATAAGGGTTACTTTTCCACACGTCTAAATCCCTCAGGTTCTTGGCATTTGTTTCTCTCTTCACTTTCCCTGATTGAAACCAAACGTGAGGAGCCGTGATCGAATCGATCAGGGTGGTCCGGCACCCAGGGTGTAACGTGGGGGAATACAGATTTCTATCTGTGCTCCCGAGCTGGTTAGCCCTGATTGCTTTACCCCCCATTACCTCTCAAAGCCCACTTCTTGGTTCTCACATCTCGATCAATTGTCCTGTCCTGGGTGAATACAGAGCCAATCAAATGCTTGCAGATGTACCCCCTACACAATAAAAGCCGCTAACAATTGAGATTTGAACACCTTCGATGGATTACCACAGTCTCTGCCTCTCTTTCCACCTGATGGCAGTTTCAGACACATCTTGCAGTTGCATTATATTAAATGAGTCGAAATAAAGAGAAATTAAGATGCTGGTATAGAGCATACCTCAAATAAAATTTAAATAAAACATATTCTAAAGAATTCTTATGTGCTTTTGTCTTCTCCCACGTGGATTAGCAATATAACCCGGTTAAGGGGTTTAACCACAGAGATGAATACAATAACTTTATCCCTGGGACCTTTACAGACAAATAGTGAACCCGAATAAAAGATACTACACTAAAAAGCGGGGATTACCATTCAGTGAAATTATCAATATACATAGCAGAGAAGACTATGTGGGATTTGGGGATTATTTTTGAACACTATTGCAAAAAATGTGTGAATGAAAATATGTGTAATTCTAAAATGTGGTTGGACCTGCATCGGGAGGGAGATATAGAATCCCGCTGTCTACATGTTGCTGCCTCATTTGCCTCCGTGGCCTCGCTTCAACCTGAAGTGAGCACCTGCCCGGGCAGTCAGATTGACGGCTTCCGCTGCGCGTGTGAAGGTGTTGTTGTGTCTTTTAGAGGGAATGTATGCACGCCTGTGTGTGTTTGTGGGTCTGACCTTGGCAGTGGCCCAGGTACTTGACCTCGATGCGTTCCTGCTTCTGACAGGACGCCTCCTTCACCTGGCAGGGGTTGTCATAGGAACGACCATCTGAGGCACACACCGGGTTGAAGCTGATGTGGGAGCAGTCGATGTTGCAAACACACCTGCAGAGCGAGCAATCCCATTAGAGTCAAAAAAACGTCCTTGCTTTTTATTTATTATCTATGTCAAGATCTAAAATAAATGAGACAAATGAAGAATTAATGAAAATGAGAGCCTCTGGATTCTGAGAGCCTTGTGTGTTTGACTGCGAGGGACACAGACTGACAATTCGATTGGGGATTAAAAAATGGAAACAGAGAAAAAAAAGACAGTACAGCTTGCACTCATTCAGGACGTTGGACCATGCATAGTAATCCTGTTCAAACGGGGTTTTAGCACATTCAACTTGACACAATAGAAAATGGATTTTTACTTTGCAAAAAGAGTCAGGCTGCACAGAGGGCTTGATTGGCAAATGATGTATTCTCACAGACAGGAAGCAATTATTTATGAGAGAATTGTAGATACCAAAGCTGTACATGTTGGTGTTGAAGACCAAATGGTAGCACACAACGCAGCCACCCCTTTAAAGCTGTCAGATATGTTATTTATTTTAGATAACATTGAAACTAGCCTAAAATAGAAATATACTAACTTGAAAGCTAATATTATCATAGCGCACATTGAAACACTTTGGTGGAAGAAGAAAACATCACCGACGATTGTAGAACAGCTTGTTTCTGGTGATACACCAAGGCTTTTTAATATCCTTTAACAAAAGCCATTCGGCTGAGAAATTCTGAAAAGGGATCTCCATGAAGATGAGGATGACTGCAGAACACTGACTTCGAGGCCACATGCATGTCTGGTGTTTTATTGTCAGAGCTGAGCATTAAATTGTGGCGAACATTACCTTTAAATGGGCATTTTCTGTTATTTCCACAAGCAAGATATGATCTAATAGCCTGATTAGCCTAAACATCTATGTATGTACTGCTTGCAACTGATGAACACTTCAAGTGCAAGATGTTCCATTGAAAAGCTTTTGTACATAATTGAATAAAAGTTAAATTAAAAGTGTTAGTTTTGTCTTTGGCAAATAGCTGCTGCTTACACCCTTATGATTCTCCGTATTATCTTAATGTTATTATATATTCAATTACTTCCTTTCATGAAGCAGATATTGCTGATGTATTTTTGTCGCAGACTGTAATGCGTTAATTTCTCAGCAACTCGGGCGTTTACTTGATGCTTTTGGCTCTTGCAAATTAACCGGGCAATTTGCTGTCGCACCACAATTTCCGGTGAAATGTAAGTGCAAGACATTCTGTGTTTGTCTCTGTGTGGGCTCCTCTGCGTGTGCGACATCTGCACAAATGATGGAGGGAGAGAGTCAGCACGTACACCTGCGTGCTTGTGCATATGTGTCTGTCTGTCTGTCAGTGGGTCTGTGTGTGTGTGTGGGTATGTAATTTGGCATAAGTGCAGTGTGAACCTTAACTGTGTGGCAGGCCTGATCAGCAGAAATCACCCAGATTGCCTTCCCCAGACAATGCTGCTGAGTAGCGCTGAACGCTTGATTCTGTAATTATAAATCTGTCATTATTCTCCCGGTCTTTTCATTTTTCTCTGGTGCCAAGCTCGCAGTAAAGCACAGGCATTCAGCTGTCTTACAGCTGGATTTGC
>NC_048417.1:23846189-23854068 GCF_013103735.1 Etheostoma cragini | reverse complement strand
CCCCCCCTCGTCACCCCACACGCACACACAGACATCTTCTCAATCAGCCATGATGATTCGTACCGCTGACATTGATGTTGATTGAAACGCCGTGAAGCAAAGCGTTGCGGTGCTCAGCTACTGTTGTAATGATGGATCAGCAAAGTAAGAATGATGTGAAGAAAGTCTCGGTTATGCCTCAGAGGAGACAGTGTTCAGTATCAAAAATCCCACATGACACTGAAGGTGAGAAGGTTTCATGCTGAGACACGATGTAACACCCTGACATAAAGGGTCAGTTCACCCACATTTCCCCTAGACAATCTCTAGCCAAGCAGATAGTTTGGGTTTTATTCGCAGAGGTTTTTCATTTGTTTTAATTTCTTCCCCAAGACCTTGCTGTCAACAATTTTAAATGGAAAAGGAAAACTCATCCCTGAAAATAACTGTTGACAGCATGTTCAGTGCATTTTCCAGAGAAGTCTGTGGAAAGATGTTCGGCTGTTATAATTTTTTTAATGTGTATTTTTTTACCCGCCACGAATAAATCTCCATCTGCTTTCCAATTAGGTTCTAACTCTATGCTCCTCCTGCCTTTGATGTATGCGTCACCTCTGTCGCTAGTTAGCTTTGTATTCACATATTCTGAGCTTTTCACAGAACAATAAAAATCCTAAACTAAAAGAAATGTCAGACTATACCATAAACAACTCAGACTAAAATTTTCACATTGAATTTTCTGTATACAAAACTCACAGGGGTGTCATAAAAAACATTGGTGGCAATGCTCCATGTCTCTCTCTGCATCTCTCTGTCTCTCTCTCTCTCTCTCTCTCTCTCTCTCTCTCTCTCTCTTTCTCTCTCTGTGTCTCTTTCTCTCACCCCCAACCGGTCGAGCCAGATGCCCCCCCACCCTGAGCCAAGGTTCTGCTCGAGGTTTCTGCATCTTAAAGGAAGTTTTTCCTTGCCTCTGTGGCCTAGTGCTTGCTCTTGGTGGGAGCTGTTGGGTTTCTGTAAATAACATCCCAGAGTACGTTCTAGACCTGCTCTTTATGGAAAGCGCAACGAGATAACTGTTGTTGTGATTTAGCGCTATTTAAATAAAATTGAATTGAATGCTGCTGAATGCTAATACAAAAACATTGAAGCCTTGTGCAGCTACTGCCAATTCAAAGTACACTGGCCCCTAACTCCTCAGGGTTGAAGGCAAATACTGAAGCCCCCCCTGTATTTTTACAACAACATGTGACAGTATAGTATTGTTGAAAATACTAAATTTAGGAGCGTGACCTGGGGAGCTGTAAACAATACCTGTTTGGCAGCATTTAAGCAGAAAGACAAGTCTCCAGTGTCTCTCTCTCTCGTTGTTGGAGTGGAAGCAGACATCATTTTCTGGGGATTTTCTCATTCAGTCTTTCATACACAATCGAGAAAACAATTATCTATTTTAGTTACAGATAGTTGAAGCTTTAGTGTGTAACTTTTTGTATAGTAATGAACATCCGCTACAATCAAGACATTGCCAAATGAGTTGTTAAAAAGCTAATTAAGACCATCAGCTCCACACAGCCCCCCCGCTGTATTTCTCAGTATGTCTGTTTTCAGAAGACGGTGTCGTCCGGCGACTTTTGCTCGCTGAAAATTGAGAGAAGATAATGACCGCTTCATAAGAGTCCATTATTAGAATCCTCCGTGTCCTCCTTGGCTACTAGCAACTTTGGCTACTAGAGGAGGGGTGGGGGGGATGCACTATCACGGGAGGCTTGTGTCATGTCCATGCGCCAACAGCTTTGCTGTCATTACGCATAATACCTCAGGGGGGAAATAGAAACTACGCACTATGGCTTTAAAACTACAAATCGTTTTTGAAAACTTCTAAATGTTAAATCTTGTCTTTAATCAGAGTATATTTTATTGTTACAAATGTACCCACTATCATTTTCTATCATTGGGTCACAGGCAGTGTCCATAACTCTAAGAGGGATAGATACACACCCCTACATCCATTGCATTGAGGTGGATGCAGATACCATACACTTAAAGCATCTCAAAACACTTAATGCATCTGCAGAACTAGAAAACACGAGAGGCAAGTTGGATTTTTAGAAGTAAAACATTAAAAATGATAAAAACTTTGAGGCTGCCTAATTTGGCAATAGGCAGCCTCAAGACAAGATTAGGCTTACAATTAAAGTGTCTGTGTTATCATAAAAAGTATCTAAATTAGAATAGTTTTAGCATGATAGGAGCAGCGAGAAGAATTGTGAGGGGCTAAGAATCAAGGAAAAAAAATCTTTAGAGGTTCTGAACTAAAAGGAAATGCCCACACGTAGTGTGTATAGGCTTAAAACTGCACACATTTACACCCCCCACCCCCCATCCTATCAGAGTCTTGGCCATCCCGACAGGCCGCTGTTGGTCGCTGGCTGATGTCTGGGCTTCATGCATTTTTAATGAGGCCTCTCACTTTTTCCACAATGGGCACTATACCACTAGACTGCAGTGCGTCAACACATCCTAATGCTACTTGCACATACACTCCAACACCTGCAAACAGGCGTGCATCCTACATGCACCAGACAGCAAGCGCTTTGTCATAGACCTTGTTTTCCCCCCCATTTCATTCACACACATAAAATCCTTCCTTCACACTATCTGCTGAGAGGCACAAAGTGGGTAGAGAAGTGGTAGTGGTGTGTCACATATGCGTGAGGATACTTTCTTAGCAGGATGTGTTGTATTGATTAGTTCCCTGCGATTATTTCCCTCCCATCAAAGCCCCCCCTCCCCAAGACTGTCTGCTAACTCCCAACTGAAAAGGCCACTTTACACACACACACACACACGCACACACACACACACACACACACACGCAAATGCTTCAGGCCAACATATCCACTGACTGCCTCATGCTGTGTACAAATCCTGCAAACCTTATTGCAACTGAACATAGCACTGGTTTTCATAATCCTTAGCCTCAAATTTCACTGTAATCCTTTAAAATAAAAGTCAAAGAGGCACACGGGCAGACAGGGAGAGAGAAAGAGCTAGAGAGAGTGAGAGAGAGAGAGAAAAGCAATGATAAAACACAATGAAAAGGGAGAAAAAGAGAAGAGGGGATACATTCTATTTTTTTGTATATAGAGTATGTATAAAATGATAAGTGATGGGAATAACAGCTTTATAAATAACGGTGTTATTTCTTTTTTCAGTAACGAGTAATCTAATTGGTTACTCTTCCCGTCTTAATAACGGTGTTACAGTTACTGCCGAAAAATGGGTCGCGCTACTATAATCGAAGCAATTTTTTTTCATCAGACCAACTAGATCTCTAGGAAAGACTTTTAATCTTCGTTGGTTAGTGGGCCGTGCACGAGAAAAGCGCGTAAAAGCTGATGATTGGCTGGGGTTGAGTCAAATTTCATGGTAAGCCAATCAGAAGTAGAGTTGGTCGGGTGTTCAAAAGCACGCAGAGTCAGAAACACAACGAACAACACAAGCAAGTCAGTCAACGAGAGACAGGTACGCAAGGGCAATACATATAAAAAGTTCCAAAATATTTATTGTGTTATTTGTATGGATCCACTATATAAACAAAATATCTACATACATGACATCTGATTGGAGGCTTGTCTTACTTTGTCCCACCGCAACATTAAAATAGTTTAGATGTAATAATTTACTGTATTAAGTGTCCCTTTCATTATAATATTCAGATTTACCATAAATAATTGAACATGCCAATGTTTTTTAAAGTTGAAAGTAACACATAAGTCACTTTCTGAAGTAACTAGTTACTTTTATAATTTGTAAATGAGTATCTAATTTAGTTTCTTTTTGGAAGAAGTAACTAGTAACTGTAACTAATTACATTTTAAAAGTAACTTGCAAAACACTGCTATTGATCAGTGACAGAGAATGAAAGTATTATACACACACACACACACACACACACACATACACTCAAATAATATTGCAGTGTTCTGTGGCAATAAACACTGTGAGTTCAGTAATCTTGGATGGATAACTGATCGGGCCTCCTGGGTACAGATCTGAGGCCCAAGCGGTCTTGGGGCCAGAAACTCTGTTTGAAGTAGAGATGCAGTGATCCAACTCTTTCAGACTTCCAGTGAGCTGTATGCCTCACTGTGGGACATTCCTTTATGTGTAGGGCAAAACCTCATTATAAGTTGCACTTAAATGCACCATATGTGTACAAGGTGCACCTGAACTGCACAATGAAGTCCTTTGGGAGCCCACAGGCTTTGCCGTTCGTTGTTTCTTTACATAACTCAGGGAATGCAACATGTTGCCCCCCTGCTGATTTCAGGAAAGCAGGAGGGATTTCCAGATCTGTTGCTTCTCCGTCATCTCAGTCTGGCAATGGCCATGGTTTCTCAAAAAGTTTAGCTGCAGGCTACCAGTGAGCTAACGTTACCTTGTGTCTTTAGCTGCATGCTACCTCCCAGTAAGCTTTGCTGTGTTGTCTGTGTGTTTTGTTGTTTTCTTCACGCACGTGCAAGTAGGCGGGGATTTACAGAAACTGTATATAAAAACGGGATTGAACTAAATAGATAAACCGTATTGTCACTGAAACCCAATCCAGATATTTGGGTTAGTATTGGCCCGATATTGGATATATATATCGGATTGGTGCATCCCTAGTTTGAATTGACTGTTAACAGTTGTCATTGTAAAGGCCATCAAATTACTACAAAGAGACACAAACTTACTTTAAAGAGATGTAAAAAGACAACAAAGAGTCACAAGACAACTACAAAGAGATGCAAAACCTCCACAGGAGGTAGGATGGGTGGGGTTGGGGGGATGTACATGTCTATACCCAGTTAACCAATGTCTCGTAATCTGGATGTCAGTTATGTGTGGAGGACTTCCAGTGGATGTTTGTGATGATGATGCTGTGTGTGTGTGTGTGTGTGTGTGTGTGTGTGTGTGTGTGTGTGTGTGTGTGTGTGTGTGTGTGTGTGTGTGTGGTGTTATGGGGCTAGGATGAAATAGCAGTTTTCTCCTGACCAGAATGCTCAGTGAAAGCATAATTCCTAAGCACATTCTGACATAACCCTTCATCATAATTGTCAGACATTCTTTCATGCTGTCAAATTATAATATGCATAACTATAATAATCAGGTATAGAAAATAAAAAAGTTTTTTTTTAATTATTACACTGAAGACACTGATGGTTTTTTCTCTGATGGCAACATAGAATGTTTTTGAAGTGTGTTGACATTTTGTTGACATTTTGAAAAGTAATGCATTTATTGCATCGTGGTTTTATCGTGTGTGTGTGTGCATTCACCCAGCTCATGCAAAATAAAGGCAGACTTTGACCTTGCCCGTTTGCTTGTGACTTGTTGTCTGTCTGGCTTTTCATTGAAATTCCCTTTAGTTCTCCATAGAATGGGCATTAATAAGGACACAAGTGCGGGCTTTGAATAGCCCTTCACTCCTTTCTCAAGAAGTCTAAACCCAGCATTCACAAAGCAAGTGTTCAGCCCTTCTCTATGACTAAGTCGCTGTTTGCTCCTCCTCTACCTTAATTCTATGAACACTAATGGGTAATATTGATGGGTTCGAAAGCATGGGTTTTGGGGGGTAATTACAGTTTTACACCACAAATGGATCTAAATGGGTTTTTGCGACACTCTATTGATCCTTCAGGGGTAAATTGCTCTTTTTGCCTCCAGCCAGAGTACAGACAGCTGCAGAGGGATGGTGTAAGGATAGCAAGGCTCTTTGCCAGAGCACGGTCAAATGCAGTGTAGTAACAGCCAAAAATAGATTCAACCAACACACAGTATCCCAGTCCCATCACTGAGCACATGTTCTGTTCCTTATTTGAATCCGGGTGGTGATTTATAAATGACAAATGCATTTAAATGCATGTTAAATGTCTGTGTGTGTGTGTGTGTGTGTGTGTGTGTGTGTGTGTGTGTGTGTGTGTGTGTGTGTGTGTGTGTGTGTGTGTGTGTGGTGTTATGGGGCTAGGATGAAATAGCAGTTTTATCCTGACCAGACTGCTCAGTGAAAGTATAATTCCTAAGCACATTCTGACAATAACCCTTCATCATAGTTGTCATGCATTCTTTTATGCTGTCAAATTCTAATATTAAATAATTTAATAATCAGCTATAGAAATATTTTTTTATTTGTTATTATTATACTGATGGTTTATTTCTCAAAGGCAACATAGAATGTTTTTGATGCCACCAGCAGTTGTGTCTCAACATTTGTTTACATTTTGAAAAGTAATGCATTTATTGCATTGTGGTTTTAATAGTCATTTGAGTCTAGCATGGTGCCAGACCTCTGAATTGCTGCCCACATTTTTACAGCAATTCAAAGAAGTTCATATTTTTTTTTCACTCAGCCAATCAGAGCTTTTCAGGTGAGATTTGTGTGCCAAAGCCAGATTGTTGGTGGGGATGGGATCGACACAGCTGCCAATGTTGTCGGGTTACTCTTTACTTAAAGGTATAAGAGCGACATGGCCCTGTCATGAACGTGTCATAATACATTATGAAAAAGTCATAAACGTTTATGACATAATGCTTCTTTTAGTAAGTGTAATTTGGTTTTGTCATGACAGGTTATGGTTAGGGTTAGGGTTCAAGTGTTCAAGACAGTGTTATGTCACTCTTATGTGGAAAACTTCAAGTACAGTGTTACCGGTAGAAGTAGATTTTTGCCAAGTTTAGAGTTCATGATATAATCCTAGTAATGGCCCGAGCCCACAGACATGAGTTGACAGGAAAAACAAATGAGCATTGGATAGGTTGTTTTATCCTTGTGTCATAGGGAAAAGCAACCAACAATAAAACAGTCAGAAAATTGTTGCCTTTTCTCGCCAGGGTTGACATCTTCTTTGATGTCTTTTATGATGTTGGCGCATAGAAGCACAGAGCATTCAAAAGCAAAATGAGAATTATCTTGTTGTTGCTGTAAGGGGGAACAGGATTGTTTCTGGCACTATATCAGCCAATTCATGAAAAACAGCAAGTTACAATTGGTCAGGATCTAACATGAAGCCATGTCTGTTGGCCAAAGTTACAGCACAAATGTATTATTGTCTAACCTGACACAGTGGCCATATATTCTGATCCCAACAGAAACAACTGAAGAATTAGATCTTTTGGGAAATACAATCTCATCAAGAGTAAAATGACAATATTGACGCCACTCTCATTTTTGTTGTGTTCAATTTTAAATAGAATGTCGGAATTTCTGGGTTTCCAGGAAATGTCATGGTTGGAAAGACATAACGTTATTGGCTCTATGAAAGACATTGACAAAGATGAAACCTAAGGACATTTACTCAGTAATTTAAACCAAACCAAACAAGATTCTTTTTGGCACCTGTAGCACATTGCGCATCACAACAAGCCTGTATACATCAAGGTCTCAATGAAAAGAAGGGAGAGCATTGCAGCGCTGGGAGCACTTTACAACCTATTTTATACAGTTTATGTTTAAAACTCACATAAGAAAGGAGTAGTGTTTGTGATGCATTCAGGTTGTAAAATTAAATGAGAACCAAAGTCCAGATTTTATTTTTTAAATCAAAATAATTAAAAAATGTAATTGTGAACAGGGAGAATCAATATCGTTATTTTATCTTAACAATTAATCATGCAGGCCTAGTAGCTAACAGGATTTGTATTGTTTGTATGAAAATCGGAAAAATGCATTAGATTACCATCAATGGGTGAGTGTTACTTCTTACTGTTTAGGAGAGATAAAGTTATTGCGGTATGTTATACATTTGTATTGCTGTTGTTTGGGTATAGATGGTGATGCTGTGTTAATGTGCCTAAAGCTGTTTAATACACAGTGGTGTGCGTGTGTGGTGCGGCTGTTTGTTTTGTTGGGGGGGGGGGGGGG
>NC_048417.1:23843316-23846179 GCF_013103735.1 Etheostoma cragini | reverse complement strand
AGAAGGCCCTGGCTGAAAGCCCACGGTACGCTTTATAATAAACATCACTTTTCCATCACCTGCCTTTTGATTACAGTCAACTCTCTCCACTCAATGTTTGATTAACTAATGGTTTGTTTGATTAAAATCCGATGCCGCTTGATTGGAATGATTTTAATCAAAATGATCCAACGCTGTGCCAGTGGTTGGCTGCTGTTTGATGAAAAGGACTTGCAGTTGGGTTGCAATCACCCGTCGGATATTTCGCCAGAAACATTATTGTCATCCTACCTTGGGGCTTTCAAAAGACTAAAGAGCACTTGTAGTTTTACTTGTAGAATATACAATGAAATATTCATATGTCTGTTTGTGTCAACTGCTTTTTTAACAAGATACATTATTGGGTTAGGCAGCCTCTCTTGTCTTTAATATTGCCTTCTTATTGTGGGAGCAAACATCCCACGGTATATATTGTGTAATTGCCTTTGTTGCAGGTATACCGCACATGCTTGAGGCTCCATTTTCAGTTTTGTGTGCTCACATCCTCGACAGTACATTGTGCTGTATTGACCATATGAATTCTACCTTTGGGGATTGAGAAATTGCCAATAAATCTATTTCTGTGGGCTAGTAGAATATTAAGGAGCATTTGTGAAAGTGGGTGGCATCAGTAGGAGTGGACTCCAGCTGTTTGGTATTTGCAAGAAGGCTCAGAATGCATCATGAAACCATTCGTTGGCATTACGGTTATTGCACACCAGGGTACATTATCTTTCCATTACATCAGGCAGTTTGATAGAGTCAACTCTCAGGGCACTTCTAATTTCTAGCGGTACGTCTGGGATTTCTTACAAGCAGTGCTTTCCTTTTGCTGATATCGGCTGATCCTTGTGCCACACCAAATCAGCAGTCTTGGTTCATTTAAGCTGTAGAAAGCAAATACACTGATGCTACTGTCTGGTGCTGGAAACAGTTTACCAGTTGAGCCTTCATCTAATTGGGCTTTGCACCGGCATGTGTATTATGTAAGAGAAAGTTTCTATTAGGCCTTTGAGTTTTGCCCCAAAATCATATTTGACGATGCTTTGTATTAATATTCAAATATATTCAAATATTTATTAACACTATTTTGAACATTAAATGCCTTCTGTAAGATCTATATTTGTAGCAAAAGTAAGTTGTGTATGTCCACCAGAGGGCAGTGTATCAGTCAATGTCAATAGACAGGCAATGATGTTTTCAGATACAAAATACGCTGTCATGACTGTTTTTTAAATTAAAAGTCAGACCCTGGATTAAACACAAACAGTATGCTTTTGACAGGTGTCATCCACTGTTCTTATTGTATTGCGTTATTGGGCCTCATGTCTCCGCAAACAAAGCGTGTCAGCAAGCAAATCTCTCGCTCTTTTATGACGTGCATGGGGGAGGCCTCGTGGAGAGGATAGCATGGAGTTGATTCTGGCCTGCCTCGGCCACAATCCCTTCCCCTTCTCCTCTTCCATCTTGCCGAGATGTTGACAGGTGGGCTTTCAAGTTGCTGGTCTTCACGTGTTATGTGAGTTTGGTCCTATATATTTTACACATCGCTTTGTCCTTACTCGCAATTTTGCCCTTTTTCGTGGAAACCCAAAGTAGCGTGGTTGTTGTATGTGTTGGCGCAGCCACTGTTTTGGTATATAAAATAGGCGCTAACCAGGATGCTAACGTTACCCACAGGAGCCCAGATGACCAATAATAGCCTCGCTAATGAGCTCGCGATTCACAACTTCACCAGGCGCAAAAAAGCAGCAGAATGTGGAATTAAAACGTTTACAAGCAAACTCATTTACAATAAACACTTTACTTAAGGTGTCATCCGGAAATTTGTGAAATCCATGAAATAATAAACTTTTTTATATTAGGCTATATTTATTTATTACAAACAATAACAGAAGATGGGAATCATTTAAAAACATTTCAGCTAACTACGATTTTTTGATTGCTATTGTTAGCTCAAAACGCCTTCAACTGACAAGCGTTGTTGTGTTTGATGCTAACTTGTAGCCGGCAGTAAACAGACTTCGTTAAGTAGTTCCATTTGAACTGTACTGACATTACAGAAGACTCTCGTTAGCATCTGGCAGGCTAGTTGAGACAAAGTGACGCATGCGCAACTCACATCTGCACTCGTTGCGAAGTAACACTTGACACCGACTGACAATGAGTAGTGACGGCCATAACAGGTTTGAGGGCGGCCTCATATTCTTTTGAAGTTTGGAGTCAAAGCCCTAGTTTCTATTGCTGCCTCTTTTACATGCATCCGTCGCATCTGCAATAAATGGTTAAAATTCATGACAAACGTTTCATCACTGAACTAGTTTTCCTTGTGCGAGTCAAAGTCATTTTTGGCCTGACATTGGCAAGTCCTGTAAGGATAGTAATTGGATTTCCAGAATAAGCTAAAATCTCTTTTCTCTCTGCACCCTGCTCAAGTAATTGAGGTTAAATGAAGTGGTCAACCATGCACTAAACCTCAGTGGGTGTTCATGGGCAGATGTGTGTAGTATAAAGAAGAGTTCTAATCTAAGTTCTTCAGTGTTCAAACTCAGCAAAATGCTTCAACTAAAAATGTCTCTTTTTTAGTCTCTTTTTCTTATAGAAAATGTTAAAAGTTGTCAAGATCACTCGAGTGTAGCTGTGAAGGTCAACTGGTGTTGCATGGCTTTGATAGCAAAAAAGCATTTTGTGTGTGTTTGTGTGCACAAACTCACCAAACATCCTCTGCGTCCACATCGCATTCAGCACCAAACTGGCAAATATCACAGGTGGACGTTTCCTTCTGCCCTGCCTCGGCGGAACCCTCTCCTCCTAAAAGTGCGAGAAAGAGCGGGGGGGGGGGGGG
>NC_048417.1:23814032-23843306 GCF_013103735.1 Etheostoma cragini | reverse complement strand
AATGCCTCTTTCATTCGAGACAGATTTGTAACAACGTGTCTGTAACAATATTTGTCTAATACTCAACTGGTTCATTCAACGAGAGTATAAACCTGTAACAAAGGCCCGTAACAATGCCTCTCTCGCAACGTGACCGTGAGAAATCAGCCTTGGACGGCTCAAGTGCATTTATATTCTGCCATATCCAGCCATAATCCCACAGAAGCCATCCCCTTCATCCTTTCCCCTATTCTACACCCTCTTCTGCTCCCTTTTGACTCTCCTTGCCTGAATCTCATCTATCACTCCCAGTATCCCCCACTGATCTTTTTGGAGTCCCTCTTTTATTTCATCGTGCTGATTTTCTCACACGGTGAGTGCGACGTCTCCTTGGTGGCGGGGTGGATACCGGCGTCAGGTTTATGGTGGCTTAGGGACCCTGCCGGTGCATATCACGCCTCATGAACGGCCGAGGGGGAGAAGAAAGGAGAAAAAAAAAGCAATCTGGCCAATCTCAAATTGCATTCTCCCATCACAGAGGACTCATCCAGTCTCTGCAAGCTTTCGCTCTTCTTCCTTTTCCCTGCGGCCCTCTTCTCCATTAGAAAAGCTCTATTTTTAAACTCACTAGGGCTCGGGAGGACAACTTTGCCAAAGAAGACAAAGAGGTGGAACTTGTCATATCTTTAATCTCACTGAGACAATCCCATGCACAGACCCCCGCGCTGCTGCCACCATGCATTGCTCCCATGTGTCGCCACTTTCATTTTCCCTTCTGAAACTTTGGTTATTTCTTGTGATCCCTGGGCTGGGTGAATCAGAAAGAACTCTGGTAGAGAGGTTTAACCTGATTTTCCGCAGTCAAGATTAAGTTGGCCTTTGACTCTCTTATTCTAAGGTCAAAGTGAGTTAACGTTTCTTCCCTGTTAAATCAAGTTGGCATGTGACTTTCCTCCTCCACAATTCTCAGCTTGGATTTTGTAGCTCGTGGGTCAGATTATCCCAACAACTCCATTCGCCTATTTTGCCTGTGTCCAAATACACTGTGGAGCCTACAAGATTGAAAAGTTCCTATGCTGAGGATGTTAAGCTCCTCTCAAACGTCCTGACTTTGCTTTCAATGTTTCCTCATTCCCTTTGAAGCTGTGTCTGAAGCTGCAGGTGTTGGAAGGTAGCCACTGCGGCGCGGCAGCGTGTCCTGTGAGTGCTGGGCATTTGCAGTCAGGAGGCAAGATGTGCATTCTGTATTCACAGCATCGGGTCGCCACCAATGCATCTTGAATGCCATATTGACTAAAGTGTACACACCGAAAACCTCTTTTGGCAGATATGTTCATCTATAATTCTAGGATTTAATCTATTGAAAGCTCCACTGGATCCTTATTTGTTTCCAACATATTCTTGAATTCATCTACAAACATTTCTGTATTTGATGATATGATAAATAAGCCACTATAAATAAAGTGAAGGCATCTCAAAATAATGACATTTAAGTTGTGAAAGAAACATTTTGTCTTGTAGTGACCAGGAGCTGGAAGTGCATGCAAAAACTCTTTATGCCGCCACCTGCCTCTGCAACCGATATCATGAACCTCATCATAGTTTATTGAAAAGATTTTTTGTAGCCTGTTGTCGTAATCTTACGTTGCCCACCAAGAATTACATTAGGTAATGTAACAGGTATGTATTTGTTGTCTCAATCCCCAATCCTCAATCTCAAAGGGTTGTTTCCTCCTGAGCCACAGAAGACATCCTACAACTCACACTGCTACTCTTCCTGACTTAACTGATCTGGATGTATAAAATCTTAAAATTTCCCCTTTTAAACTCAGTAATGCGAGCAATACCTCCAAACCCACGTTTCTAAATTCAGAAACATTCAAGGTGTGTTGTCTGTGTCGTTCTCAAGCAGGGCTTTAGTACTTGAGTCCGGACTCGAGAACCTTTTCTGTTGTCCTGGACTTGGCTCTGACTCTGCCGTTCGGCCAAGTATTTGACATGGTTTCAACCGCGTCCATCATGTATGCTTTTGTTCCAAAGTAACTTTCTCCTTCAAAACAAAACCACTGATGATTGATGCACTCCTTCAGAAGACAAGTATCAGTTTAAGTCAAACTCCATCTAGAACAGGCATTGTGATTGGTTTGCCTGGGATATGCCCGGCTGCATCATATACCTCAATCATCAGGTATTAATCATTTTCATTTTGGCCACAGACACAATGTCAGCAAGCACTTTGTACTATAGATTCCTCAGGACAAGTAATATGTTCAACAATAGGAACAATAATGGAAATATTATGGTCTAATTTGACACTTTCTTTTAACAATCTTGACTGTCTCTCATTTGGACTTGGTCTTGACTTGATGTAGACTATTCCTGGTTTTGGACTTGTCTTGCACTCTTCAAAGGTGGACTTGACTACAGCCCTGTTCTCAAGTGTTCAACTGTGCATGACTGTGCAATTATATCGGCCTGTCTTCTGTCAAACATCAGAGTGTAAGGTACTGTCGACGCTGGGAATGTAGCTGATTGAATTAGCCAATTGTGACTCTTTGACCACTGTTGAAATGTAATTTCCCTCATTTCCACCTGTTGTGCACTGCATGTAGTGTTGTGTGAAATCGCAGGGCTCTCGCGGGGACCAGAGCTAGCCAATCTCTCTAGCTGAATTGTACTCTGTCAAATGATCAGCTCCACATAAAGGCTTTTGGGCAGGCAAGCATGTAAGCTCTCCCATGACTCTCCTCTTCTACGAGAGAGAGGGGGGGGCGACAGTGGACTGTGCACATTTTTGTAATGCCTGCTCAGATTTCTGACCCTCGTGCACGTACATGCAGGACGCAAATGCCGACATTGTCTCCTGTTTGTCTTCTTTTGCCTGTCCTTTGCTTCCTTACACTACAGCTAACACATCTTGTATGCACTCTCACACACACTCTTCCCCAGATCCCCATACACGATACTGCAGGCACAATTACCAAAGGTGGCTTGGGACCGGCAGTGTTTTCCACTTCTCAAATCCCTGATAGAGTCTCCTGTAGCACTAACACAACATCTCCCCTGTTTCTGCGTCTGTTAATCCCTGGAATCAGGAGACACAGCTGGGTAATGACTGAAATGATTAGCTCATCTACTGCCCCCGCAATCAACCCCACCAGCTCCTACATCACCTAGTATCGATCCACGCTTGGCCTGGACCAGTCAACGAGCCTCCTCCGTGACTACTGTCCTAGCCTCACTTTCCTGTCCCCCAAATCCTCTTTGCTTTGTTCCTTTAATGTCGAGGAGTTTGCTTTAATTAACACAATACTTCCTTTATGTACACGTAGCTTTGTGTGACTTTAGCACAACAGGGAGGGGAAAGAGGACTACAAGGCAAAGGCAAGGGAAATTGAGATGAAGTTACTAAGACTATGAGAAGAATAGATTAGAGTGAAATGATGAGTTAAAGGGGAGATAAGCAGGATATAAACATCCCAAAGGTGCTGTGAAGCTGCCACAGAGGGTTAAAGAGCATCTTTAATCCCCTTACTGGTGTCGGGAACTTGGCCTTGCTGTAAATACTATATGCGGGCAAATTCACATAAAAACAACAACATTCATCTACCCTTTCCAACAGAAGATGGGAAAAGTGTTTCTGTTACCATAAGTTGTAAAATAGAAGCAGAGACAACAACTGTGCACGGCAAACTAGAAAACAAAATATGTGACCATATTTTATTTTCAGTTTTATTTTGTGTATGTAATGCATACAAACATGGACACCAACAGTCTAGAGACAAAAAGACCCTACCTTATAACCCCCCCAATCTAAATATATATATACATATATGTATATACTGTGTGAACACATACATACAGATGCATATGAATATACATATACGTACACACATACAATAAAAGTAAAACGAAAATAGTCAGTGTGGTAGGTCCATATTTGCACGTTGATTTACATCATAAATGAAACTAAAGAAATAGAAAACGGTGCACTTCAGGTAAACTTGATGTAAATGGAGCGGCACCATGAGGATTGTGATTGGTTTGAAGGTGGAGGCGCTGTGGTGAAGGGTCTGGCAAGGCAAGACTAGGACAAATAAAAAACAAATATTCAATTTACTATGAATGTGATGATCCGTCGGACATTTTATGGCAAATAATTACAATGGGACTTTAAGACTACATTAGGACTAAAGAAACATTCCAAACAAATCAGATGGAGTGCTGAGATTGAAGGTGAAGCCAATTTTCTGCTTTGATTATTCACGCAAATTTGATCATTCCCCCCAACATGACAGATGTTAGTTGGAGTGCTTAGCTCGCTAACTGATTTACAAACTTCCAGGAACTCAACATTTTTTTGTATTTACTTTCCATAACCAAATTCAAAAAAACTGGTCTCAACAGCTCAAGCAATTTCACAGTCCTCATGCAACCTGACAGAACTTGTGTCCTTTTGCCAAGTAGAATGGGGGACAAATTGGCGTGTCCAAGTTGTAGACTCAAGGCTGTAACTGCTGCCAAAGGTGCCGTTGGTCGGCCTTCCTTTCCTCCTCACACTATCCCATGTTGCGCTGGATATTTCCGTATGTAGCATGCTTGTTTTTTCTACATGAACACATACTATACCGTACGTCCAATGGCACAAAAAGGGAAAGAGACAGGAAGAGAGATCGTTCATTTGAGCATGCGCACGCACACACACACACACACACACACACACACACACACACACCAAAAAGACACATACCCAAACAAAGACAGGAGATTTAGGGCACGACCACTCCGAGCTTGGTTGCGAACACACTGGGGAGAGGAGGAGAGGGCTGGGAGCGACACGCACTGTTACATCCAACATTTGGCTGCGGGTGGTCGCTGAAGCGCATTCAGTGTAAACCCCACATGGCTCTCTATTGTTACTGAAACCTGAACTGAACCTTTAAAAGGTTTAGGCTGTGTTCAGACTAAAAAGTTTACAGCTAAATTCCTTGGAGCATTTCACTGATTTGTTCGGTTCATGTAGGCAGATGATGGTGTGATTTTTTTTACTTCATAAGGCAGCTGGATTCCCGTGATATCACAAGATCACGTTAGTGGGATCACAAATCCCACGCAATCCATCTAGTCACGCTTAAAGTAATGCGTTGCGTTCCAAACAGCTGCTGACCGAACCAGTCAGCGGTGAGGAGCTACCGGCAGCTACGTACAGGGGTGGTTTAGGTGTGTGTGACAACCGCGCGCCAGGTGACAGTGTGATGCAATGTGTTGTAATACCGCAATCTGGTATTCAACATGCATGGAATCTGTTGTAAACAAATATATAGATATTAGATATTGAAAATAGGTTAGGGACAATCCAAATGACAAATTGTGCACTGACAGGATTCATCAATGCAGATTTATTTATTCAACCTTCCTATGTAGTACAATAGAACAGTGAACCACCCTGTAGACAGTTTTCTATAGCTTACCCTAATTGATATAAATGAGGTGGACAGAATATTAGAAAAACATCTTAGTATAACACAATATAATTAATCAGCAGTACAAACAGCCTCCAAGTTGACTCAAAACTCTGAAACAACAAAAACTAAACAGTAGAAGCTTAATTAGGGTGCAGAGCTGTTGTTAGACTGCAATAGCTTTCAGCTATGTGCACCTATCACATTTCTCCTAATTACATATACCCAATTGCATCGAGTGTCCCGAAAGAGTGGTATACAAGCTACAGATTAATTACCCAATGCCAGCGAAACAAAATGATGCCTATTGGCAGCTGTGATAAATCTTATCGAGGGCTGTTTTCTTCCCGCAAACGGACATGTGATCCATGTAAGGTGATACAGGAAGCAATAAACATGAGCCACATAGCTGATAATGGCCCGGGATGATGATACTGAATCTATGGTACAGTCATATTGTATCTTCACCACATCACAGATCCGACTCACCTAAGATGTAGTCTTTCAGTTGTGTGCGGAGCTCCATTAAAACAAAACTGATGACAATTAAACTATGAAACCCATCAATCAAAATGGCGTTATCAGCAGGTCGCTGTCCCAAGTGGTCAATCTGACAGGGCGAGCTGGGCTAGAGAACAGAAGACAGCCAAATAATCCATAAACATAATGGACATCAATATTGAAAAGATGACAGATGAGACTGCCGACAGAAGCCAGGATTCAATTTCTGTTCTTTTTTTCGTTCTTGCAAGAGACCATATCGCTTTCCACAAAGTCATTCGTCAGCCATAAGGCCGATGAGGAGAAGCAGAGCTTCTCCAAAAAGTGAGCCAAGGGCGGTCGTTCTAGTGACGTGGATGACAAAATGAATCAGGCACGGGGCAATAAAGATTGTGATATAAATAATGATGTTATCAAAATGCTCGGTGGGCATTGGCAGGGAAACAAAAAACACAGTCCATGTGGTAGTACTCCTGTGACCAACATTCAACCCACCAAACCATTTTTAAAGAAGCTGGAAAAGGACACAAACAGAAACACTACGTATTCACATTCAACTGACAAAGAGGGATCACATTTGAACTGTTGGAGTTTGTATACATGACCAACATTTGCTTGCATTTAAATGAGGGAGTGGCCCAGACCTATTTGCTTCTGGTCAAGAATTGATCCAACATAATTTGCCTCGTGCATAGTTCAATCTAATTGAACTTTGAGAAATAACTAGGCTTTTAAATGTCCAGCTAATTCAGGTGGTTGGGATTGACCTCTCATTCAGAAAATATAGATTGTAAATGTCCTTGTTTATTACTGCACAGTGAAATAACACAAGCAGCAGAAAAGAAGGCATGCTGTTGAGCTGCTGAGATTGCATATCACCATTGGCCAAGTTTGACCTGAACACACCATAACTCTGATAAAGTCCTCACCAGGGGGCATTTCTCACTGCCTTGCTCCCATGTTTTAGCAAGACCCAATCAGAAATGACAATTCAGTCAGTAGGGGAGTGTGACTGGTCGCTGGAGAGATGCCAGTTCCCCTCCTGTGCACTGCCAAGGTGCTCTTAAGCCAGGCACCGAACCCCCAACTGCTCTGGGGGGGCCTTTCCATGGCCAGCCCCCCCCACTCTGACATCTCTCCATTTAGTGCATGTAGAGGTACTGAGCATGTGTGTGTAATTCCGGCCTGTGTGTAATAACAACAGAGAGTGAATTGTAATTTCCCATTGCGGGATTACTAAAGTATACATTATTATTATTATTACTACTATTATTTGTAATTGAGGCATACTGGTGAATGTGGTAGATGACTCACATGCGGCCCTGTAGCTCCACTGTCACAACATATTGTTGGTAATCTTCCTTTGGCAGGTCTTGTCATGCAATGGCTGAGCCCCATCAGAGTCCCATTCTGATTCCGGTTCAGATCATTGTTACATGTATCATTATTTCAATGGTTGATGTGACATACCAAAATATTTCAGCAAATAATCTCCTGTCAGCATGTTACTGTAACTGGTTAGGTAGCAAGTTTGTGGTTGTATTAGTTGCCACTCAAACCTTTCTTTATTCTCTCAACTTTCTAGTGTTCAACTGTAGAAGTTGTTATAGTGCAAATTCAGCAGAGAACATTCTAAATCAAATAGGGTTGGGTATCCTTTTTTGCGTCTTTTTCGATAGCGGTGTTAAAACATCACTTTTAAAAGGGTGCCATTGCCTAAAAAGAGCATAAAACGACAGTTGGCAACATTAAAGAACAGCAGATTTTGTTACCCAACCCTAAACTGTTATTGGACTGATTGGCTGAATGACAAACAGTAGCTAATGCATTTTGTAGTAGCTCTCTCTAGCTTTTACAGTAGAGCTGACTTTGGACATGTTTGGCCATTTAAAACTATAGCCTCTTAATTCAAATAATGAAAAAAGACGTCAGCTGTTCAGAAAGGTGAGCAGTCAAAGCACAAATACACAGCGCTGCACTAACAAGAAACACCAGCAACACTTGATTTTGAAAGGACTCTGTTGGGGGACTCTGTCTCTGTGATGTGGCAGTGGAGCTGCTAACGAATCCCCGAACAAGGTCCCCAACTGGGTCAGAGCCTTTATGAATGGATTAAAAAGGAGGAATTACGGCTTTAAAAATTCATCTTTCCCAGCTTTGAGAGGATTAGACCCTGCATTCTGTTCTCTGCTCACTTGGATGGCCCAGTGACAGTCTTTCAATCCTGGCACCTATGTGCAGTCAGTAGGAGCTCTGGGAACGTGTATTCAGGTTGCTCCACACACTTTAGGGAGAAGTAGCCTGTCTAAACCTCCTTCTTCTTCATTCTACACTAACTAATGACAGAGACAGAGAGGGATCTGTGTTTAGTTCTTGACCATTGTAAAGATGTGCAAGTGAAACCATATTTTAAAGTGGCATTGACATTTCGAGAAACGTACTGTTCCTGAGCCTCTACATTAGCCGATCTCTCGCCCTCTCGCCTCGCTCTATCTGCGTGTGAAAACCAAACGCTTTTGTCACTCATATTTGGAACCTGCTAGCTACTTCCACCCCTGCTCCCAGTCTGCAGGCTACACTATTCGCCTCCTGGCATTTGCTTTAGAGTTAATGCTAATAAAAATAATAATTTCCCTCACTATTAATGTATTCCTTTAAGGTATGGTACTAATACCAACATTTACTGTGAATTTTGTGTTTGCCCACATTGAGGAATATTTTTTTTTTTTCTATAAAAAATAGTTTTCTGTGTAGTCTTAACACAAATAAAAACATTGCCTGAATATATACAGTGCAGTCTTAAACATATCAGTTTAGTGCCCAAAAACATATGAAGTCCTAGTAGATAAAATTGATTTTGACCGCTATTATATTTGTTTGTTTAGTTCCAGTAGTAGTCCATTAGATGTCACACAAGTCAGCCATGCTGTCTTCCTGTTTTGGGCTAATTCATCATCAGTTCTAATTAGAGAGGTATCTTGATTGTGTACCCACCCACCAAAAACTGTGTTTATGTTGATTTATAACATAAAAAGAACAATTTATGAACTAAGTAGTGGCATCTAGAATTTGGAGAGCTTAGTATTGTGCAAAAAGCATTCCACATTGCTTTGGCAACCACAGGGTGTGGAATCAGCTTTTGGGCCTTTCTTCCTCTGTATTTGCTACAGCCTTTTAGTTTGAACAGTCCCTTCCTGTGTTGTGTCCCAGACAAGATTCTGGTTTTAATCCGGAAATAGGCTGAATTAGCCTAAAGCAAGTCACATTGAACTTCAAATAACACAGGGAGAAAGCAATGCAGGCTATTCTTCCCTAAAGAGGACACCCATCTATTTTAAGTTACATTTAAGTACTAATGCATTCTGACACAGCCCTGGCCCGCAGCACTCACTGTCTATTAAACTGGAAAACAAATTTGTTGATGTTTTTTGTTTAATCAACCACACTAAATAATTCATGCCTTTGTTTCTAATTAATTTCAAATCTATTTAGTTTTATTTCATTTTTATTTGAATGTGGAAGAAGACACCACAGAGGCATCCAAACGCGGATCACCATGATTTACAATGTTTTTATTTTTTTGTCCATCTCTGCTTCCTTCCATTACTCCATTATTTCTCCTCACAGCTCACAAGCATTTTGAATTTCCTTTCCATATCTCACATCAGCATGCTCGTTGAAAATTCAATTAAATTCCTTCTCAGTTCGCACTAGCAGCTAGGCCCCTCTAACCTTGGCATATTTACTCTCCAATTCTCAGCACAATGTGGAGAACATACAGGAATGAGCTGGCAGGGAGTAACACACATCCTCTCTTTCACTGTCTCTGTCGTTATCTATTCATCCTTATGGAACTTTGTGATGCACTCTTGTTGAGTGGTTGTTCGGCAAAAAATATGCTCACCAATGTGGCTTGTATGGGCCATAAGAAGCCCACCATAACCAGTGTGGAGCTTTAGTTAATAGGTACTGGGACACACTTCATGGTAATGCGGATGAATGTTGAAAATGATACACCCAAAACTGTCTGAGCAAATATGTAACTGTCAACTTATTGCAAGAACACTTTGAATTGTCTATGGGCTGTTTTCACCAGAATGTCTGTCAAATTGTCCACTTGTCAAAAAACAGCTCTCAAATTGAAGCAACATTGCGTAACTGTACCTTAATCAATTCATTTTGATGCTACACTGACTCCAATCCAATCACAATGGTTGTTCACAATAACTGGGAGGTTGAAAACCCCTGTCATCCATACATACAGTTGAAATGCACTGAGCATTGGGTACGAACATACAAAATTACCTTTATATATATATATACTGTATATAGTATATCCAAGTGCTCCATAATCGTAGGTCATTGTCTAATACAGTGTAAAATCCTACATAAACTACATTATTCCAAAGAAAGACTTCCTAAACTCTCTCCTCTATGTAAAAAATGTGACACTCCTATTGGTGATTTGCTTTATAGTTGTGTTCTTTGTTTCAAAATACAAGGTTACTGGAGTGATATCTTTAGTTTCATGGTCTAAGGTGTTAAATATTCAAATGATCCCAGATCCAGTTTTAATAATCTTTGGGATATCCAATGAAGCTAAGGGACTGACACTGGCACAAAGCGCTTCTTGGCATATGGAATTCCCACTGCAAAAAATTGTATCCTCTTATTCTGGAAAAAGAAAGAGGGACCAACACTGAAGATATGGTTGACAGAGATGATGCACACACTCCACCTTAAGAGGATCTGCGTCATCCTTCATTAGAACCTTGTTAACCTTTGGCATCTTATCTTACAGGACCAGCAGTGTCCTGATTGCAGTCCGGGCTGGGTTATTGTGGGTAGGGATTGGGACTGTCATTTTTAGTTGGTTATTTATTTATTTACTTATCCTGATTTTCCTTCCTTATTCCTTTTTTTTCTGTAAAACGAAGCTTTGTAATAAAATTTTGTGACTTGATTTTAAAATAAAATGCTTCATAATAAAAATATTTGAAACACAAAATGCACTCAGGCTAACGGAAACAAATGGATCATCCAGCTCATCTCCTTCATCTAACCTGCATGCTTGATGTTCTAAAATGTCAACATCTTCACTCACTAATCTTCACTCACTATCTAATTCACCTGTTGGGCCACAGATTAAAAATAAATGACACCATCCCATCAGATTTTACAGCTTGGAACATTAGAATATATAATACATAACGCAGGAGCCCAGTATCATGCTTCAGCTTTTAAAAGTACCAATGAAGAAGGCCTTCATGTCCAAACACATACTGGAATGAAGGCCAAGTGGAGCACAAGCTAACCTTGACAGTGTATTTTTTATTTTGGGGTTGGTTTTGTCATTATAACTAGTGTAATAAAACTACTACAAACTACTATTTTTTGGGACTACCACTCTTCATTCTAACCCCAACCGAGCTGTCAGACACCGCCTACCAAGCCTGGGTCTGTCCCAGGTTTCTTCCTAAAAGGAAGTGTTTCCTCACCACTGTCGCACTGTTGCTTGTTCTGGAAGAAAATACTAGAACTGTTGGGTCCTTGTAATTTATGGAGTGTGGTCTAGACCTACTCTGTCTATAAAGTGTCTTTAAATAATTTTTGTTATGAATTGATACTATTATTAAAATTGAATTGAATCGTTGTTGCTATCTTTGTGTCTGGTCATGGTGATCATTTTGATGGCGAGCCCACATGGCAAACAAAGAGGACAGCAGCTGACTCATAACTGTAAGCTAAAATGCTACATTTGACCAGCAATGTAATTATAAACTGTGTCATTTGATTTTGTTACTACTGCTAAACAAGGCTAGCGTGGCTCTAGCTCGCAGAGCAGACACTGTTTTGAGTGCTTTCTGACTGCACCATGACTAGCCATTGTTGTTGAGTAGCTCATCATCACAACATTATTAGAACTGTACAATCTTGTAGCAAAGATGACAACTCTCAGATGACGATCTAGAGACACATTTTAGTATTACTTTCCCAAAAGCATGACCTGATAAACCCTTGTGTTGTCTTCCCATCGAAATTGAAAATCAACACTTTTGTTGATGCTTTTTATCAATGTTTTTAAGTTTTTCTTACTTTTTTGTCCCTTTTTTCAACACTTTTGTTGCTTTTTTTAATATCACTTTTTTGATGTTTTCAACACTATGTAAGACTAACTTGTTAACTTTGGTATTACAGTTATTTTTGGAATTTATGGTCAATTAAACTCATTTAAAGGAAATTATACCGACTTGTTTGAGTTCGAAAAGCAGAAATTTTGAATTATTTAAACTAAATTTAAAGGAAAGTATGATGATGGGTAATCAGACTGGAATATGTCAACTTTTACTAAATACTATTTGGAAACCACTTCAATTTTTTAATTTTCAAATGCTGTAAAATTGAATAAGACACCTCAACATTAATGAAAGTAGAGATTTGTACCAAAGGGTGTTGTGTGGAATCAATCATGTTATTTTAGGTAATTACAAATGGGTAGGTAAAAAGAACATTGGTATAGGAAAACGGGTCGATTTGACCCGAGGACAGCATCAGGGGTTAATGGTAAAAAGCAACAGAGTGGCCCTTTAAACCTGCCTGTGTATATCCCTCAGGCAGGAAGAAGAATGACGGAGCGTGAAACGATACAAGATAGAGAGCGAGACAAAGTCAATGAATGTGTGAAAATGAGGACGATTAGGATAATCCTTATGTTTGGGTGCATGATGCAGCAGGGACTTTGACTGAGCTAACTGGTGAAGTTAGTACGGCGTTAGCAGAGACTAAGGGGGCTTTCACACCTGACCAGTTTGGTCCATTTTAACCAAACCCTAGAGCTTTCCATCGGATAGTCAAGTTCCTTTGGGGTGGTGTGAAAATTCATCTGAACGCTGGTGAAATTTGGTCCTCTTGAAAACAGGGGTCCCAGGTCGCTTCCAAGTGCTCTAGAATTTGGTTTAGTTAAGGTGAAAATTCAATCCGACCCATATATCGGAAGTGAATAAAAAAAAGCAGAGCATTTCGTAGCCTGCAATTTCAACCTTGCACACATTAACACACCTATTAATCATTTCTGACCATACATGGCTCATCGCCCTCTCCTCTCTCGCTGTCTTGTTAGCTGCTCAAATCACCTTCTTCTAAAATAATACCAAGACTAAAGCAAAAATTAGGAAACCCAAAACGTTATAAATTTCAACGCCTTTACTGACCCTTGATGACAGAAAAAAAAAAAAATCAAACATTTCCAACATACGCTTATAAACAAATTAAAACTGAGTCTTCCTCCCTCAAAAGACCTGCTGGCATACAAAAGCATCGTCAATTAGACAAAAGGTTGGCTATGGCTTTGAACTGTCCATGTCGGAAGCTTATCTTGAGGCTTATCTTTCAAGCAGACAGGTTGATTTGTTCAAATTGAAGCAGATATCAGGAACAACTCCCCAGAAATGAAGTAGCTCTCCTGTAGGACGCTACGATCAAGACGCTTTTGTGTTCACACAGAGGTTCATTATCTGAGTTATTTCAAAAGCTCCATTTATTATCTTGCTATATTTCTCAGAGCCATTTAGGAGTACTTTAATCAAAATATGCATTTGACCAGGGCTTTCATAGTGCAGAGGAAGACATCTGTAGTGTTTCTTTAGTAGGTAGAGCTACAGCGTTTTACTGGAAAAATTCCCAAAGGTGAATATGAAAAACTAAAACATACTTTTAAGGCACAGTGCCAATTAAAGAAAATATGCTAAACAGACGAATAGACAGAAAGGTAGAGTGCTCCTTCAGAGGAAAACTCTGCCAAAGAAAGCAACAGCTTAACAGACATAACAGACATTAACGCAAAGAATCATTGTGACAAAATGGGGTGTGGTCCAACAGATCGACTCTATTGGAAATATATTCTGCCATCGACAACATGAAAGGTGTTCATAGTGTTAATAATCCAACAGCGAATTATCACCTGAATCTGCTGCTCCCTTCAGTACGGTGAGTTTCATCCCATTGTCGAGTTGTCTGAAACACAACTTCACTGTTTTGGATCACAGTCACTGCTCTTAAAGCAGCTGTTTTCAGAGGGGAAAAGCTCCAATGACCCACTGTACACTGCCTGCTCAGCAACAAACGGCAAATACACAGAGCTTGTGACTAGCCGGTGACAAGACGTATTTTTAGCATTACTTCATGTCAGACCGTTCACACTCACCTGTAATTTCTGTTAGCAGTTTAGCATCTTTGACAGGTGTAGGTCACATTTTCTAATTGTTTGAGGTCCTTTAGTACGACTACTGAAACTACTTTTTTTAAGATCATTTTTGGGGGCTTTTTGGCCTTTGATGGACAGGACAGCTAGGTGAGAAAGGGGGGAGAGAGAGAGGGAAAACATGCAGGAGAGTCATAGGTTGGACTCGAACCCTAAACCTCTGCGTGAAGTCATTAACCTCTAAGTATATGTGCGCCTCCGCTACCGACTGAGCCAACCCAGCCATGAAATTCTACATTTTTGCGAATGAAACTTGCCCTCAGAGCGTAACAAGTAGTCTTAATATGCCATTTTAAGGATTGAGGTTATGCTAATGATCAAATCCAAGGAACAGTCTTCATGAACAGTATTTATCAGGCTAAAACAAGCAATTTACAACAATTAACGTTTGTCCAGTCGGGAGAGTTTGATGAATCTGACTTGAAACCCTTTTACAAAGAAAAACTCACAGAACTGAATGAAAGTTGTAGGATAAAAACATGAAAATGTACTTGCATGAGGCTTACTGTGATGTGGTAAGCAACACTGAATGTAACACTAAAACCTTTGCACAGAACCAAGACTGTGGCTTTTGTTCCCATCTCATAGCCTAGTGTACTCATGTCATAATGACAGAAGGAATACTTACAGCCACCAACAACTCTTTCAATTTACAAATTGCATTTACATTTTGTGTTAAGATAAACTAAGTAAATCAATAAGCTCAAGAAAAATATAGACTTGATGTATACTGTGATGCATATTCATATCAAGTCACATCAAAATGATATGATGGAAGGTTTAGACATAGAACACTGTCTGATCCTGTAAGGCTGGGCAATATATCAACATCGTTATATGACACTTGATCTGGATATCATAATATCGTGACTTGAACGAGTGTTGTCTTTTCCTGGTTTTAAAGGCTGCATTTCAATAAAGTGACATCATTTTCTAAACTTACCACATTGTTCTAGCTGTTCTGTTATTTACTTTTACCCATTAGTCATTTTATCCACATTACTGATGAATATTTATAAAACTCTCGTGTAAATATTTTGTGAAAGCATCAATAGTCAACCCTAGAATATCGCCTCAACATTGATATCAATGCATCTGGTCAAAAATGAGATATTTAAGTTTCTCCATCTCGCCCAGCTCTATGCACCTGCATGCACACCTTTCCTGGGCAGACACTGCCCTAACATCCTCATCTAGCAACCCTTCTGTCCTTGGGCAAACACACACTTTAGCGGTCTTGGCACAGCAATGGCCCTTCTGTCCCCATCACCTGCTTGCTCCATTATGCATCAGTGACAGAAAATCTCAGGAAATGTCAGCCTCCAGCCGGCAACTGCTCTATACTAACTCCACCGGTGCTGGCTGGCAGCACACCGAGCCCCACCATGCCACGTCTAATCTCGCCACTAGCCTGCAGGGGCCAATCACACACCACTGAGTGTTGGAGAGGAGCCTTGACAGCCGGGTGGCGGGGGAGTGGTGGCAGGGTTTGGTCTCAAGGGAGAGAGAGGAAGAAAAACTACGAGCTAATGGCTAATCCTGTGTCCACAAGAGCACCAGAGAGGATTGGCCAGGGCTAAAGAGAGAGCTACAGGGGATAGAGGACTGGGGGCTGGACCAGGTGAGAAGAAAACAGCTGAGGAAAAGGGGGTATGAGTAAAGCCATACCAGGGTGTTGTCAGTGGTCCAGATATCTGCACTGTAACAACCATTTAATAAAGAAAATGTAAGCAGTTTGTACATCACAGCGACGTGCCAGATGGTATGCAGTCCACATTTTACTATGAAAAGACACTTTTTAAACCAAAACCATGATTTGTCTCTAACCTTAACTACGTTATTAGCTCCCTAATCGCACATTGTCAACTCTATCACCACAGCGCTGTGTAGTAGGGTCTGGCTACAGCACAGATGCATTCTGGGATAGGAGAAAACACTCTCTGGGCTAATTGCATTTTTTAAAACTAATTACAGGGTCGTGGGTGACGGTTAGCTCCAGACGGTGGAAGGAACTGGTGAAAAAACATGCCACATACAATATTAAAGGAAGTTAGTGTTCACACAATACAGTAACGCGAGCTATTTAAATTAGGGAGATAGTAAATGTTGTAAACATGTTCTTTGTAAATCTTTACAGTTGTTCCCCACAAGAACCAAGCAGACCTGCCTTACTGTACTATGTTTTCCATAGCCAAGGGATTTTGAGAAGGACAACACACAGAGAGCGGAAGTGGAGGGACATGTGAGCCATGCGCCGAATATCAGGCTTTATCCTGGAAATGTACTTCCATTGATCCAGACTATTAGCTACCCAAAACTTAACAATGTAGTTATTTTAACCCCAAAATGAATTGTTTCCTTAATCAAGTCGGTTATGTGCCTAAAACCTAAGCAAACCTTAACATAGTTTTTCCACATACCACAAGAATGATTTTAACAATTATGGGTGTCAGATCAGAACATGTTATGTGTTGTTCTGGAGGGCACTTACAAGCAATTTGAAGGACTTGTTGCTGGATCTCCACCATCTCTCAAGATAAATATCTGTCTCTTTAGCCGTGAAATGGTCCGCTTTTTACCAGCTAGTTGCTATCTTTGTGTGTTTGCTGTCTGCTGCCGAGTAGGTATCTTACAGTGTCTTAATCAGAGATAAAAATAGCTGTCTGCTGTGTCTGGAAGCGAGAGCAATGAGACTGAAGAAAACCATAAAATTGCAGGCAGAAAACCAAAACAATGACCTAATAGACTTTAAAAAGCTCTGTACAGAAGAGAGGAACGGCAGAGTTGAGTCATCATTTTATGTGTATTAATCACTACGACGACACCTTTCACTTACATATAGTCGTTAGATCCGTTCATAGAATGAAAACATTGATTATACCAGCTTTAAATACTAAATCAGTAATGAAATCAAAGTCAGATTTAGATGCAATTTGATATACTGAGCAGTCCATAGAGAGTTGATCACAGTACATTACATTCATTTAGCTGACACTTTTATCCAAAGTGACTTAAAATAACTGCATTCAACCATGAAGATACCATCCAAAAATAGCAGGATTAATGTGAATACATGAAATTAATCCAACAATCAAAAACTGCTACATTTGAGACATTACACAATCCCCCAGCCTGCAGGAGAGGCCTTCAACAGATATCAAAAGAGCTCATCTTTATCATAGGTAAAAAGAATGTGGCAGCAGCTGACTTCATAACCGCTTTGAACTTTTATTTTTACTTTACCTTTCCACAGGTTTTCACATTTAACACAGTTATTGTTGAGAATGACAGAAACCGTCAGATGAAGATGAGGGGTAAGATATTTATTAAGACATGACTCGTCTATGGAGCACTTAAACACGAAAAACATGAAAACAGCATACTGCAAAGGAATACTGACAAGTGCGCTCATGGAGTTTTCCATGGCAGTGAAAAGCAACAGGAGGTAAACTGTGGCCGGGCAATATTCCAACAGAGAAAACAAGTCAGACACAAAAGGGAATTCTTGTGTGCTGTTTTTTTTTGTGTTAATTAATTAATTAATTAACGTCAACAATTTTATTATCGCGCATTAACGCAGTTTTTATTATTTCTTTATTTTTGTGAAAGTTTGTTGCTCACAGGCTTTGTAAATACTACAAAGTAAAATTTTCTTATCACCGGAGTACTTCCAGTCTGAAATATCACCTTGACAGATGATACCAGCAAATCGTTCACTGGTACACACAGTGGCGCGAGGCTTCGGTAGGCTACGTTAGATGCAGCGTGGGGGGGGGGGGGGATAGTAGAGATAAACAAAGGCAAGAGACGCTAACAAATATCATAGCAACGTGGACAGCTACAGACTGCAGGCCCATTAGGGTTGTGGAGGACATCGGTCTGAGAATCGCAACGACGACGGCAGGTATGAGATTCCCTCAACACGCACCATCACAACAAGAATACACTTTTTTCTTTGAAAAGGAGAGGACTGCAAAAGCAACCACGCTACAACATGAACTTTATTGAAGTTGCACAGCAGTGGAATGTGTAAAATAAAGACGGTGTCCAGCGTCCTGTCACAGTGTCTCTGCTTAACAGCGCGTTGGACAGAGTTGTGGGGCTCTAAACCCAGTCCAGCAAGTGGTGCAGAGTTAGAGCAACAACAGAAGAACGTGGACATAAGAAGGAGTCGCTGATGAAGACGTTCCTACCAGATGGAAGTCATCTCTGGACATGATAAATACGTTGTTTAAGTTGAGATGTACACTAAATATTTTATTTAACTGCTACTTTATACACAAAATGCTGGTAAGTTTTTTCAGAATTCATTATTTAATTTTGCGATTAATTGCGATTAATCGGGGAAAGTATGCAATTAATCGCGATCAATTTTTTTTATCGCTGCCCAGCTCTATTTATTATATGATCTACTATACTTAGATGTGTTAAAAAGTTTGTCTCATGGAACTGTAGAGCACAGCAACATCCCAAGGCCAGAGGGGGAAAGATACATGTAATTTACAACTTAACTAGAAATATTCTTCGCATTACTATCAGTGTGCGGGCTTTAAGGTGAGCACAAAGAGACTTTCCATCTTCAGCAGATGAATGTGAGAACAGCCTTTCAGTCTCCAAGCTGCTTTTACCCTTTAGCACTTGGAACACACACATGTAAAGTAAGTTATAAAGAAAAAGTATTATTATTATTATTATTTTTATAGGTCTGCATATACACATCATTCTGCACAGGGACATTTGAACATTACAGTGAACGAATAATATGTTACTTTGCATCTACAGTTACAGTCATACAGAAAATAGCCAGCAAAAAAGAAGCAGAGATACCAGTTTTACCAGAGACAACCATAAACAGATGTCTTTGAGGACAATAATAATAATGATAACAATAATAACAATAATAATAATAATAATAATAATAATAATAATAATAATAATAATAATTTTAATAATAATAATAATAATGTATACTTTATTAGTCCCGCAAGGGAAAATTACAATTTACACTCTGTTGTTATTACACACATTAAACACAGAATTACACACACATGCTCAATACCTGTAAATGCACTAATGAAGAGAAGTCAGAGTGGGATGGGGGGGGGGCTGCCCATGGAAAGGCACCTCGAGCAGTTGGGGGTTTGGGGCATTGCTCAAGAGCACCTTGGCAGTGCCCAGGAGGTGAACTGGCACCTCTCCAGCTACTAGTTCTACAAAGAACTACTACAGACTACTATTTTTGGGGACTGTTATTGCCACTCTTCATTCTAACCCCGACCGGTCGTCAGACACCGCCTACCAAGAACCTGGTTCTGTCCCAGGTTTCTGCCCAAAAGGAAGTTTTTCCTGGCCTATGTCACACTGTTGCTAGCTCTATCTACTAAAATAAAATTGAAATTGAAATTGAAATAGTCCCCCACCTTACTTTGGGCCGTAGGGGAATTGAACCCTTCAGTTCCCAACCCAACTCCCTACTGACGGAGCTGCTGCCACCCTTAACAGTTTTTATTTTTTTAAACTAACTGAAGTTGAATTAGATGGGGCGGATTGCCTCTGCTGAACAAATGCCTACTTTCTTCACTTCATCTTGCAGAACTTTCCCAATGCTTCTGTATTGTAAGTAAATAAACATGTTGACTGTACCTTAACTGCCAATGCACCATCCCAGATCCCAACCCTCAGTAGGACGATCTGCTTCTTTAATGTAAACAAGCCATGCTGGGCATTCCCAAAGCACAACCCATAAGTTCTGCACTCAAAACACAGAGCCATTAGCACGCAGAGTTTCCCCACTCTACACGGCCCGAGGGATTCACCCGCTCCCCCTGGGGAGGAGTGTTAACACCCAAAATAAACAGTCTTCAGATGTTTACATCTGGAGTACAACGCTGTCGAAGGCCCGCAGCGAGCGAGCGAGCGGAAATCTCATTTGCAATGTTGATGAGAAGAATCAGAAAACATCTGCTTTTGGTTTAGGGTGATCCAAAATGTACTTAGGTAGCACGGGGAAATATTACAGGTGCAGAGCAAAAAGAATAGATTGCATATTTAGAAAAAACTGGAATGATTTTGCTCATAATATACAAGATTTAGTTTTTACACGTCCTTACATAAAACCACAATTAGAACCTCTCAAATACCCCATTGTAGATCAACTTATATACATATTGAAAGTGACAGTATGTAGGGTTTTTGTGTTTCTATAATTTCATGTTTTCTTATTTAAACTTTAGAATAATGCATTAGTGGAGCCCACTGTTGGAACACTTGATATGTAATCTTCTTCTTACTACATTAATGGTTGCTGTAAACAATGAGGTAACAACTATACAACACACATCTCCAAAGTTTCCAGCAGACATTACACCTTAGCTGTGAATAAAAGTCCCATATAAAATGACCTGATCTGGGTTACTGCTCAACTAGGCATCAGCAGAATAATAACTGCAGCAATTATCTTCGAGCAAATGAAAAAAAATGTTCTCCTCGGTAGAATGACCCATAAGAGAAACCTCACTATCTCCTCTCTCTCTCTTACTTTCCTTCTTTCTTCCTTTATACCTGGAATTGAGGCCAACATCTCTCTGTGAGCACATAACTCAAATTGCTTTGCTAGCATCATTCAGCCGACACAGCCTCTAATGAGCTAGCTCGCTGGTGACAATGCAAATGAAAGCTGGAATGATTACAGAATTCTGGGACTTGAACACACTGGAACTTGTGGAACAGGATCTGAAGAAAGAGAAAGTCTAAAAGAGGAACATCAATTGAATTTAGAATCCAATACTTAGAAAAAGAAATTGGAGAAAATCTCACAAGCATATCAGCATAATGACCAAAAACCTATGATGTAACGAATAAATTGGTCATGTTAGAAGTAATAGTAATCGTGGTTATAATACTAGTATTTTTAAATCCAGAAATACACTGAAAAAACTTGGCTGATGTTCCATAACAAGTGCTTTTATCAGGCTTAGACAAGAAGGCATGACACAACCTAAAATCCCCAGGGGAGGGCCACAAGGCCCAGTGATGTCTCCACTTCTGCTGCATGAAGGATTAGGAGCCTTCATCTATCTGGGACATCCTATCGGTTTCCCTGAGTCCAGTCTTTACAGCCATGCCACTACACATCACACTGTAGGGCTGTGTGTGTACAGCAGATGGTTATATCACAATGTAACTGAATATCACTGCGCTGATAAAGATACAATCTGTCATTTGTTTCATTCACCCACCGTATGTATTGACATTATGATGAACTGCTGCTATATGTGCAGTTTTACAATCTACTTTTCTCCAGTTAAACATAAAGGTTCACAACTGCTGACCTTCAGTTTACACTGAAACTGGAACACACACACACACACACACACACACACATACACATAGACACACACACACACACAGATCAAATTTATTTTTTTAGATTTTTCCTAAAGTGCCTACCTGATTCCCCTGTTCCTTCTTAATCCCACTCAAATATTGCAATTACAGAAAAAAACCCAATCCTCCCTTCCCTCTCTCCCAATATCTGTCCATCCCTCCCTTTCCCTGGCAACCAAATTGGCGCAATGTTGCTCCGAGCCATTCTTCGTCTCAACCCTGTTCCATTATTTTCAGCATGACAAAAAAATATATAACAATAAAATCCCTGATGCTGGTGAGAGCAAGGGCTGGCCCAGAGGTGACCCTGCTAGTCTCATCAGCCTCCCGTCCCACTTGTCCACTTTTCACCCACCTTCACTGAAAGATCTGACACACAGCAGCTTATATTCACCCTTCTCACACTAGATACTGTCTGAACCTGACCACCACTACCTCAACATGCACAAGCAAACACACACACACACACACACATGCACACGCACACCCACACACACTTTTCAATAATAATTTTAATGTTAAGATTGGATGCGTCCCCATGGAGAGACGAAGGAAAAGTACAAGCAGCAGAGGGCTGTGATTGGTAAGGGAGATTGTGTGGGAGAGTGAACGTGTGCGGATGAAGGGATCTAACGACTTTGCTTCTATCTCATTTGCAGATCCCATCCCTCTCTGTCTATATTACAACGTTATCCCCGTGCCAAAATAAAGGCTTAACGGCCAAGCTTCTCTCTACTGCACCGCCTGAACTTACAGTATGCTCTGTGAGACCGTGAGATAGATCGGTTCTAACGTGGAGACTATCATGGTGTACATTTCAATGAACCTCATGCTCTTCACTTTCATGTGCTGTACTCTGTGAGGAATGGGGCTGTTTGTGTGTGCAGCATGTACCAGAACAAGGTCCCTAACCTTTTATCTTTATATTCACAATTGTCAGCAAACTGAGAATATAAATTGAGTATGTAATGCTGCTGTTTGGTAGATGCTTATCCAAAGAGACTTGTGTACCAATACAAACATTTGGTTTTAACGTAGGAATGACAATGGCACTGGTTGTGTGTATCATGCTCAAAGCTTCTGGATTTAAAATGTTTTAAATTACATACAGCGGTTAAACCACAGCCTTGTTTGTTAATGCTGCTACACTAACTCGTAGGGCTGCACAATGAATCACATTTTAATCACGATCACGATTTTGACTTCCCATGATCAAATTTGCGTGATCGAGCAATTTTTTTGTAAGGCGTCATTTCATAGAACGCTCCGTTTTTTTTTTTATAGTGCATCTATCGCTCCGTAAACCCGTCTGCTCATGTGTCAGTCAGTTGTTCCCTGCATCGTGCAGCTTAGTTTCTAGATGTTGACAGTCGCAGAGGACAGAGTAACGGGAGGACAATCCCACAACAACTAGCAGTCGGTTATACGTCGGTCTCAAGGTTTACCAGTTACCAGTAAACGCATCATTTTGTCCCGTCCGTGTTATTCAGACAACAGCAGTGACAAGTGCTAGTCGGTGCTAATAGCGTCTGTTAGCTGTTAGCTCCTCTAGGACGCACCGGTGCTAATGTCCTCGCCTCCGCTGCAATGCTGTTTATATGGATATGGTTTAATTTTGCGTTACATGACCCATTTCTTCTGTAAAGCCGTGCCTGTGTTGGATCTATCCTCTACTCTCTCTCCTCTACTCTCTCTCCTCTTACTCTCCGCGCAGCCCCCCCACACAGCGGCCGCCGGTCGACATTTCTGGCATTTGTCTACAGTTTTAATTGTTGCACAGCTGTATATTGTTAAATTTGAGGGGCAAACCTGTATTTGTACCAGTGTTTCCGCGGGTAACTCTGCTATCGCGGCCGCCACGGCAAAGAACACAGAAGAATTTATTGAATGCAACTAACTTCAGTTTATAGAGTAACAGCGTGTGAGACGGAGCTGCTGGACCTGGACCTAGACCTGGACCAGAGATGTGACCCATGGCCAGAATATCATAGTTCATAAAAATGCAGTGCAGTGACTATACAGATATTTCCTACACACGACGTGTGTATCTGCCTTTCAACCCGTGCTGGACCTGTTCATAATGAGTCAGCCGTCTCTCTGTGACGTCCATCGCACTCCCTCTCTCTCCCTAGCTCTTTTAATCAGTTATTGTTGAAAACAAGTGAAGGAGCAGTCTCAGAGATACATTTAAAAATAAAAAAAATCCTAGGCTATTTATTTCAGATAGCTAATTTTCATTTACATGTGTTGCAGCTGTATGTCTATACAACACACAACTTCAACCTAAGAAGAATGTAACATAATGTGGATTTGAAAATAGCCTATGTGACAATAAAATTAGTTTTGGTTAAAATCTACAAATAATCGTGATAATAATCGTGATGACAATATTGATCAAAATAATCATGATTATAATTTTTACCATAATCGTGCAGGCCTACTAATTAGCTTTCATTAGCACCTGTGTTTTGGAAACTATAACTACAGCTAATCGTTAGAGATGATAGGCAGTAACGGAGACGCCTCCGATACTGCCTAAAACGCTGGTATCGGTATCGGGAAGTACTGGAGTTCATGCACCAATCTGGTACCATGTAATAAAGCCCTAAAGAAAATCTAAGTTAAAGTAGTTAATTTATGTTTTTTTTCCATTATGACTGACTGTCAAACTGTTAAAAAAAGAAAGTGGCGTTCATTGTTTGTGTTTTGCAAGTTCAGGTATCAGAATCGGTATTGGGAAAGAAAATATTTTGGTCGGACCATATCTACTAAACATGTACGTATATACCTAAGTAGAGTACAAAGTTGTAGTTTTACCTTCATAAATTATAAACCCAATTGCGTGGTTTTAGATTAATTTTCTTATTTTTAATCTTGCTATACTCGTAATTTATCTAATGTTTGAAGCTTTTCTCTGATAGATGTTTCTAGTCCTGGACACAGCTCACATGGTCAGCACTCATTATTTGGTTGCACAACTCCATCAACTTTTGAACGTACACATGTTCCACCAAAACAAGTTCCTTCCTGAGACTATTTTGCAGAGGCACTGTGGCTCCGTCCGGTGCTTAGCACCGCCCACGAAGATTGTGATTGGTTTAAAGAAATGCTAATAAAGCAGTTTTTTTCCCATCCAGGAATGCTGTGTGGACTAGCCAGACCTTCCTCCACAGCAAAGAGAAAAGAAAGAAAGAGAAGCGGTATACTCGCCATTCCCGACCTGTCATGCTACGGGGAGTGTGACACTAGATGAAAGGCACAGAGGAAAGGCTACCGACTTTGCTATTTCTACGGACTATAAGAAAAAGAAAAAGGTAACCAATGGCAGAACTGGCAGCAGCATTGACGTCAATGTCAACAGTGGCTAAGATGATCTTGGATCGTCAATGAAGGAGGAAGAACAGCTGCTTCTGAGCCTGCCTGCAAAGTAATGAAGAAAAAGTGGAATGTTCGTCCTTTGAATAACGCCAGACATAAATATGGTGAGTGCAATATCCTTGTGAAACAAATAAGGATGATAGACAAAGAGAAGCACTTTGAATACTTCAGAATGTCTGCACAACGTTGCAATGACCTACTTCGTCAGATCAAGCCTTTCATTCATCCTAAAAGAACTCATCTAAACCCAGTAAGTTTACAAGAGAGACTTGCAGCCACTCTGAGAGTCCTGGCATCCGGTACCAGGCAGAATGCAGTTGGTAGTGGTACGCTTGCTCGGAAAGCTTGCCTTCGAACTCGTCCATGCTTCCTGGTTTCGCTTTGTCGTACGCCGCGGAAAAAATTGAGTCACACACTCTAAATCCTGAAGTGCCAGCAAGTGCAACGTCAATTTGCTGTCACACTGTCGCACGGAAGGTCGGGAACGGCGACTGTAAAGAGGCCTTAACAGAGGTACAACCCAACACTCAGCTGATGGACAGATGATAATCAACTCACCATCACAAAAAAAAACAACCCATAAAGAAAACACCATTATTCCATTATATTGTGACTTACAGACACATACAGCACATTAACTTTGATGAACATGTGCTTTCTGTGTGCATGTAGCCAGGCGGATTCATAGTGTTTGGGATGGGATCTAGAAGGTGGCACTGAATACTTGATATTGCAGAAATTGTTGAAACAAGTCAAACTTCTTTTCCATTGACCTGGGCAATAACATCAGTGGAGTTTTCCTATAATGTGGAGACTATCGGTGCAGAATGTCAACATCAGTAAGGTTCAGACTTTTCAACAGGGCAGGAAGCCTATCTGCCCTTCGGCTTTCACCTGCCTATTAGGGTGGAACATATTGGCTAAATAGGTTCTGTGTGTGTGTGAGTAAGACATGCATTATAGAAAGACAAAATAGGACACACACACACACGCCTGGGGGCTGGTGAGCCTTATCGCTATGGGAAGATTAGATTACTCAGTTCCCTAAACCTCTAACTTGGTTACCATAGCAATAGCAATAGCAATGGTACTGGGGCAGCAGCTGGTCACTGTGGAGGCTGCTGAAGCCAGAATGGATGGAGGAACAATCACCAGGGGAAGTGCAGGTCAGCCAGCTATTTCACCTCAGTAACTCACCATCCTGCTCTATCCTAGATCAACTTCCAATTGTTTCCAAAGTCAGAGCAGGCAAACGGGCGCCATGACACCCAACACTGAGACTGGGATAGCAGAGCAGAGATTATTCTTGATTATTTTGAATGTCAGCTAATATTAGGCCTAATACCGGAGTTGGAAAGTCCCTAACATAATGGTGTGAAGTGCTACCTCATCTAATCATTTTTCTGCATTGTTGCATATCGACCAAGGGAGATCAATTGAAATTGAATTCATAATTGAGCCTCGCCCTTAATTCAAATTAATGAAGTGCTTGCAAATCCATAGTGTTGTGGGTTTGATCATTAGATTAATTACCCCAATCAGGCTATTGTATTTCATTTAAGACAAGCACTGTTTATTCTTTCATTAGAATCACTCAGGAACAAGAGGGTGGAGGCAGGGTGTATTGCATGTGCATATGAATATACAAACCCAAATCTAATATCGTTATCCATCCAGAGATACTGTTCATTGTCATCAAGAGGGCTGCAAGTAACAATTATTTATCAATCAATGAATTGTTTGGTCTATAACATTTTAGAATATGATGACAAATGGCAATCAGTGTTTTCCAAAGCCTAAGATGTCTTGTTTTTGTCCACAACCTCTTTAGTTCACTGTCACAGAGGAGTAAAGAAACTACAAATTAATCATGTTTAAGAATCTGGAATCACAGAATTTTTACATAAAAATAACCAAATTAATGGATTATACAAGCAGTCACAAATCAATTCATTTTTGAAGCTGTATTCATCAACAGCGACCCAATGACAGAACCAGGGGCGGATCGGCCCTCTGGCAATTCTGGCAAATTCCAGAGAGGCTGGACCATTTTTTAAAACAGGGGCAGGTCAGATTTCTTTTTTTGAATATGCAAATAAATTGTCTTTACAGGGCTGTTATTGCTTACATGATTTCACTGTGTTATAATGATAATAATTATATTAATAATAATATTACTGCTGACGGGCACAGAGCTCCAACTGCTGTCTGTCTGCGAGGTCGTCTGAAGGCATCAGTATTAAACTGAGACAGATTCATTACCGGTTAAAAATGTCTCGTTGTCGCGTTAAACAGTAGTCTAATTCTGTGTTTTGGTACGCATGATGAGAAGTGTAGGCCTATAGGACACATGAGGAAGTAGTCTTCAGTTTTACACCACGTAGTTTAAATTAATCTCCGGTTCACACGTATGCATGTACTGTGGTGGTCCATTACACTGTACGCTATATTCAACATCACTGATCCTTTTTGATGAATAGATTGTAGTAAAAGTTACACTTCACAGCATTTTTTATCCATAACATGAGTGTGTTATTGTACAGTTTAGCTGTAAAAGCAGTAGTGAATGTACATCAATCTTACATTTTTCAACTTGGGGAATAAAGGTTACCATATTCATGTTCATGCTAATCAAAAAACTGGAATTTAGGTTCAAGTGTTGTGGTATAGTAGTAAGCATTGTGTGCCAGTTACTTACATTAAATGTTTCAAAATCTGTTACATAAGGTACTGCTCATATCATTTCACCATCTGTACACAGATGTGGGCGGGAGTGGCTACAGTGCCAGGGCTGAATCTTTGTCCCGGTCCACCCATGGACAGAACAGCGATTTCAATAGTCTTGAGAGTACTGACGGACTGAACAAAGCTCAGCAAATACTTAGAGAGACACACAAAGGAAATCAGGTAGATGGAAAGACTGAGAGAGCCTCTTCCAAGAATGCCTCGTAAATACTAGTATTAGGATTGCAGACAGACTGATTAGCTCGCGCTGCCGCTAAGGACTCGTAATTAAGTTTTTTTTTTATTCAAACAGAAAAATGTCTCTGATAAGTTATGGGACGCTGTTCTGACCTTGACAAAGTACTTCATTTAGATAAGAGTTACCCTTTGAAACCACAGTGAAATGAGGTCACTTTAATGCCGAAGGCAGATGATGACAGAGTTTAACTTTGACTTCAGGGCTTGAGGCGAGATTGTCCTGCAGCTCCTACCCAGTGTTCTGGTCTGGGACTAATTTAGCTTTACTGGAGGATTTTTCAAAAAGTACATATTTAATATTGAATTGAAAATGCCACAAACCTAAAAGTACATTTAGGCCTTTTAAAAATATATAATGAATAATTGAAGTTACTGGTTGAAAACTAGTATTTTAACAGTTCTCTGAAGAAAGATATTTTCGATGTTCAGTGGTTAACTTCATGTACTGTTTGTTGGCCGTGCTAGCTGCATGTCTTTAGGTGGCAATGTTGGTTGGTCAGGAAGTCATTCTGCAACTTTTATTTTTTCTGTTTCTATCCTCTTGGCTCTCTCCAGCGGCTGCTGAGTTTCCTCTGCAACTCACGTGCGCACGCACACACACACACACACACACACACACACACACACACACACACACACACACACACACACACACACACACACACACAAACACATGGTGGATGCAGGATAAACCGGAGATGGGATGACCTAAATTGAGGAGAGCTACGCTCATTATTGTAAGTGCAACGATAAGTTAAAGTCCAATAAGTCCTTTATTTAGCTGTATGAATGTGTGTCCCAGGCCAGGATAGGAAACTAGCGACGTAAAAATCAACAAGCCACTGACACATATGTTCGAATTTATTCAACATACTTTTTGTCTTAAATCCACCAGCCATTTCCATACAATACCAACATTTGCAGCATCCTTTGGTAAGGTTAAACACAGCCCAGAGTAGTAGCCCAGTAGTTTTATTCTCCCCAAAACAAGTTTCCTTTTTATTTTTAAAGAACTATAAAACAAAAATAATTTTTTTGAAACTTTTTATGCAACTTTCTCTGTCTACCGCGACTTCATTTCAACAAACATGCAAAAAACATTGCAACTTTTATCGCGATTTCTTATCAAAGCTCCCACAAAATCAGGCAAAATCCCGGAGGGACTGGATATCCCAGCAACGTGTATCCAGACTGAAAAATATCAATAAATAACTTTTTGACTCTCATTTTGTAAAGACAGTCTTAGTTCCCAGAGGATGAATCCTAATCATTTGAGGATCCCCGACTCTTCCTCTTGCACCCCCATGTGGCTGACATTTGTATAAT
>NC_048417.1:23807855-23813932 GCF_013103735.1 Etheostoma cragini | reverse complement strand
CCAGAGGATGAATCCTAATCATTTGAGGATCCCCGACTCTTCCTCTTGCACCCCCATGTGGCTGACATTTGTATAATGTTATCATTGATTATCTCAATATCTCTGTGTGTTAATTTATCAGAAAATAACATGCATCTTCTACCCCCTCTCCACTCCCGCCAATGCAAACCTTACATGACTTACTAACCACACACCTCTGGCCAGCCACAAAGAACTATTTCAGAAGAGACACTCTCCGCTAACATTTATACCATGGAGAATTCTCAGTAAAAGGTGATTTATATTCTTTTTATATTTGGTATAGGGCAGCAACAGCCATTCTCTCCTTCCCCTCCTGAAGCTGACCATGGTTGTTACACACTTTACGACTGCTCCCACCTTAATAAAATGTCATGGCAAATATGAATCTCTCTTACAGTTTGGTTTTCTTCACAGGGGGAATAACGGCTTCCCAGAGCTGCCACGTGTCTGTAGCCTTACTCAAAAAACGCACCGCACAGGAGTTTGTTGAAACCCACAGACATCTTCTAGGTTCAAGGCTTTGGTTGTCCTTTGTTCCTCCGTGATCATGTGAGTAGCAATTCAATTTCCCCACTGTACAATTTGATTTGGACAAATGTCTGATTTCATGTGACCAGACTCATGTCCTTAGGGCATCTCCCTGCACAGTTGACTTGTGGTCTCACTTATTAGATCAAATAAACAAGAGAAGACACTCTTAACAGGGGTAAATGCACACATGCATTGCAGCTAGCCTGCACACACACACATTTACACATATAAAGCCAATGAAACTGGCAACTACCCAGCTGAGCGGCGCTTTATGTGTGTAGATTTATCATTGGCCATTAAAATACATTTGATTTTTTACCGGGATGGCTCTCCACTGCTGGTTTCCTCTACGGGAGTCCAACCCACCTTTTACAACCACTTTCTTTAACCTTCTCCCCTGCTCATAAAACACCAGCAGTTCTCTTTTTCCTCCACCCCTGCCAGCTCCACTCTTCCTTCCCTTCCATCTCTTCTACTGCATCTCGCCATCTATTCTGACCTCTGCTATGATTCTATCTTTATAGGGTGTGTTTGTGTTTCTCCTCCTCCTGTCCTTGCCTCCTTCTTTAGCCTCTCACTCCCCTTACTGCATAACTACCCTCTCTGCCCCTGAGCTATTTTGTCTTAATTGTCTCTTTTCTTCTTGCATGATCAATCTGTCACATGCATCGGGCAGCTGGAGAATAAGGACAGTCCTCCAGCTTCTACTTCAAACCACCCAGAGTTCTCAAAAAGGTGAGCGTGGATGATGAGCTTCCATTGGGATATTCAAAAAAAAAAATCCATCACTTAACTTAAGAGGATGACGGCTTATTTTAATGTGAAAAAAACACTAAACTCTTCACCCTTTCCCTGCCCAATGCTTTGCTGTACATCTCTACTGTTTTTTTGTACGACGGGACAGTCAAGCGCTGTAATGCGATTCAGGCTGTTCTCTTAAAGCATTTTGTACAAATACCTACGGAAAGGTAATCCACTGTTATCCTCTGTATTTATTGCTGTTGTATGGGACCACTCTGTTCCGTGCTGGGAGGTCGGGTTGTTTGGCAGACCATAGGACACTGGGCTGACAAGCATGGGGGGGGGGGGGTTGTGTCCCGGAACAAGTTAAGGGGGGGGTTGTTAACTTAACAAGTTAAGGGGAAAACACAAGACTTTCACCCAGGAGACAGCTGGTTGTGTCCTGAAAGTGTTTTAACCCCAACCACAACCTTTCTTCTAACATTAACCAGTCCTAACTGCCACGGCCTCTATAACAACCTTTACCTCGTGATGCTCTGTACCCGGCTCACAGTAACCTTTTGTATGCCAAATTTAACTGTATAGAGCACTAAACTAAACTGTCATGTGACCTGTTGTCACGTTACGGTCACTGTAACTTCGTATGATGTCATTGGAATAGTTGTGCATTCGTTTTTGTAAGATCTCATACACACACGTTCATGATAATGCATTGTATATTTCCATGGAAGCAAATATGTTCTAATGTAAAATGTGTACACTCTACTACATAAGAAAATGTTCTGGGCAATTGTTCTACTTTATAAACTGCATGCGGTGCACTTCCGTTGCTTTACTTACTTTTTTTCTGGACTTTTTGCAGGGAAGCTACGCATTTTCTGCACTTTCTTGACACTCTGATGCACTCTTTACATTCAGTCTGGTTTCTATGTTTTTCAGGGCTTTAGCACTTGAGTCCGGAATCAAGACGCTTTTATTTTGTCTCGGAGTCGTCTTGGCCTCATTGGTATTTGGACTCAGTCTTGTCTCCGACTCTGCCATTGGACTCGCAAGATATTCCTGTTGGTCTCGACAGCACTGTATGGATTCTCAGGACAAGTAAGTTCAAGAATGGAAACATTTCAATTTCAGTTTTATGTAAATAATATTGGCTAATTTGATCCTATAGTGTGTTACTCTGCACTTGCTTTTTGATCGTTAAAAGTAATGCAATAATATCATCTTAAAATAGTTGATATACTGTCTCTTATATCACATAAATGATGAAGAGGTAAGTAGGTGGTCTTGAAGGGGATTCTTTTTTTCGTCTCTCATTTGGACTTGGTCTGGACTAGTCCTGGTCTTGGACATGTCTTGGGCTCGACAAAGGTGGACTTGACTACAGCCCTGATGTTTCGCACATGTGACGATGTTTTGTCTAACAAAGTGTGCTGGCCTATAGTTTGCAGTGGCGGTTTAATTATTGAACATTTCGTGAATCTTCTACACAGACAGCCTGTATGCACTCCACAGCCTCCAAAACAACAACCATAAAGCTGATTCAACACCTCTCAACAGACAGAATAAACAACAGAATAATCCACCCTCTTAAACAGAGGGTGGATTATTGATTGCATTTTCAAATATTATGTTTTATATACAAAAGGACTTACATATGCTTTACAAAGAAATATAATTGAATATAATCTATCTTTGTTGTCCACCAGGGTGTAAATGTGTCTTTGGCTCACAAAACACAACCAAACAACAACATGAAAAGCAAAGGCTTTCAGGACAAGGATGCACTTATACACTATCTCTGGTAACATTGCTGGTGCTTGTTCTTTAAGAAATGATCATGCTCTCTGCATATATAAAATAAAGTGCATTAAAAAAACACTCCCAGGAAGCGTGATCCTTGTCACAATAGACAATACAGCACAGAGTTAGACTTAAATGGCATTGGTAGATGGAATAAAATGAAAAGAGACAAATGCTCATGGCAGCTTTTACAGACCACATGTGAACACACAATGCAGGTTTAGGTTATGCCTTTTACCCTGCTGTCACAAGGATCCGTGCCAAGCATTTTCAGATGCAAATGTTCTGAATTTTGTGTTAATAGTTTTTTTATTTTGTTTCTTTCTCCTCATGTTTCCTATCGCTGTTCGCCCTCCTTCTCCTCCCTCCATCTCTGCATCACTCGCCTTCTGTTTCCTCAGTTCTGTTATCTATTTTGTGACTTTCCTCAGGCCATTTCTTTGTCCATCCCACACACACACACACACACACACACACACACACACACACACACACACACACACACACACACACACACACACACACACACACACATTCGCGCTCTCTCTCAGTCTCTGTCTCTCTCTCTCTCTCTGGTTGACCTAGCACCAGTTTCATTTCCGCTGGTTCATCCGTCTGTCTGCTGCCTTCTTTTTCTGAACTAATCTCTTTTCCAATCTTTCTCTCATATATGCTTGGTGAGGCTCCATGCGTGAGAGTTAATGAAGGAACTGCATGGGTAAACACACAGGACGACAGATAGAAACGGACAGGAGCAAATATTCACAAGCGTCTAAAACATGCGCTGACAGATGAGCTCGACTACCGAACGAGTACTGACGTTGGAGCAGAGTCTTGTTAGTCAATTAGGCAACAAATTGGAGTCTTACTTGAAAGACAGATTATTAATCAGAGGAGGGTTTTACATGATTGGATACTCACACAAAAGTTGTTCAGCCCTAAGCTCTTCTCCATCTTATTACAATGAACTCTCACACACTTATCAACCCCTTCCAACACTCATCCTCGTTCAGCTCCGCCGTTTATTAATTGCAATGTTGGTCAAACACTGATCTGAGAAACAGCCACGGTGCTTCCTTTCATTCAACAGTGTGAGGACGAAATCTAACGCTTCTTAATAACACAACCCTAAATAAGCAATTTGAATAGAACAAGGTTCCCGTAGCACACATAAGGAATATGCAAGTCCTTCTGAAACTAGCTCTGAACTGATGTGTGTGTGAGCGTGGATCTGTATTTTGGTCCTCCCAGCTGTAAATAAAACAACCTTAGTCAAATGAATCAGTTTGAGATTACGATGCCCAAAGGACTGTGCCAACACTGTTTGTGTGAACCGGGTACAGAAGCGTTGTGTAATTGCTGAACATTTTCCAAAACATACTTTCAGATTTCTAATTATTTCCTCTCTGTCAAGCCATAGTCTTGCTAAGACTTGCACAAGCCTTTATTTTTTTATAATTTTAGTTTTATTATCATTTACAGCTGCAGTTATGAGTAAAGACCGTTACAAAATATATAGTGTATAATAAAACTCTCCTTTGTGATGCAACCAAGGCCACATTGATATGTTTTTTTTTCCGTTGTAAGCACTCCCTACTTCCTGCTGAATCACCCTGTCAAGTTAGAAATAAACAACCAATAATAAAAGGCAATATATGTATATTGATATAGTTATAGCCAAACAAAATACGTTGGCAGGCAGGGATAGCTCTTTTGTTGCTTGACAATCTGGTTTAAATTAGAATGCGGAAATGATATTCATAAAAAGTGATGCTGACTGTTTCTCGTGTAGGTAAGTAGACCTGCTGATTCAGCTGCTGTTAATCACACTACGGTCACTTTACCTTACCTTGCAATTACCATTCTTGTATTTCCCATAGTTTTCAATTGTTTGTTTTTGTTGAATAAATCCTCTATTATTATCGATAAAGGTGTATCTTATAGGGTTGTAACAATATGGAAAATCAAACTGAAATCGCAAAACTCAGCTCCCCGAACTTGTGTGAGTGAGAAGAAGCCACCCCTTAACCCAACAAAAAAGGTCCACTATATTGAAATTAATTTTCAAATTAATAAATCATTTAAGTTAACCAGTTTTAAGCCAATTTTTTATGATACCTTTTAGATCTTGGTTGTTTTTAACCTCTATTATACTTGTATGAAGGATTTTAGTCATTGGACGTGTGTACATTAAAGTCCCCCGCTACACAAAATTGTTTTTCCTTGCATTTTCTTTTAAATATGTTAAGTCCATATGTTTGACACGTTTGTGTTATGTTGTGAATGTGAAGATGAACTGCTACCTCCTCTGTCAGCTCTAGAGACTGAAAAGAAATAAGAGGAGAAATCAGGCCAATCACAACAGCTGGTCAGTCTGATGTCATGTTGCCTGAGCTCATTATTATTCATGAGCTCTCCCAGTTGTGCTGGTTGAAGGATGCTGATAGCCAGCCTCTCATTGGCTAGCTGTTAGCCAATCAGAGTCAAGTCTTCCTGCAGGCTTTCTATACCACGCTAGAAGTGGCAGCTCCGCTAGCATTCCCTCCGCAGAAACACTGATTTTAAGGTAAAACTGCTTTATTCAGTGTTTTTTATCAGTTTCATCTCCCTGTCCACTTGTTTTGGAGAGGAGAAGACCTCTCCAGATTATTTGGCTCCCGGTAAAAAAAAAAACTGAACAATGAACACTGAAGGAAGGTAGTTGACCGCAATGACAGCAGTCATCCCACGCCACTTCACGATGCCATCAAACTAAGTCTTTGTTATCATTTTCAATGAGAGACTCCAAGTAGCAGAACAGTACGTATTGTACGCTTAAGTACATTCAAGTCAAACCTTGTTTGTTTGTTCAAGAATGCATAACATATTGTTTAAGGCCATGAATTTCCTTGAAATAAACCGACTTGTCCGGGCTTACAGTTCACATGTCTTTCCATAATCAGCATTTTATGCTGCTATCAGTGGCAGAAGACTATAAGCCCAGA
>NC_048417.1:23803813-23807755 GCF_013103735.1 Etheostoma cragini | reverse complement strand
CCGGGCTTACAGTTCACATGTCTTTCCATAATCAGCATTTTATGCTGCTATCAGTGGCAGAAGACTATAAGCCCAGAGAACACATTAAAAAGCAGCGCATGTGGAGATAGAGCGAAGGAGGAGGGGAGTAATCTTACCGTCGTCTCCTGATCCTGAGCCTGCATCTGCGGAGGAGAATAAACAGTTATTAACCAGAGGCTCACACACCCAAGACATTAGCTGAATAAGCGTGTGTGTCTGCATATGTAAGAGTGTGTCTAGGGCTAGGCCAACGTGAATATCTTCTGATGAGTGTAAAAGCGTGAAGAGTGCTTGCGGGTGCGTTTGAGTGAGAGGAGGTTTGTCTAAAGATGGAGCAGAAAGTGATACTGAGAGTCCAATTTTCAAAACGAAAAAAAGTGCAGGGTGCCCTGGGGCAGTGCGTTGATGGTAACTAGGGCTTGGACAAAATGCACTTGTCAAGATCTGATTCTTTCACGATACATTGTGGCCGACACAATGTGTATTGCCATTTTCATTTGCTGTGATTCTACAAGTATTGCGATCCAATTCTTTTGAAATTTTATTTTCCTTCTTTAACAAAAACAAGAATTGAATAGTACACTTCTAGAGAAAATATATCATGAGACATTTCTAAAAATAATATATTAATAATATATAATAAAATAATTGTTTAAAAAAAAAACTTCCACATGGTAGTCAGTCAGTCTGAACTGACATGACTACGAACTGAAAATTCATATATTTTATGCAGATATGATGTCGTCGCCATCGGCGGCATTGTATACACATTAAATACTGAGGTGAATCATTGGTACAAATACAATATAAAAAATATTGATTCTAGGGGAATAAAATCAATGTAAAAAATCGTCTCAAAAGACATCACAAGACATACAGTACAAACCCCCCCCACCCCCACACCCCCACCCTAATGATAACACCCCCAAGTGTGGACTTTTCTGTGGTAGGAAGACACTCTGTTTCCAGTTATCAATGAGTTCTCCATGGCTCTCACACTGAGTCTGAGTAAAGCTCCCTCAAACACACTGAGCTAACTGAACTGTTTAACGATACGGCTGTGAAAGGGATACTGATAAGCACTTCGGAGAACAGGCAGCGTGTAACTTGAGCCCAGCATAAAGCGAGCTGCTAAAATGCCCAGGGCCAGAGACCAGACGCAGGGCCTCGGAGGACTGTAGGGGGATAATAGCTCTGCTCCATATGAATACTCATGTGAGATGGGTTTAGAAGAGATGCACACACTAAACACGTATGGAGTCTAACCAGCAAGCTGTCCTGATACTTTAATGACGTAAGCTAGGTCGATAAAATGCATTTCTGATGTGAAAAAAAAAAAACATGTCTCCAGTGGGACGATTCTATGAGGTCAGTGCAGCAGACGGCCAGTTGTGCCAAGGGAAAGTAACTCTCAAAGCAACCAGTCAAAGTCTCCAAAACATAGGCAGATATGAACAATTTTGTTTCTGGAAAAATGTTTTTTTCTCCTTATGATTCATTCCTTTTAATAGTGCGGATTGTGAGAGTAGACGTTTTAGTATGACTAAATAAACTGACGGACAGCAAAGCACGTCGCCACTACTTTCCCTACTACTTTCTAAACCCGGGATAGGACACTGATGTGTGGACTGAAAGCAACACTGAACCGTTGTAACCAGTTTTCACCAGGATTGTCAATTTTCTTTACAAAAAAAACCAGCATCAAATTACAATCAGAACAATCCATACTACATAACAATTACACACATAGTGGCTTTACAATAAATCAACTAATCTAAAATGTATCAACAAAATGTTCACCACTGTACATATCTAAAGGTCAATGCTGGATTATAAAAATCAATCAGCATTAAAATGCCCTGATGACCATCCCTCTGCTTCAAACTAAAGTCTTGATGCACAAGGTGGTATCTGGGAGCTGAAAGCAGAGGGTCAGACCAGAACCCATAGGGGACAGGAACACTGTTGCAAGCATGGGCATAAGCTAGAGCTAGCATAACGAGCAGGCTGACGGTCGCACAAGTTGTAAATGATACTTATTTGTATCAAGTAGTTTTGCCTTCATTACCATCTATTCCATCCCTTTGCTCTCACTGCCAGATACGCAGAACAGTCACATAAATAACAACGCTGCAAATGGGAAGAGGAGTATATATTATAACAAAGATGCTCCCTGTGTTTTACTCCGAGTTGAATATTGCAGGTTCTACAAACAACAACTATATTAAAAAAAATATGAGTTTAAACAATGCACAGTTTAAAAATTGTTATCACGTTAGATCTCAACGATACATAAAATCTGTTTTGTTGAGTAACACTGAATGGAAATGGAAACGAGAAAAACGCCACACAGCACCCTTATTGTTGGAAAAAAAATCTCCCTGCACATCCTCGACAAAAACGACCCTCCTCAGTCCTAGCTCCCTTTAAATCTGCCGAATTTCAGTGACCTTGGTACATGTAGGACACTAAATGTGCAGTGTTTCATGAAAAGCTTGGCTTGAAGGATCAGGCTGAAGTCAGGAGGGGTTCATGGGGGATCAATAAAAAGCTTTAATATCTGTAGGGTAGAGGTTTCTGAAGAGAAAGACTGGCATTAGAAAATAGAACCAAATAGCAGGGGAGATATAGACACAAGCGTACTTTCCTGCCCACTTGTCTGCCAAATGAAGGGTCACAATGAGGAGATACCACACAATTTTATTTTGTGAGAGGCACTGAAGAGAAAGAAAGCAGAGGAGTGCCAAGAGAGAAGAAATGGTTACCTCCGTAGACAATACAGAATTGAAGGGAATTTTTATTCTTTCAGTTTTGGAGCAAGTGATTAAAAGAGAGGGAAAGCAGAAGGGAACTGTTGTTACCTTACTGTGCTGCTTACATCAGAAGCTTTAACACACACACACACACACAGACACACACACACACACACTGTAAATAAGGCGTAGGCACAGGGCAGTAGCCTAGCAGTGCTACTTCATTCACTGTACACCAACTTTAAATCTCTCAACTGCAGTATACACTTGCAATCACAACCCATGTGAAATATTCCCATGCATATTATTTAATAACATTTTGTGATGCTGAACTAGGGCATGTACAAATATCGAGTCTTCAGTATTTGCTGTCTAGGGAGTCTAGGGGTAGCTGTCTGGGAAGATATAGAGCACATTTCTGCACCTTTGGAAATTATGTTCAATCCAACTAGAACTTGATAGGAACATTTTCCGCTCAGTAGGAAACATGGGGTTTTAATCGACTGACCACAGGGGTTGGCGGAGCCCGGGATTTTACAAGAGTCTTTATTATCGTACTGACTACATAGCTTTCTAGGTAGAACACAGATCCTACGTTAGACTCTCAATAGTGGTGGACCCTCCAGCAATCACTATATCACGCTCTAATTTGCCAAAATTGCTGACATTAGGATTGATGTGCATATTGGAGGATTGTGCATGTCACGATTTACATCCAATGACAACATTTTGGATGGATTCTGTAAAATCAGCAAACACTGACATTCTCTCCTGACCTGAAATGTCCTTTAGAAAGGCCTTGAATCCAGTGTGGGGTGCTGCTCTGTACCTCATCTTGACTTCTGACCTCCCCGGAGGAGAGCAAGGAAAAAGGAAATCTCCTGAGAGCAGATATGGGAAGTAACGAAGTACAAATACTACAAATAAGTAGATTTTTTAGATTTTTTCACTTTACTTCACTATTTATTTTTGTGGAGACGTTTTACTTTTACGCCTTACATTTTAACATGAATATCGGTACTTTCTACTCCTTACATTGTACAAAATTGGCTCGTTGCTTTAGTTGAGTACAAGAGCTCGTCTATCAGGTGTGATTGTGAGTGCATGTCGGAGAATGGTGCGGGCAGGCGCCTCACACCGCAGGCGGGGGGGGGGGGGGGGGGGGGGG
>NC_048417.1:23790551-23803733 GCF_013103735.1 Etheostoma cragini | reverse complement strand
GGGGGGGCGGCACACAGAGAAAAAAATGAGAGAAAGGAAAGAGAGACTAGCTGTCCGGAGGGTAATCAGCTGAGATTGTGTGTGTGTGTGTCTCTTTGAGAACCTAAGCATATAACTTATGTTGTCAGTTCATTGAATCCTATTGTTGTATTGCTCTGTAGTTCTTGCACATTTAAAGAAGTTTGTCTGGTTCTTCACCTGTTACCTAGGTTACACCTGTTACCTAGGTTACACCTTGCTTATTTTTCGATATAATGGCGATTGCTGACCATCTTTGCTCATTAAGATAATGTAATTAATAGTGGGTTTATTGTTATTATTTACTAGCATAAATGATTCCCATGCATTGTGCATGGTAGCCTTTACAATGCTATTTATTTATTTTATAACCACACACACAGGCATAGCAGAGCTACCCCCCCATGTTTATTCGGATGCATGATTGTAATAATGTATCAACAGAGACTGCCCGTGTTTTAACAGACACACCTGGGCCAAGTTGGAAACCAGAATCAGCTTTACATCCAGTCCTAATCTAGTCCTCACCAAGTTTAAAATAATTACACTGGAGTTAGTTATTATTTTTGCATCATCGATACCAAATTGAATCTAATTGGATGGGAATATACACAGACATCTGACAAAATCACACTTGAATTCATATCTTGCTATGCAATCATAATCTTATTAACCTGGAGAACCAGTCTCTGTCACAATAAATAAGCTGTGTGTGTGTTTTCGGCCTATTGGCAGACAGCTATTTGAAATGTAGCCAATGACATATAAAGAGCCTTTATTTCATGTCCACTGTAGTTTCTCAGCGTGCTCTCTAGTAACATCTGTCAGTTCCAGGTAGCTTTGTCATTTGCAAGGCTACTTTTACTTTAATACTTTAAGTTAATTTCCAAGCCTGTACTTTGTTACTTTTACTTGAGTAAAGAAGTTAAATCAGTACTCCTACTTTTACCAGAGTATTTTTTTAACACAAGTATCTGTACTTCTACTTGAGTACGGGAAGTGAGTCCTTTTGCCATCTCTGCCTGAGAGATTACTTATTACATCGTATTACATCATTTTATAACTTATTACATCGTCTATCATTACTTAGAATCCAGGTAGAATTTGTTACTAATTAGCACTGTCAAGATCAGAGCTTTTTGAGAACTAGCGTTGGATTGATGACTTCCCCTGTACTGTATGTGTGATTACATTGACACTATTACACTGTTTCCCATGTAGCTCCAGGTTTACTGACAACCCAGAGTGCGCTTCTTAAATCATTATAAACATATGGCTCCTGTCATCTGCTGGGGCTCGGGGATTGCATACAGCGACTAAAGAGTGATTAAACATGTCATGAACATCTTAACAATGTGTCAATTAAACCTTTTCCCAGCTCCCCATTTAATGACTTCCTGGAAGTTATACGGTACACATTTGTAAACTGAGTTGGAAAGTGCGATGTTAGCACTTGCCTTAGCTAAACTCTCTCCTTTGGGGAAAAAAGACTGCTTGGTTTGTTTCACTTGGCTAAGCTAATGCTCCTCTTTGTGCTGGGCTAGCACTTGATGTGATAGAAAAGTGGTACCATCCTGTGGTAATCAACTTTCTTTTACTGGCTCTGTACAGCTGAGAGCTTTTCCTGTTATCGGTCTTTTAAATCAGAACTTCCTTATCTGGTGGTGACATGAATGTGATGAAGATTGGAATAAATTGGAATAAAAGAAGTGCAAATGTGCTTCTTCATCGGACAGATGTTACACTTAAAAAGTCAATAACGTGCTAAAATAACCCACTTTGTAAGATGGCACAAACCTAAACCTATGTAATATTATATCGTACATGATGTGCACACTTCTGCAGTAGCCATTACAAGATGCTTTTCCTTGGGGACAGAAAGGCTATGGTATCATGTTTTTCTATGCCTCAGTGTCGTCACATAGCATGAAACCGACACCTCAGCATGCCTCCTGTTTACTGTTTGGAAAGACAGCAGACTCTAACGTCTGGCCTCTTGGCCTCGGCAGCATCCAAGAGGGTTAACAAGAGCACAGGAAATTGTGTTGTCAGGTGGCTGTTTGGTTTGGTTAACAGCGAGAAGGATCCTGTGGGTCTGTCATGAACAGTCAACACAAGAAAAGACCTGGTAATGTGGCAAGATGGGTCACAAGAAGAAGTAGATGGCATACATCATTGATCCCCGAGGGATACATTCTTTTTTATTACTCTATTGCACACACAGAACAGCACACAATCAGGACAGTACAGGACAGGACAGGACTTCTCAAACCAAGGTCCGCATCCAGACCAATCGGCATGACAGCCCATACCTAACCTAGACGGAACAAGACCACACTGCAAAGTATTTGGTTCTAACCAAGATTTAAAAAAAAAAAAAATCTTATTTTAAGTGTTCACCTTTACACTATAATCCTAAATCAAGTAAGCTTGTCAAATGGAAAGATCTTGCTGCATGGACAGATCATTTTACTTGTTTTGAGTACCTTTTCCCTCAGATTTAGTGTTCTTATCTTGTTTTTAGACACCCCTTTTTGCAGTGCAGGCAGCTTGGTCAAGTCACAGTGAGTCCACGCTCCACGCTGACAGTGTTCGCTGCAATATAATATAATGGCGAGCTGAAAGTGTCCGCATTGTAGTTACACTTGCTCTGAGACCCCAGAATGACCTAGAATACAAATCAGACGCAAAACTTTGAGTAATACATCTGAGAACCCCTGACTTATACGCCTGTATTAGTGGAGAGATGTCAGAGGGTGGGGCTGTGCATGGAGAGGCACCCCGAGCAATTGGGTGTTTGGTTCCTTGGTCAAGGGCACCTCGGTAGTGCCCAGGAGGAAAACCTTCCCCTTTTCAGCTACCAGTCCACATACTGTACTTGGTCCAAACTTGAACCTGTGACCGTTTGGTTCACAAGCCAAGGACTGAGATACTGACGCAAGTATGTAATGACTTAAAATCAAATAGGGAATGTGAATAACTAGCACCCTCCCTTACAACTACTGTTGAGCCAATATACATTGAAGTCCATTAAATCCTACAGTTTTTCTCCAGGTCAGTACTTAGTGTCTGACAGTAGTGGCTGTAACATGGCTACGTGGCCACAACTGAAGAATGAAAAAGATTAAAACCACAGGCGACAAGTGAGACTGAAGGGAAAGGGGGTCAAGACTTCTAGCTACTCTACATAGAAGTTGATTTAAATGAAGTATATAAATGAGCTGTTTTAAGCTACAAAACTCTGAAGGTGTACATTCCCACCCTAGTACCAAACGGCAGACAGATGCAGGTAGCAACCAAACAGATGTATTTAGTGGAGCATTTAGCAACTAAAGAGTCAGATATTTCCTTGAGGTGTTGGTGGAGACCAAAAGAGAGCAAAAGGGAAAGGGAATAATAGACTTAAATTCATCAGGTAACAAGAAACCGCCAAATTAATGCTAACAATGCTCTACGTCTGTTGGAAGTGCTAATAGGTAAAGTTTGGAAACATGTTAAGGATAACTACATTATAAGGTAATGATTTAATTCATAAAAGTCCACTTTACATAATGTAAATTTGAGTGCCACAAAAAAAGTAAATTTTAACATCTACAATTTCATGACACCGATGTAAACAACATATGCTGATGAAGTTCATGTGAAATAATCAAAAACTATTAAATTTGGTAAGATTGTTTTCACAACATTAACAATGCAGGACTCCCTGTTTTTTTTATAAAGTGATCCACTAATATGACGAGCGTGTACTTCAGAGATATCCTTATGTTTCTCACCCCAGCAAGGAAAACAAGTATTGGCAAGCAGATATGTATCCATTACACTGTGTACTGTCAGCACTAATGGGATTCTGAAAGGGGAAAGGAGGACATAGAGCTCTGGAGAGAGAGGAATCAAGGGAGAGAAAGAGGGTTTTGTGGCAGTACATGTACAGCTTGGGTAAAGTAGTTTTGGCGCTTGCAATCCTTGCAATTAGATACTTGTATCGCTGGTATTCGTGATATCTCAATGTCTTAATCAACCAAATGGCTACGTGGGGAAGGAGCAGAGAGGAAACACGTCAGAAGTAGCTGCCTGTCCTACTTTTCCACATGAAAGGTCTGTGGAAGTACTTGCTTATGTAAGAAAACTCCCACACAGCAATCTTGTGCATGTTACTTTCAAATGAAAAGCAAGCATTTGTAATCTCCATGTTATTATTAAGACTTTATTACTTTACATAAACTGTATTTAGAATAGCATTTTTCTTGAAATTACCAAGTTTTTCTTGATATTTTTTTATATGCTTTATATATGTATATATGTATAAATGAAAAAAATGAAGTTATTGATCGCCATAACATTAAATGATGTAGTGGATTTTAAAGAAATTTCTCTTAGAAACATATCTTTGTTATGTCAGGATAGCTTGCCGTCATGACAAATAGCTCAGAGAAAATTGTATTTTAATGAGGCCGTTTGAAATATATTTTGTCATTTTGATATTCCTTTTCCCTTGCTCCTTTTTCAGTCTTATCATGTATTTGTTTGTCTGAAGTGTAAATCTTATTTAACGTGTCCCAACCACTGTTCCCCATTTACAGGTAACAACATAACCACACTAAAATGACTTGTCACAAAATTACCCAAAAACGTGGTATTTACAATTTAAACCACTGTGCTATATTTAGAAAAAAAAAATGTGAGAGTCAGACTCCACAGGAATGAACATTGGTTGGCCCGATAGACGGAAGTATAGTCCTTGCTCTGGATAAATGCCAGACTAAAGTGTACATCTGAGGGTAATGTGATGCTGAATAGAGCATATACTGTTGAACAACTGTCATGGTCTGTTTGTCGGAAGACTGCAACACAAAAACATCCTTGTTTCAAACCTACATTAACTTCTCAAAAGCACTGTTGTTACATGAAAGGGGGGCTCTATCCCTTTCTCTTTGAAAAGATACGCAAATCCATATCACACACACTGGCTTACAATATCACATGTCACACACACAAACAAACAAGCAATTTAGAGAAAAGCTGGACATTTCATGTGACTGTGCACAGTCCTGCCTCCTGGCACAAAGACACTACTACTGTCACTGCAGTCACATTTCCAACTCTTCACATGTCACTGTCTCCACATATTCCATCCGCTTAGCTGTGCCCATTCAAGGAGCTTTTAATGGACTTCTGCCTGAACTCTGGGTAACTGAGTCAGCGACTCCTCAACTCGAGCCAGAAATGCTATCTTTCCCTAAGCAGTGATTCACAAATGCCTCAGAAACAGCTAACATCCCCGTGCCCGTGGATTCATTCAGTCACAACTAAGCATATTAGTCAGAACATGACTCACTAATTGGTAGATTCAGTGAGAATTCCTCTGTGGGCACGAGGGAATGCTTTTTTTTTCCTGAAGTGTACGCTTATCCATTTGGATATGCCATTGCAGAATTAAACACTTTACATAGGCCAAACCTAATTACACATGTTCTAGGGAAATAAATGATGGGTATGAAAATGTCATGGTCTGTTAGTACAATGAACAGTTACATTAATTAATAGAAACTTCATAAATGCATTATTAGATTAGACAAGTCGTTTCAGTCACTGTGGTCATTTTCAAAAAATAAGGCCCATGGTACATTTCATGGCAGCATACACACAAGAAACTGGGTGTCTTAATTAAAACAGTCCCACCTTTGGGGACACTGGTAAGAAAATTGTTGTCATTTAATGAGATCCGATTTCTACTCATATCTAAAGAGTGAATTGATTAAAGCGTTCTCAAACCGTTTATGGGCAAGCAACTTTAGCTTTATGGCACTGCATAATCCAAGCAGCACTACTGTCTCCACAACAGGGCTAATGAAGTGGTTGACCTTTTCCAACTCAAGACGCCCACTCACCAGCTTAAACAACAAACTATACCAGCAAACAGTAATCCCAATTATGTTAGATAATTACAAACAGGGCTTTTCCTTCCCAGCCATATGGAAATATGAAAACAATAGGCAATGCCATCGAAGGGTATAGAAAATGAAACTATACTCTTTTTTAAAAAGGGTTGTTACTCAAGGAGATGGGTATTCCCTACATACATAATCTACACCTAAGCAGTTGTTGTAGAATATAAGAAAGATGACAATTGATGTGAAGCAGTGGGGGGTTTGTCTCTGTGGAGAAAAAAATGTGAATATGACGATATATTACGTCAACACAATATTAAAATGTCTATTTTATATATTTCTTTCTTTATCTTTTCCATTACAATGTTGGAAAACCAGCAGCCAACTGCATTACGGATGTATTTCCATCATTTGGATAACACTTTAGGTTCTGAGCTTCACATGTTCATTTTGCACTTAGTTTTCAATAAAATGAGAACAAAATCATCTTCATTTGCCTCTATATTAACTAAATTGTCCACAGTGCACTCTACCTGGTAGCATTGTGTGCTACCAATTGTGTGAACTTTATATTGTTAATGCTTAGCATATTCACACATTTGCACATTTGGAGTTTTTTTTGGGTTGCAGAGAGTTGAAGAATGTCACATGTAAAAAGCTGCACTGGTCACTGAGAAATGAACGCTGCTGGACCGTATTCATACAGTATATATACCCTACCGGTCAAACGTTTGGGGTCACTTAGAAATTTCCATTACACTCCATTGGAGACAGAATACCAGCTGAGATCAGTTGCATTGATTTTTTAACCAGGGCAGCAGTTTTCAGATTACATTATGTGCCTACATAATTGCAAAATGGTTCTCTAATGTTTTTTCAGTTAGTTTAAAAAAAAAGATTAGTATGGTAATATATAGTATATAGCTTATTGCATATAGTATTGTAGATCAGTAAATAGCATGAGCCTTTGGTACATTGGATGAACGGTTGATAATTGGCAATGCAGATATTGCATTAAAGATCAGCCCCCCCCACTCAGATTAGCTGGTATTCTGTCTATAATGGAGTGGTATGGAAATTTGCAAGTCACCCCCAACTTGTGACTGGTATACAGTATATTCTGTATATACAAGATTGGTGCTGACCCATATGGTGGGTGCAGACTGCCGACATCTTAAATTCCGCGGATATTCCGTATCATAGCAACCAGACTCAATAATAGTGCTTCAGCTGAAAAAAATGCTGTGCCTCTTAAGCATGCTATCTATTTGGCACTCCCAGCTGGGTGTATTTCAGAAGAGCGCCTGGCATTATTTAGATGGGAGAAAATGCTTGGTTTGACCTTGTGAAAGTAACACCAGCGACTGTCCGACCAATGAGAATTTGGTCGTACAAGAGCATATCGTCCAGCCAATCAATCAATCGACCTGCAGACGTCAGCCCTACTATGAAATGATCTATATCCGGATAAAATATTTTGGTAATGCTGCCCAGCCCTATTCCAACAAATTCTGTACGTATTCTTTATTGTACTCTATTAGTCAAACTTTTTGGATTTATTTAAAATAAATACAAGCACCTTTCTCTTGGTACCTTAAATTGTTATCTAAGTACTCTTTGAAAAAGATAACGAAAAAAGAAATGTCTACACATTCCAGAAAAGAATGAAGTGGCTATGATGATAATGTGTGATTCAGCCGTTCAATTTTCTGCTTTGTTGAGCATGCCTCTTGGCAACTGCGTTACAGTAACTACCTATGACAATTTGGCAAGTAATTCAATTTTATGCCTTTTGACATTTATTTAAAACATTCTTTAATGAAAGGTCATAGCTGTCAAGCTTTCTTGTACTTTCTGTTTAACACACCGGATATAAAAAAAATGTATAATTTTTTTTTTACACCCAGCATTTGCCCAAGAGGCCTATTGAGCAATGCATTACTCAGTTTCTTTAGAGAACTTTGTGCAGCTATGGTGAAATCTTCATCTGTTCATGGCCAACACCTGTCACTGTCATTGTAGTCGCGCTTGTTACATGTAACTCAGGAACATTACATCAGTCTGTCACCTCTAGTCATTTTTTGTTATTCCTTTGAAGTCATCATACAAATACCACGGCAATTACTGAAGCCCATCCACTGGAAGCATTTGCATGTATTGATGATTAAACTATTTAAGCCTTAACATGTAACTACTGTATATACAATGTTCTAATTAGGTTTACATTTTCTAGCATCCTAGCTTCATCATCTCATCTGCATGCTCACAGACAACACAAGTGAGTGTTACTGTCTTACTACAGTGTTTCTGTCGGTGTAAGTGTGTGTGCGTGCGTGCGTGCGTGCGATGTGTATTTGTTTGTTTATTAATCTGGGCAGGCGCCTTAATGTAACTGTACATACCAGCAGGACAGGCACCTTCTGACATTATAAGTACTTCAGACTGCTGCTTGCAGGCATCCCTGCGTAGGAAACACTCGTTCTGGTAGTTCTGATTGTTGGATCCGCACACTGGGGTGTACTCATTGTTGCACTGCAGAGAGGAGAGGAGAAAACTGTTAAGAAGATGAGGAAAAAAATCTGAAGTGTTCATAATAGAGTCATTTAAAACAAAAAAGAAACAAAAAAACAAATAAAGCTGAATGTACATTCAGTATGTAGAGTTTCAGGAGACACGCCATTGTCTTGACAGGGTAAGTACTTTCTGAAGTAATGGACTCGAAGTGAGTGGAGGACGGATTTTATCACTGTACAGTCCAGTATTTGCATTTTGCAAGCCAATTTCACTGAAAAATGAAAAAAAGTATAATCCACAAATGGATAAAGAACAAATAGATATAAATTACAATTAAAAAGTAAAGTCAAGATGAAAATGTACCTTAAAACACAAACCTCTGGTTTACCCTTTAAAGAGTACTACTACTACTACTACTACTACTACTACTAATAATAATAATAATAATAACAGTAATGTGGGAGTACGTTTATAAGATTGATGTGTGTTTGTTTTATGGTCTGATGTGCATGATGTAAGCAGTTTTGTCAATGTGAACTGTATTATAATATTGTAAAAATAATGTATTTTCGGCCAACCTTGGTGAAACAGATGCCAAAGGGTTTTGATTTAACTTAACCAGTTTACCAAACTCAGTGGCTATCTGCTTTTAGTTATAAATAACATGTTGGACACATTCCTTGTCAGAATTGTATCCGATTATGAAACTGACATGTTGTCACAATCACATCACAATTCTAAAGACCCTGAAAGTATATTCTCTCAATTAGCTTCTTGCTCTGAGTGGTCCTACGTGAACACACTGAAGTCTGCCAAAGTTAGGATAGATGGCACCAATCAGTTAAGCATTATTTCAATCAAATGACAATCCTGCTCAAACCACACCCACACAATTATGACGAACCATTTTAACGGACTTTTTGAGTCTAAGGTTTGCTTTCACACGGTGTCGACCGAACCCGGCAGCGTTAGTCGGATAGTCCAGTATAGGGACGGTCCGACGCCATTTTTTGCTTCCAAATACCGATCCTGATTCCTGAATTTTGCATATCGGCCGATACCAAGTACTGATCCAACATCAGCGTATCATATACTTTATTATGTTTTAACAACTGTATACTACCGTCCCTGTATGGATGTGATGTGATTTCTATCTTTGTTGTCGGTCTGGCTCAGGTTAAACTCTCAAACAATGAACACAGCAGAACTTTCTTTTATTATGCAGTTTGACAGTCAGTTATAACGGAAAAAGAACATAAATAAACTACTTTAACGTAGATTTTCTTTAGGGCTTTATTACATGATATCAGACCGGTGCATAAACTCCAGTACTACCAATACCAATACCAGCGTTTTAGGTAGTATCGGGGGCTATACCCATACTGGTATCCTTATCTGAACACCTCTAGTCCAGTTTATTTGGGGTTGTGTGAAAGCTCATTCAGACTCGGGGGTCTCGGTTCACTTCCAAGTGCACTAGAGTTCAGTTCACTTTGAACAAAAATTACACTCCAAACCAAATATAGGAAGTGAACAAAAAAACTATGCATTTACTAGCCTGCTATTTCAACCTCGCACACACTTTTAGGGACTTAAACATGATTTAATGGATGATCCATAACCTATTATGACCATACACGGCTGGTGTGCCAACCAGTGACTGTACAATCATGATCTCTTAACAATATTGAACAGATTTTTTTCCTCATGAACTATAATGTGTGAAAGCGCCTTTGAATTTATGATAAATAATACTTACTGCAGTTTTTTTACTTTGCTGTTGCTTTTTTAGTCAGTTGGTTTGCAAAGAAAATGTGCTACACATTGTTTTAAATGGGTCATAGTCACAAACTGCTTCATCTATCTTCAGAAAACCATCCAGCATCTACAGCTGCTCACCTCTGGTGTCGCTCCACCGGAGAGGAGCAGGATGACTGACTTGCTCAAGGGCACTGAGAAAAGTAGCTGCTAGAGAAAAGAACATTACTCATTCATTTCCCCACATGGTTTGTTGGCTTCGGAGCAACCCTAGATTTTTCAGATGACTGATGGCACAAGAGCACCGAATCTTAGTTTTCTCTTTTTTTTGGCTTTGGGGGAGAGATATTCATTTGATTTGATATTGATTCCCTTGTGCTGCACCACAGGAATAACAAACGTGATCATTCAATTGAGAAACATTCCCTTCTATTCCCTGGGAAGAAAGAATAGTTATCAGAGGGTCCAGAGAAATTGTTCCACCGTAGTCATGGCCCATAACCCGATTTAATGTAAATGTGCTGAACAATGGGGAATGTGTGAAAATGTGTTTCTGTTGGGGGGACAAGGACAAGGGGCTCGGTTGAGAGTTCCACAGGAACAAGGCTATGGAGCTCATTGCTCTTTGTCTCCAGTTCAGCTTTTAAAGCCAAAGACCCCTTAACTGAGATAGAGTTACGGGGCAGAGACCCCCTATTAAATATATGGTTTAAAATTTGTTACAAAACTGGGGCTACAATAACATGTAGGGCGGCTTAAAACCTTTATAGGCTACATTAAGTGTGTAGAATACTATGCTATTAAAATAATAATTGTTGGCATGATTTTATAAATCATGTTTTATTACATACTTGTGGCACAGTGAATCCATTGGGATGAACTGTATCTTAGTGACTATAGGCCTATACTTACCTACAGGCCAGTATCCCTATTAACCACGAAGTGGCTGATTTGTATTGTCTAATAATATGTTGGATTCATGTTAAGACATTTTAAATTTCTAAAGAATTTAGTGGACCCCCTGCATTAACTCTGAGGACCCCCAAGTGGTCCCGGACGCCCAAGTGGGGTCAGAATTGTTGAAATGATGACATGATCTGCAGAAAACAGTAGGCTCATTGTGAAATATAAGGTGTACTTTTACTTTGTAGGGTGGTTTAAGAACACAACATGACATCCCACAAATGGGCCGATTCATTGATACTCCCACCGCCTTGTATACTAACCCCCGCTGGATGTCCCTCATTTTAGACTGGATGTCCGTCACCATCCTCTTTCGTTGTGTTGTCATTCTAAACTCCGGTGGATTTCTGAGGACTATGGTTACCTGGTCCTCAGCTCTCTACAGGGTCAATCCAGACAGCTAGCTAGACTATCTGTCCAATCAGAGTTTTCTGTTGCACAACCTAAACAACCTTTGAACGACAGCACCAAAACAAGTACCTTACAGAGGCTATTTTGCAGAGGTACCATCAATGAGTTGGGCGCTTAGCACCACCCATGACAATTGTGATTGGATGTAAAGAAATGCCAATAAACCAGAGCTAGTTTTCTCCCATCCCAGAATGCTGTCTTCAAAAATTACATTAAAGGGGTACCCAATGCGTTTCAAATGACCAAGTAGCCATATGTAGATAGATTGCCTTTATTATTAGACTCACGGTCCATAAAAACAAAAACAACAACAAAAAAGATACAGATACACAAGACGGACACCAATTAAATAAGACAGCTATACCAGTAATCCCATTAGGTTGACTGGTATCGGAAAGCACTGAACCTCGGGTCAAGATGTGAAATGACATGTGTGACAAATTATGAAGATGTGTGTTTGTTATGAACTGATACTATAAATAAAATTGAAATTGAAAGAATGAGAATGCGTTGGTCTGGGAGCCCAGATAGCTTAGTTGGTGGAGCGTGCGCCCATATATAGAGGTGTGCTCCTCAACGCAGAGGGCCGGGGTTTGCTCCAACCCGCGGCCCTTTGCTGCATGTCATTCCCCCTCTCTCTCCCCTTTTGTGTCTTCAGCTGTCCTGTCAAATAAAGGCCTAAAAATGCCCAAAAAATAATCTTAAAAAATAAGAAAGAGAGAATGTGTCGGTCTGTTACACTTCTTGCCAGGTGTTGGTTAAGAGTTTTGTTGTTTGAGCACCAACAGAAGACAAAGAAAAAGGGATGTAGCAACTTTCCTATTGTTTAGGTCTTTTGAGCGTGGACAGAGATTGTTAAGTAAAGGACCAACGAAGACAGTAGTGTGAACACATGGTTTTCACACATAAACTGCGTTTTCAAATTTAGCTTACTTAGTGAGAATGTCATAGGAGACACACAGACACACAGAAGGTCTGATGGCCGCAGGGAGAAGCGCAAAAATAACCACGCCATCGATTCTGGAGCCCACGAGCATCAGAACGATCAAGTAAGAACACTGTTTTTATTCATCTGAGGGGGAAAAGAGGGCAGATTACAAAGAGAGTAAAAGGAGGAGTATAGAAGCGAAAGAGAAACGACATACTGGCTCTTTATCAAAGGGATTGAGATGCAGGAAGGAAAGAGGCTGTGGAGAAGACGAGAGGCACGATGAGTGAAATTGGGCTTTGGGGGCAGAAGACGTCAGTGGAAATGGATGAGGGCGAGACAGAAAAAGACTGGGGCGTAATTAAAGTAAAGAAAAATACAGACGTGAGATGCAGACAGCTAGAGACAGAAAGAATGAGAGAGGGAGACAGAAAGAGAGATGGAGCCGAAAAAACTTGGCATGATAAAAAAGAACCACAGTGCCTGAAGAAACCAAGCCAAAAAAAGGACATCATGAGATAAAATTAAAAAAAAAGAATGAGGAAAAGAAGAAATGGGGACACAGACCCAGAGAGGAAGAGGAATAGAAAATCCCCTCAAAGGAGAATGGGAGAGAATGAAAAAATGGCAACCCTACAAAGGCGCTGGGAATAGCTTACTGCAGGCCCGTGCTTTTCTGCCATCCTCTATCCTTCCCCT
>NC_048417.1:23746870-23790347 GCF_013103735.1 Etheostoma cragini | reverse complement strand
CCCCCCCCCCCCCATCTCTTGATCTTCCCCAGGATTTGGCGCTCACCCCTGCGGAAGGGAGAGGAATGAGGAGAGGATGGGTGATTTAAAACCTCCGTTTCCCAAAAAAGAAGCACAACATGGAGGCTGCAGCTGTGTGCAAATTACAGTATCACCCAGCCATTCTCGTGGGTATGAGAGAGGATACTGGGTTGTAGGGCCTCCTGAAGCATGTCAGGTGTGTCCTTTTGTATTTTAGGTGAGGGCCACAAGTGAGTGTCTTAGACAGCTATGAAAGCGGAAATAGATTGCCAAATTGCACGTCTTCAGTTTGACTGAATCTTTCTTCAACCTGTATAGCTGAAAAAAAAAAACCTTGACACTTATCTGCCAAGTTCTCATTTATTCACGGGGGACTTCTCTTGATGTGACGGTGAGGAAGTGAGCAAGGAGAGGTTACAGATTTCAAACTTTCGTGCATTTCCTCATACAGCACTTCTTTACACAGCACATGGCTCTATTAGATACAAAGGCAATCTTGTTATAGCCTTTGTAAGGCTGCTGAAGCGTTGATCCTTGAAATCCTTGATAACTAGCAGCGTATATGGAGTTATATTCCGATCTTATTCAAGAGCACATTGCTTTACTGTGAGAGCATTTCTCACTGATATTATGTTCAGATTTTGTAATAATTTCTCTCAAAACCTTGCTCTTACACTCAAATAGTCACTGCTCACGCTTGGATTTGCTCTGCTCGGACTCAGGCTGCTTCTGCGCGTTCTCCGATGTTTCCTGCGCTCTCGGCTTGTTTGCGTTGCCCGCTGTAGTGTTGACCAATGAAATGATCCCTGTCCCGTTGAGGGTGCGTTGCTTTATGTTAGAACGTCTGTGGCGGGCAGCTGCTCTGTAACTGACATTTGCTTTATTGTATTTATTTGTACATGTCAACAAAATGCACAGAATGGTGGAAACACTTTCACCTGCACCCGTCAGCGAACGGGAGAAAGCTTTGAAGTGGGACGTATGAAGGTATGTCCACAACTACGCGGGTGAGTAACATAACTTAAACACCTAGCATATGGCGCTATATAGCCTAGCTTGATGTCCATAAACAGATAGATTTTCTTGATTATTTATATGATATGTGCATATGTGATGACCCCACTTTGTATTGCTGCACAGTTAATCGAATTTTAATCACAATCACGATTTTGACTTCCATGATCAAATTTGCGTGATCGAGCGTTCTTTTTTTTTTAAACGTCATTTCATAGAACGCTCCGTTTTTTTTTGCATAGTGCATCTACCACTCCGTAGACCCCCGTCTGCTCATGTGCCAGTCAGTTGTTCCCTGCATCGTGCAGCTTAGTTTCTAGATGTTGACAGTCACAGAGGACAGAGTTACGGGAGGAAAACTCAACACATAGCAGTCGGTTATACGTCGGTCTCAAGGTTTACCAGTTACCAGTAAACGCAACATTTTGTCCCGTCTGTTGTTTTTCAGACAACAGCAGTGACCAGTGCTAGTCGGTCCTAGTTAGCGTCTGTTAGCTGTTAGCTCCTCTAGGACGCACCGGTGCTAATGTCCTCGCCTCCGCTGCAATGCTGTTTATATGGATATGGTTTAATTTTGCGTTACATGACCCATTTCTTCTGTAAAGCCGTGCCTGTGTTGGATCTCTCCTCTACTCTCTCTCCTCTTACTCTCCGCGCAGCCCCCCCACACAGCGGCCGCCGGTCCACACTTCAGACATTTTTCCACAGTTTTAATTGTCATTAACACAGCTGTATATTGTTAAATATGAGGGGCAAACCTGTATTTGTACTAGTGTTTCAGCGGGTAACTCTGCTATCGCGGCCGCCACGGCGAAAAACACAGAAGGAGTTATTGAACGCAACTAACTAACAGTTGATAGAGTAACAGCTTGTGAGACGGAGCTGCTGGACCTGGGCCAGAGATGTGACCCATGGCCAGAATATCATAGTTCATAAAAATACAGCGCAGTGACAATACAGACATTTCATACACACGACATGTGTATCTGCCTTTCAACCCGTGCTGGACCTGTTCATAATGAGTCAGCCGTCTCTCTGTGAGTACGTCCATCACACTCCCTCTCTCTCCCTAGCTCTTTTAATCAGTTATTGTTGAAAACAAACAAAAATATCCTACGCTATTTATTTCAGATAGCTAATTTTCTTTACATGTGTTGACGATAACATTTGTTTTGGTTAAAATCAACAACTAATCTTGGGAATAATCGTGATCACAATATTGATCAAAATAATCGTGATTATTATTTCGGCCATAATTGTGCAGCCTTACCACTTTGTCTTTTTTCCTTGTTTGGTTAACCATGGTCCTGGGATTTGACTAATTCAATGTTAGAGCCAGTAGTAAAAGCTAAACTGTACTATAACTGCTAGGACACAAGAAACTATATAGAGTTATGGACTTACATTCCCATAGGATTGTATCTCCATACGTGTGGTGTTGGCGGTCTGCTAATATAAGCTTTGTCACACTTTACTGCAAGTCGGCCCAATCGACGCTGTGCTCGGCTGAATGTAAATGAAAATAGACAAAGGGGCCAAAACTAATCTCAGATGTGTGTTTGAAAGATAGGGCCATTTAAAGAAAGATTTATGAGGAGTAAAACTGAAGTATGTTGATGAGAGAGCGTGACTCAGACAGAAGGTGAGAAAAATTTGATCCTCCACAAATCTCTGCAGACAGGGTAACGGGGGCCATTGGCCGGGCCATATGGCACGGCCTTATGTGCCCGCTGGCTGAGGCTTCTCAAAAGTCGCAGACATTGCCACACACCTCCGCTGTGACAAAACCTGGACAGTCGCGTGGTGTCTCGACCGTGATCACAGCGACAGCAGAGGTGTCGATGGTCCAGTGTGTGTGTGTGTGTGTGTGTGTGTTTGCGTGTGTTTGTGTACTTATGTTCTTTTGTATGTCTGCAGTGGCCTAGTGACAGGAAGGAACTATGGAAGACAATGCGTGTGGATTCATGCATTCAGTGCACTTGAAATACACTTCTGTTCTCCGGTGTTACATTTGCAGCATCTTGTGTGCGTTGAAGGTTGTTTCTACTCTCTGACCCGTTTTATATCTCTTCCCACCCATGCTGTTGTGTTATTTTTTATTTTTTTCACTAGAATATTTAGTTTCCACAAACCTCCTGCAGGGGCTGCTGTGGTTCTGCCTACCCTGAACTCTCTTCATCTGAGTTCCAAAAGCTAAGCTTTGGGACTGCAGCCAGGACCTGTTGTCTTTTTACCTGGCTGTGATCGGTGCTTCACACACACACACACACAGACACACACACAGACACACACACTAACACAAAGCAACCGCCGCATTCCACCGTCTGAACACTTTGTAAAAAAGGCATTCACTCATTCTGTGCCTCTCTAGCAGCTCCCAACGCTGACTTCACAGAGCGTCCGATATAACTGCCGGCTGACAAGGGTGGAACAAAGACAGGTGGTGGGAGGAGGAGGGGAGGCAGAGGAGTAGGGGGTAATGCAGAGTGAAAAAAAGCAGGTTGGGAGGGGAAGATGTGAGGAAAAGGAGGGAGGTGTAAGAGACAGAGGGAAGGAGATGCAGGGAGGCCAGCAGGATGAGGGAGTGGAGGGGGCAAGAAGGATGAGACTGAAAGGTGAAAAAGTGATGGAGGCGGAAGGATGACAGGACGATAGCAACGACAGGAACGAATGAGCAGAACAATGTGGGAGAGTAGCACGGGACACGCACAACAGAAACTGCACGAGTGGGCGACAAACGAGACGAGAGATGCAAAGTGAAGGCGAGTGCACGCATCAGTGCGTGACTATGTATGGAGGGAAGGAGCATGCCAATTTGGGAGGCAGAGCTCGGAAAAAGGCAGCGAGAGCAAACATGACAGGATAATAATATGAATACTTAATCAATACTAATATCAATATGCGAGAAAACAAATGACTCATCCGTCCCATGGAGCTTCACTCCACCCCAAACCGTGCAACTGCCACATATACAAACTATGATCATCATTCCAAGCAACAATTAGTCAGATATTTGCAAATTCTGCAGATAGAAGTTACACTGAGGTATGTGTGGACTGCAGCACAGCCGCGGCATTCTGAAGTGTGATATCCATTGTACAAAACTGCACAATTATTGGATTTGAAATTAAACACAGAAAGGAATACATATTTTAAGACTTGTCACCATGGATATAACACGGTTTTATAGCTATTCTCAACACTGTTCTCTCAAACAATGCTCTTGTTTATATTTAAAAATGCATCTTACATGATCAATTTGCATGAAATTGTTAGATACAAAGGAAAAATCTGAACTATGAGTTAAGACGCTTACATACAAAGCTTGATATATTGAAAAGCAATCACCAGTGTGAAACCGTTAATAAATGTAATAAACATGCAGCTAACCCTGACAGCAGCATTTGGACGACCAAAATGGTCCAACTGAAGACCAAGTCCAACTCAGCTCATTTTGTCAGCCTTAACTGCCTTGGATTCACTGTGACAGCTGTGTGACTTGCACTGACATCTAACAATATATTTGTATTGATAACAGAAGAACAGTAGTAGGTGCAGCCATCACATTAAAGTTGATATTTACAGATCCCTTACACCCGTATCTAAAATGAGCCACGGTCACAGTCGACACAGTGGTGGAAACAAATACTGTAGCAACAGAACAGCGAGACAGACAGAGTGGAGCACACATTTGTATATTGAGTAATAATGTGTTAAAACACACTACATTATTTATTAGGTGACGCAGGTGGCAACAAGGTGGGTATTTTCAGCTATACCTCTCTAAGCCCCTCCTGAGAGATTACAACAGTACTTCCTTCTCAGCTGGGAGTCCCTGCAGGCTGATGCTCCCTGCAGCATGGCCTAGGTCTGCCCCAAGGGTCTGATGCCAGGTAACTAGAACTTACCTTAAAAGGGAGGCACCCAAGGATACAACTTTCCCAAGTGCCTGGGCTGCCTGAAGCAATATTTGTCAATGTAGAGGCTCAGGAAACCGTATTTCAGATGAGATAACTTTGGGTGTTGAGTGTTTGTGTAAGCAACCTGTATGACAGGCCTGCAGTCATTGGATCTAACTGTCATTTAATCCCAGGATCACATTTACAACACAACAATACAACAACAACATACCAGACAACCTCCACAATACCTCTTTCAGCCCCTTGATCACCACTGTGGACCCTTACTTAATGTGGACCCAGCACCAAAGCTGCCCTGGTAGAAATTAGCATGAATTGGGCCTAGATTAAAACTAGTAAATCCAGAGTAGCAATGCTGCTTCTACTTTCTTTTTCTAAAGGGACAGTTTGCCATGTTGTACTGGTTAGAAAATGTACAAACGGCTGCCCCTTATGGAGAATCCGCATGTTTTCCTGAGCTATATGCTAATTACAGGGAAAATGAGCAGCAACACCCAGGCAGAATAACTAGGCTTTCTGCTAATACGTTTTATTCTCCATATGTGGCTCTTGACTGATCAAGTGAAGCTTTATGCCACTGTACGTAAGCTTCAGTCATGACAAACTGTCTCAAGTTGTCCCGTTATATATAATTGTCATCAAACAAGAGATTACAGGCAATTCCCATTCTTGAAAAGATACTCTAACGCTGTCCACAAACACAAGGTCTACAGATTTCCCTGTCACATTGCATTTAGACAGCAGCTGCACGAGTATCATCAGAGACCGTATCGCAAGCGGGCTCAGTTGAACAAATTTAGAGTGCTGCTCTAGCACAGCAAGTGACTGTTGCACATGGAGGCAATGTGGCAGATGCTATTCCGTAAGAAGACCTTAACTGAAATGGGATTACTGTGGCAGCCTTTCTGTCAGCGACTCCTAGTCCCGGGACAGCCTACTGATATGGACCTGCATCTAGGCTGAATGCCTCCACTCCCAGGACCAGGACCAGGACCTTTTTTCTAAATGACAGGCTTACTACTTAAAACCTGTCCACAGTCCTTGCTGAATCCCTATCTAAAGCATTTCCTGTCACCCTGTCAAATAAATCAAAGATTAAGCTTTAACATCTTTCTACAAGCACCATGTTAGAGAGCCCAGTGTGCTCCGCCTCCCCACAATAGTCCCCTCACTACAGAGTGTTAGTTCATACGAGGTCACACACAGCCTACCATCCACAGCTGCCAACCTGCAACATAATCAGGGGCCAAACATCACCATGGATACTGATACGGATGCCTTAAACATGCTAAATTAGGTTAATTTATCAATTTGTTTTTACCAACATGGAAACACATATGAGTATGACATGCTGAGGAAAATGTTTGTTGTTTAAAGTTATTGATACAAAGTTTACGAAATAAAACTAGGGTTCATTAAACATACCGTTTTACGTAAACTACATGTTTGTTTTTAGTATGTTTTTGACAATTTCACTCTACAACTTCCTGTTGGTTATAACTCTGGAATAAAACAACCAAATTAATGGTTAAATAAATTATTAATAGATGACGAGCTGTTGTTATTGTCAAATGTCATAATATCATTATCGGCTTAACAAATTCAGTGTTGGTCAGGTGCTATAGTTACGTCTACTCTCCCATAACTTGTTTGACGTATTATACAGTGGGAGACAACAAAAATAAGGATGACATAAAGCCAACAAAGGAACCAACAGTTGAACAATGTAGTACAACAAGGCAAACTCAACAGCCTTTACTTTTACATATCTCCAGAGAAGGATTGTACATGTGGGCTTGTTGAGTATCCTAAGAACTGCAGAAAAGGGATTTCATTCAGGTGAAGGACACTCCTGGGAACCTTTCTGTGCAACGACTCAGGTACCAGCCGACATAAAACAGGGGCATGAAATGCTTCGCTACACTGCTATCCCTTCATCAGCATGTGTGGCATATAGAATGAATTTCAATGACAACTTTGACATTTTCTGGGGGCACAGAAAATTGTTTGAAGAGGATGGAATCCCCTGATCCCAGCTGAGGAATTTTTTTACATGGCCTCAAATTGTTCCTTTGAAACGTTTGAGAGTATCTAAAGCCACAGAGAGGAATGGAGCAGAGAGCAAATCTGACACTGTTTGTGCATCTGTTCAAGTTAACCTTGAAAAAGAAAATAAGAAACCAGCGCCCTCCTTCTCCACCTGGAACAAACTCCTCTTGTCTATCAGAGATTATAAAGCATAAATTAACACGACTTTTAGATTTCAACTCCACACTCACACTTTGCTTAGTCAGAATCACTGGAGTTGAAATGTTGGTGTAAAGTGGGATTTATTCTTCATGAGCTATCGCCGTAGCCTATGTGAGTGGCCTGACATTTATACTTGTGCACTGGTGTATGTGTTGATCTCTTTTAAGAGAATAGCAGGGCCAGTCTGTGTGTGTGTGTGTGTGTGTGCATGTGGAATGGATGGTAGAGCGAGTGAGAGAGTGCTGGTTATTAGCTCCCGAGCTAGAATCGACTCTAGAGGCGTAGTGCTTTCTGACCAAGGTCGGAAATCTGTAGCAGGAAAGTTAACCCCTCCTTGATTTAATGTTGTTTACAGAGAAGGAGAACCCCAAAATTAGTACTGGGAAATGCAATGCCACCAAGCCAGTTACATTTGGTATATGTGTGTGTGTGTGTGTGTGTGTGTGTGTGTGTGTGTGTGTGTGGCAAAACATTTTTATTGATATGGGAGTGACAGGACAGTGTCTGGGAGTCCCAAGACAGTGTACAGGACAGTTATGGAGGCACAGGACAGTGTACAGGACAGTTATGGAGGCACAGGACAGTGTACAGGACAGTGTCTGACTGTCCAGAGACAGTCCTCAGGACACTACTAACAGGACAGGGCAGTTTTTGCTGCCACTGCTTCTCTGTCACTAGTGTGTTGCAGGTAGATATTTCTGTCCTCTGTTAGAAGGTGCACGTGACCAATGACAATGATTAATAACTGACATTCCACAGTCTTTTCCAAAACACAGCTCAGAACTTAGAGCTGGCTGAGCTAACAAGCTAGCGGCTAGGAGTAGTACAAGCAAGCAAAGCTGGCCAAATGGCTAACGTCTCCCCGCCACGGTCTGTCTCTCCCCTTTTCCACGTATTCCTCCCCGTCAATTTGTGTATATTGTCAGATTAAAATCAATTTAAATACTTTGTAGCGTCAATATGTTATTGTTTACTGCTGCAGTGACATTATTAATGCCCCTTGTGATTATATCTGAATTTTTATGCTGTGTCTAACAAGACCAATCTTAATATAGTCTACAGTGAACATAACCACAGATAAGAAGATGGCTAGATGTTACTATTGTGTGTGGTTACTACTGATCATATACACTCTGCGATTTACTGCACCGATTAACGTATGATAGATAACTAATGACTGCAAGTCCCAGAGCTGGGATGCGTTCAGGAATCCATTAGAAAGTTGCATTGTCACACCCAGTGAACATCGGTGTGTGGGTAGCCACGACCGACCATGTCCTCTACATAGAAAACATAAAAACATATGTCCTATAAACCTTAGATTGATGTCTTACATTTGCCATTATGAGGTAGCTCCCCCGCTGTTAGAGTAGCATTGTGTACCTGTAACTCAACCAGTTACAAAGAACTAGTAAAGCATCCAGACTTTCAAAAGCTTTGAGATTGGCACTAGTGTATGGGGTTAACCCATTTATCACAAAGTGGTACAGATCGTGTGGACTGAAGTCGGGCAACCTGTCTGAAAGTTGTAAGTCTTCTGGTAGCTGTGCAAGAGAAATCTCAATCATTCCCAATCAGCAGAGACAGAGAGGTAGGTATATGCTAGAAGATAACATAGGCACAGGCTAATTACCGCAAACTAAAATGCTAGTTGACATTAGTAATTCAACCTAAACAGCTGATGGAAATCCAAACTGCCTGCAAGATTATCCTGTACTATCCTATACATAATCTGTCAGATGATCTTTCCAGAATCCTTGTCCTAGAAATCCACAGGTTTCTGATCTAAGTGGTTGATATTGACTAAACCTAAAACTAGAACTACTAATGGTGTTTAAAATTAACTATTTCTAACCATTACTCTGTATTGTGTTATTTTACTTTTATTTTATCCAAACACTCACAGGCGTCTGCAGTTGAAAAACACTACTTTAATAGGAACTCTTTGCTCATAGCACCACTTATCTTACCTACTTGGGGAAATCTGTACACCAAAATGATCAATACTTGCAACAGTGCCCTTGCAAGCACACTTGAAAATATTGCTCCACTCAGGACAAAACAGACATTATGTGGTAAGACATCACTGTTATCAGGCATGTTTGCAAAAAAGAGCAACCAAAAGAAAATGGAAGCACTATTACAACTATAATGAATCAATAGTTCCATTGATTACAACAATGCTGTTGACTCAGAAAGGGGAGCTACTATCTGCAGGGTTGTTGCAAATGCTGGATCAAACTCTACATTATTTTACCCTACTGCTTTATGCAACCTAACCCACAATTAGCCACACTATAGAAAAGTCACCACTATTTTAATAAAATGTAAATGATGGTAAATTTGCTGTCTAACACCTAACATACATAAACTGTATAATCAGTCTTCAATTTTAAGGTTAAGTTCTAATCAAATCAACAACTTTGTATTCACTGTCATTCACGTTAGCCCGGATTGATTATTATAGTAATACAATGGTGTCATGCTAGTCAACCAGTGTATTTTTACCTAATATCCCTCTCCAAAACCACTCAGTAGAGTAACGTTAGTCACAGCGATTACTTGCTTTGGTGTTAGTAAAGCATCAAAGTTTAACAAAGAATGGTTCACATTAGAAAAGATCCTTTTTCATTTGTATCTTCCATGTAGATGCCCTCCCCTACAAAATCACTGCAGTATTGGAGAATGATTTATTATTTCCAAATATCTTTTAAAAATTAATTTTTCTTTTTTCATATTGCAAACAGGGATTTCTTTTTCACAATATCAGACTTTTTGCAATATCGTGCAGGCCAAGTATGTATGTTTCTACAAGGTATTTTCATCAGACTGCTTGATATATAAAGCAGTTCAGTACATACATATAGTCAGAGCTTTTTATTTGTTACATGTCCATCCTCACAGAGTGGATTGGCTTTATTTTTCCAAAGGCCCTGCACACCCACAGTGCACCAACAAAGGTGTTTTCACTTATCGTCCGTGCCTGATTACACTTCTGAGACATGTGTGGGCATGTGCAGACTGCACTTGACTGACAGCCCTCTGACCCTGCTGCTAAATTTGTCACACCTGTCAGGATGGAAAAAAAATGATATCTTTTTCATTCTTATAAGTTCACATAGTTTGGTGACCTCTCGTTGTCATGGCTTGGCTTGCTGCCTCGCCTGTCTGTTTCCCTCTCTGTGGTTTTTTTGGTTTTGCCTTTCCTCTGCTGAGTGGGTGTGTTGTTCCTAGCTCTCTCTCCCTCCTCATCAAGACACCCGTTGCTGCCTACACACCTGACTCAAATCCAGTAATCACTGCTCCTGCTTTAAACCCCGGTTTTCTAACTAGCGTCTAAAAGATTGTCAGTTCACCTACTGTAGTAACAGTCACTGCGGCCTCCTCTAGTGATTTTGCATAGGGTATTTTCAGCAAATATCTCTGAATAAGCTTTTTTTTTGACTTTGTCTGTTTTTGTGTGTGTTTCTGCTTCAGATCCCTGCCTCAGTCCTGGAAGCCCAGTCAGCCTGCCTGAGCCTATCATTGTTTATGGGACCTGCCTCCCTCCTGTCTGCCTGCGCTACGTCCCAGAGGATTTCTTTGCACTATTTTTTCATTGTGTTAAATAAACCTCTGTTTCTGTTTTCCAACCTTCTCCCTGTGTCTGCTCTTGAATCCACTACCAGCCTAACATTCATACTTCTTGTAAATGTTTTTGTTGTATCTACAGTAATCTGAAAACTGCCTTTTATGACCCTTGTTTTGTGCTGCATTTAATGCTTAAAAGGTACATAAAAAATGTGATTCAGTATTCTTTATAGTTATTATCAGTGAGTAAGATAACATTAAAATACTCCATCCACAGTTATCAGTGTTTGGACAGATACAACTTCAACACCCGTTAGAGTAACTCCTTCATTTTGATATTTTTGTAAAATGTCATATGTGGTCCATATATCTAAATATGGAAGAAAATGCAAAAACGTCAATTGTATTTAGGCTGTTTCAAATGCATTTGGAGCTTGGCTCATAATGAGCCTATACACAACCTGACATTTCTCAGGCCATTCCACTGAGACTGCTGTTTTTTTGTGTGTATGTGTGTGTCTTTTCTTTCTAAGGAGATTGACGAGTTATACCCCTTTTAAATGTAAAACTTGGCCTTCTTGTGAATTGAAAAGATGCATCTGAGTTTAAGTAATCACATCCACACATTGCACAGTATTAGGGGTTTGCTATATGAGTTTATCTTTAGATGACAGGACTATAGTTGTGCCCAGCCTAAGCACACTCTCACACACACACACACACACACACACACACACACAGTCAAGCCTGCATGTACGCACAAAGATAAAGAGAGACGCATACAAAGACACATCCTTCATCCACAGAGATCTGACTGATAGCCTGATCCATTTCCTTTATCCATTAGAGGCGGCTCTAGATTATGCAATTCATCCCAAGGCTATCATCCACCTCTATCAATAATAAACATGCCCACCAAACTAGGGCTAGCCTCAGAGGATGGAGACGGCACCGCCCAGCACGTTCTACTTCTGAAGAAACCCTCTGTCTGCTCGGCCCGTACCCAGCACCGCATTCGCTTCCACGCGCTTATCAAAGCTGTGGCTTTATCAACTCTGACAGAGACGTCTCAGTGCTTATGGTGTTGGCAGAGAGCACCTGTGGCTCATGACAAGAGCCAGACGCTTTCATACGAGATTCCTTTGCGTCTCTGATGCTTCTTTCCATCGGCTTGCCCTGTCGTCATGTGATTGATGTCTGGTGCAGCATTTGTGACATGACCTGGTGCCGGGGTGGGGTAGTCAGGGAAGTTCAGAAAGTAGTGAAAGTAGTGCTGCTTCTTGACAAAAATGTCGTGTTTGGTGTTAAGGGATGCATTCTGTTTGAGCCCCTCACATGATACACACAGGTTAATCCCTGGTGTTACATCTCAAGGCCAGGTTTCCATCCAAATGTACAGTGAATTGGCAAAAGAAAGCACTGCCGTGTGAAGAGGAGTTGGGCTCATCAGGATAAACAGTTGGTACCAATAAACCATTGGAGAAAAAGAGGGTGCAACAGGATGATGTAATGAAAAGAGCACCAGTCAAACATCAAATGGTGGAAAACAATGTGGAAAAAAGCTGATCTAAATATAGCATTTAAAACTTAAATTTAAAACTTGTGCTGTAATGTTTTATTTCAATTATTTAGGGATAGCGCACAATTTTGAGTGACAGCATTCATTATGTCAATTTATGATTCAAATACCTCTTGATGAAAACAGAAATAAGAATTGAATTGGTTGTGTTCCATTGGAAAAAAACTGCATGCATTTTCTTTTTTTTTGAATTTATAATGATGAATCTATTAAGACTGCAGATTGATCTGATATATTGTTTACAGTTCTTTACCTAAGCTATTTAATCCCACTCAGCCTTCAAGATACGTTCTTGTTTACAATGCTACCTGTCCCCAGTGCAATTTCCCTTCATTCAAGAGTTTTCTATCTTTAAACAAGACTGCTCTTTTAAACAAGATGTACTGTAGTCAAGTGGCTAGTAATGATGCATGAACAAATTATCTTCACTGAAACATTTATCCTTTCAAATAAAAATTTGAAAAAACTCCTGCGTTGGTATGGAGCTAGCTGACAAAGCCAGAACTGGACAACATGTGTAACGCCCATTTAGGTCAGCCTGGTTTATCCTGTGTCGGTGTTGGAGAAATTTATGTCAGATTATTAGCCTAATGGGGGACGGACCTTTGGGGGACTACCAAAACGCTAATGATGGTTCAGTATGGAAGAAAAGAAGCGGCGTAGGGGGTGGTGAGTCTGAGATAATGGCCACCGACAGAGTTGGGTCAATTATACATGAATCAATTATATCAAACTGGGTTTCCCAGAGAAATTGGTCTTGATTTACACTGGAGTTAGTACCACTGAAAAAGCGTTGCAGTCAAATGTTCCACAGCCCAAGCAAAGTTTGATTTTGCTTTGCGAAAAAAAACTTGAGCAAAGCCATAGTACTTAGAAGCAGTCGGTGTCAGAGAAGGTGAACGGGAAGAAAATAAACAATAGATCCCTGAGGAGTGCCATCAGAGTGACAAATCGGTTCTGTGTCTGACACTGTGTCGTATTCCACACACCTTCTGGACGGAGGGTTTGTCAAACATTGTCTGGGTAAGTGACAAACTCTTCTCCCACGATGCCTTGCCGTGTTTGCGAACACTGGTCAAGTCTTTACAATAAAAAGAAAAGACAAAGAGAGAGAGTAGCAGGAGACAGAAACAAGGGAGGGTGAGCTTTTTGGACAGGGGAGAGAAAGAGACAGACAGCGTAATAGAAGAGATGGGAGTTGCTGTGACAACGGGAAGATGGAGAGAGATACAGGGAGACTGGGAGGTGGCTGGCTTGTGCTACTGCTCTTTAACCGCTTGGCAGTCCTCTCTTGATTAGGGCCCAGCCTGCCTGTCCCCGCGGAGTCTCCCCGGCCGAGTCACTGGAGACAGGCTCCTCTGTAATAGTGTCTGACAGGCCAGCCAGAGCCACAGAGGAGCTGACACAGAGCTCCGTGTCTCCCTTCTCCGCCTTGATTGAATCGTGTCAATGTCCCTCCAAGCCCAAATGTGTTGGAAAAGAATTCTGGATGAACGATAATGAGGAGTAAAGCAGCAGCCTCCCATGAGCACATGTAAGAACACCTTTCATGTTTGAATCTAATTCTAATTGAGAAAAAAAACAAGTCATGAATCATGTATTCAAAATCTAATGTGATAATGTGCAGTGCACTTATACGGCCGCAATTAAATCTCAAAACAGATCAACCGATCAGAAAAGAGGATTCACAATCACAAAATGCCACTAATGGGAGACAATTAGGGTGACCTCCTAAAAAAAAAAAAAAAAAAAAAAAAAAAAAGTATTTTAAACTTTAGATCCAGTCTCTCAGTGTAAACCAGACAGCTCGACAAGGACTTTAACTGATGTCTTATGAGCACAGTAGAGTAAATTCCTTGGGAAGACTTGTAAACTTAATCCCTTTCCTCTCTCTCTAAACTAAACAGCTGTTAGAGGCGTTCACTTTGATTTGAACCAATCAGAAGCCATAAGTTTCACGAACCAATCACAGCATGACATCCCTGTTTTAAACCAGTCTTTTCTTGCTGCTTAGTTGTCATTTCAGGCTAAGAGCACATCCCTCCTCCTCCCCTTACTCCTCTGGTCTTCATCACGCTCGGCTCCCGGGTCCTCCTCCGCCAGGTTGCTACCGTTGGCTCCTCGGTTTGGTCTTCGGGCTCCTCACACCACCGTCAATGTCTAGACTCCATCGGGGATTATCTTTTGCCGTTCTACCTCTTTAAAAAATGTAATTTCATTACGATGGAGTCTAATCTCCAAAGACTGTACATTTCATTGTATGAATATGTACAGTAAATATTTGCAAATCTGCAACAAAAGTCTCTCCTCTCCAGTTAGTTGACACAAAATGACTTGTTAACTATTTTTTCACTTTTCAAGCTAATATGACAAACATGATGGTTACAGCTTATTAATTGTAAGGATATGCTGTGTCTTGAATAAATAATAAAGATATAAGGTGTCAGAGTCAGAGAGAAAATGAACGGTATCGTAAACTGTACGTCATAGCACGTTACACAAACATAATTTAGCACCAGCTCACGCCACAAAACAGACCAGCATGTGTCAAACACTCAATCCTTCCATTATCACCTGCTTTGTTTGATCTGCATACTCTCACATATTGAGACCAAAGATACATGGCTTAGAAACCTGCCTCCTGTGCTAACTCGTCTTGCTGATTTTAATTGGTTTATTTATCACGCACAGAAAAGAGGTGGTGGTGCCTCACCACAGACACCTCTGACAGGAGAGATGTGAGAAACTGAACAATTAATTGACTCAAATTACCTAAAAAAACACAACACACTTTCTCACAGTTAGTGTTTGGCCCTGCGGGGCATTTTGCTGCAGTGTTGACAAATCCAACTCGGATACTTCTGCTGCCACTCTTAGCGTATTTACGGAGGAGAATGGACTTGTACTTGTTCTCGTCAAAGTAGTGAACAATCACACTCAAACAACTCAGGAACCGTTACAGAAACTACTCGGGATAATACACAAGATCCTTGTCGAGAGTGTTTTCTTTCTGTATAAAGTAGTTTCAATCGATATGAAGTAGAATAAAATGCTTAGAACTACACAATTCCATTCACGCCCATTACATTGCAGTTGCAGCAGAAATCTCCGTTGAATATCTGAAAGCCTCAGCAGATAAAAACAAACCTATCTGCATAGAGCAAAGCCAGTGGGAGGAAATGGTAAAATATGTATTTTTTTTGTAATTTGGATGAACTGAATCTTTCACACTTTAACACTCCTACAAACACAGAGAAACTACGTGGGAGAGGTGACTGGAAAAAGACAAATGAGAGGATGGAAGAAATGTAGGCAGTGTGGAGACGGTAGGAGATTCAGGGTTGAACAGACTGGAATAAAGAGGATTAGGCGTTATGCAAAATACAGATGAAACAATCCAGTGCTTATGTCACTGTAAAGGAGGACTACACTCATTTGCCTCTCTAGAACAACCGAGCATTGAATTGACATTCATCACCCGCCAACACCATCACCAATTCAACAACAAAAGATTGGCTTTTTTGAGGTCGTCTTTCTATAAATCTTTCCATTACAGTTTAAAAGTATATAGCAGTGTGAGAAAATGCCATCACTAAGGATGGATGACATGCTTTAAAAGTTAAGCCGGGTGTATGTGAAAAGCTTATTCATAAACTTTTACACATAAATTCCTTTATATAAAAGCACCTTTATTATTTTTAATCATAAACACCAAAAGCTCCAGCTAAGGTCAGGTTAACAGTAAGGTATTTTATGCTTCTTAATAGGTTATGGAATTAGCTTTGTTTTACAGGGTTGGTACTTTAGCTAAACATGCTGTTTCATAATGCAATATCATAGGGTTCAAATCACGTTGGGGTAAAGGTGGCCGTAAACGAATCAAATCCCAACAATCTTACTTGAAAAGGGTGTTGAAAAAATAACGTATTTTCAAAGAGTAGTCTTTAGTCATTAGCTCTGGCATCAAAATAAATAAAGGGCCCTCTTCTGCGATATAATCAGCTGCTGTGTGTGAAATCAAGGGTGCATTCAGTTTCATAAAAAAGCTTGATGAGCAACCCTGGCATTTTACATTGTGTCACCTTAGTCACTTAAAGATGAATGCTTATCATCATCTTTGTCAGGGTCTTTGCTGCTGTGACGGCTCTCAAGTGCAGCTGTTTATATCAGGCGGACCATATTTTGATTTCCAATAAAGAGGACACTCGGCCGGCCTCCAGACACAAATTCAGACAGGCTTCTCAGAGGTTAATGAACGTGCTTTATTATGCCTCAACGGTGCAAAAATAACGTATGTAATAAAACAAAATCTGTAACAACCAATAACAAAATAATAGCTCTCTTTCCAAGTAAATAAATGTGAAATAATGTTTTAATAATTCTGAAACAGAAAACAATTCTGTTCAGAATTATAATAATTCACATTATTATCACTAATCTGCTCCCTGTATGTGCTACCTGTCTAATCTGCTCCCTGTATGTGCTCCCTGTCTGATCTGCTCCCTGTATGTGCTCCCCTGTCTGATCTGCTACCTGTATGTGCTCCCTGTCTGATCTGCTCCCTGCATGTGCTCCCCTGTCTGATCTGCTACCTGTATGTGCTCCCTATCTGATCTGCTCCCTGTATGTGCTCCCCTGTCTGATCTGCTCCCTGTATGTGCTCCATGACTGACCTGCTCCCTGTATGTGCTCCCTGTCCGATCTGCTCCCTGTATGTGCTCCCCTGTCTGATCTGCTCCCTGTATGTGCTCCATGACTGATCTGCTCCCTGTATGTGCTCCCCTGTCTGATCTGCTACCTGTATGTGCTCCCTGTCTGATCTGCTCCCTGTATGTGCTCCCTGTCTGATCTGCTCCCTGTTTGTGCTTCCTGACTAATCTGCTCTCTGCATGTGCTCCTCTGTCTGATCTGCTCCCTGTATGTGCTCCCAGTCTGATCTGCTCCCTGCATGTGCTCCCCTGTATGATCTGCTACATGTATGTTCTCCTCTGTCTGATCTGCTCCTTGTATGTGCTCCCTGTCCAATCTGCTCCCTGTATGTGCACGTTGCAGAGCCGCCCGCAAGGCAGCCTCTCTGGAATTACGTCAAGCATCAAAACATCGTCGTATTGTGTGCAAAGCGCCAGTCAATTTAAGTACACGCTTATTGTACTAATGAAAAACAGAGAAAAGTTGACATTTTTTGGACACTGGACACGGAAAAAGGAGATGGGCAAAAGAGGACGTTTGGTCACCCTAGTTTATATGCGCCTGCATCAGGAAATCCATTCCTCAGGGTCTCAGTCCCAGTCTATTCACGTGGCCTGGGTGAAAAGGATGATAAACAAATGCAAATAAATGGAATGGGGTCTGCATCAGAAGCTGGTGTCAGTGCCACCTGGGCTTGTGTGTATCTGTGTAATTGTAGGTATCTCATTACTTTACATGCTATCATAAAAGCCTATTTGCGTGGATGCAAAGGTGTGCTTGTGTATTCGTAGGTATGTCATTAATTTACATTCTATAATGAAAGACTATTTGTTGGAATGTGAAGATGTTTGTGTGTGTGTGTGTGTGTGTAAAGCGTTAGAAAGGGGAAGGAGGAGGGACTAGGCGGGTCAGTTGTGTTCCTGCACTCTGAGGACCATGCTAGCGTTTGTGGCCTGTGTGTGTTTTTGAAAGGTGTGCACTAAAGCATTTTCACATGTCCTTGTTTAGTGCAATATGAAGGACGCGCTTCCCTTACACAACCTCCCATTAACATCATATGAACCCACATTAGCACTCTTTGAAGTGCTGCAAGCTTCAGCAGTCCAGCCATCACAGCCCAAACATTAGACAGCTTCCGGCAGTAAGAGGCGGGAGAGCAATTTGAGGTCGGGCATCACAGAGAATAGTAGCTACATCAAACAACCAGCGGGAGCATAGTGAAAACCAACTGTGCTGCCAATATCATACTAAGTTCTTTTTTTCTGTAAAGTTAATAACTATACTATGGTGACTATAAGTACATGATGGAGTTGAATGGATGTCTTTATACAGAGGAATGACTACAGTATAAGTCACTAATGTGTGATCTAATGTAATGTAAGCTAAAATTTCACTTTCCCAGTCTGTGTAGCCCTTAAGGGTTTATGTGAAGTAAATTCACTCATCTGCCCATATTCTGCTCATTTTCAGGTTCATAATTGTATTTTCAGGTTGTACCGAATAGGTTTACATAGTTTAATTTAAAAAAAAAAACATATTTTTGTTGTAGTGCACATTGCTGTAGATCCTGTTTTCACCCTGTGTGTTTGGGTCTGTGAAACATCTCACTTTTATCCTAACTTTGTTGGGAGTTGCGCATGCTCATTAGCGAGGTAAGATCGCATCAGCTAGATAAGTCTTTCTCCAACTTTGGTCAGTCCAAGGCAGGATTAGCTGGGAGACTTCTTCTAGACAAAGGGCACTTGTGGAATACCTGCACAACAGGGACAGGAAGTAGTTCTTTTGAAGATTATGGAAAACTATTGTGTGTTCGAGCAGGGTTTTGCAATTGCAAACGAGCTAGCATGCTACGGTTAGCCACCTCGTCTCTAGTGACGTAGAAAGCCGTGCAGAGGTTGAACAGCTCACCCGGAGACTGAAGACAGAGGACATTCAGAAACCTGTATCGCACTCAAAACACCATGGATAGTTTTTTTTTCTCCAAGTTTGTATGCGCGTGGACGCACCAGAGAAATTAAATAACACCCAAAATGATTTTTGTTTTATGATATGGGCACTTTATGTTCTCGTTCGGACTGCATTCACCAAAACACGCGGACTACAAATTGATGTATACTGGACACTTGGGATTGATATATCTGCCAATAGTCTTTTTTTTAGCACAAAGATGCCAATATCTTATACATTTTTTTTTTCTAAAGAATTGTGGCCATGATGCATACCAATAAGGGGGTTTTACATTACATTTAATTATTGACTTGACAATATTCTCTGCATTGTTTTTTAATGACCTCCATATAGCTATTGTAGTTTCTTGTTACCTATGGGCCGACACAGATACCGTTAAATCTGCAATTTTTTGATTGATCACCAGATTTAGTTGTTAAATACAGTGAAATTAGTTGTATGTAGGAGCTAACATTTCCGACATTTTAAACACCCAAACCATTCTCCCTTACAACTTTTGAAAGAGGCCAGTTGTCAGATAAATGTGGTTGTGAATATTTGAATGAACAACCAATGCTGTAGTTTTTTTCTGGTGAGGTCTGCCTCAATAATAAAAAGGATTTGGGTCCAACTAACTACTGTTTGTATAATGTGCCATTATGAACACTTCGACTCCCACTGTTGCATCTATGTTTAGTTCCAGCAATACTGGAGCCTTAAACGTACAATACATTTTTGTGATTGCAATGTCAATTATGTCAATGATGTGTAAAGACACTATTTCAAGCAGTGTCAAATGAAAACCTTTCCTGCATCCTGATTGTTTAACCCGTGTGTTGTCTTCCTGTCAAAATTGAAAATCAACACTTTTGATGCTTTTTTCAATGTTTGCCACTTTTTGGACATTTTCAACACTACGTAACACTAACCTTTTAACTTTATTAAGCCCTTTCTTGAAGCCCACGGTCAGAACAATTACTGCTTTTTGCATATTTTATGGGTGGAATTATGGAATTTAACTTAAGCTATTGTGAATTATTTGTATGAGTTAATTGAAGTTTGGCATGCAGAAATATGTAATTCTGCGTGACTCAATCATTCATGTCCACTTGGATTAACGTGCCTGACTTCTTATCACAAACATGTTAAACCATAAACACAATTGTGTCTTCTATATAATTATAATTCTTAAAATAAAAACAAACATGTTTTTGTCATTTGGCCGAAGGTTGCCACGATACCAAAATTCTAAACTTTGACACAATACTAGTATTGTAAAAAACGATATTCAATATCTCTACTGTGGCAAAGAAAAATGTAATCCTGTTTTTTTCTGTCTTTTCTTTTTTAGAACCAACCTGCACATACTGCTAATACTTAAAAAGTAGAGCCCGATATATATCGGCGGGCCAATATTATTGGCCGATATCAGGCATTTCCCGATATATCGGTATCAGCCATTAATTTTTCTTTTAAAATATTCATACATCAGAATAATTTATAATGACAAATAATTGATTCTCACTAATGAATATTTAAAAAGTAAAAACCGACTGTCAACCATGTTATGAGTGTTGGCGTTGCATCTTCTGTCCACCAGGGGACGCTCTACAACGTCTCTGTTGGCAACACTGATTCTTTTTTTTTGTTAATGTGTTTTTGCTCAAAGGACTTTAAGTTTCCTAGCTTAAGTTTGTATTTTTATACATTTTATTTATCAGAACTTTAATATATTTTGATGTTCTGTTGTGACAAACCAATTATTATATTATTTTAGTGAGAACTCATAAATAACTACAAATAACTAATGTTAGGGAAATCTGTTTATATTTTGTAACACGTTTCTGGATTTTTTTTAATCTGTACTGTATATCGGCCGATATATCGGCATATCAGATTTTTAAATAAGCAAATATTCGTATCGGCATCGCCCTAAAAAATCCCTTATCGGTCGGGCTCTACTATAAAGTCACTGAACACTAACCAACACATTTTCAATGTGATTGTTAAATTGAAATCTGATTCTTTGTAAATCTATTTTTTTAAAGCTTTGGTTCTTTTGATAATATTGAATGAATAATTAGTGGAAATCGCATCATTTTAATAACGTGGTATCGCAAAAGGATCAAAGTATCAATAGTCTTGACAACCTTAATCTGGCCCAAATGCCAGTCCCTAACCCTAACCATCCTCATTTAATTTGGTGTAATGGACTCAACTGTTCCATGAAAATCCTTAACAAGCTGGATGTGCTCTAAGGCGCCGCAGTGATCCCCCTCCCTGCAAGCCTGTAGCCAGAAACAGAGCTGGGTAATCAAGCAACACCGCCATGAGCCAGTGAATCACTGCATACGACTGGGTTTGTTTATCCTAAATAATTCTGCAACAAATTCAAAACTAGACAGCACCAATCTGGGGTCAGACATTATTCAGCCGTGCTGTATTGCATACAGTACAGGAGTCTCCTTAAACCCTGGACGCTGTTACAAATATTCCACCCACAATCTGCTTCAATGTAGCAAGTAATTTGTAAAAAAAAAAACAACCCTGCTGCATTTATCTTAGAACAACACACAGCGTGTCCTTGCCTTTTATGACTCAAAACGCCTTTAAAAAAATGATCTACATAAACTTTCAAAGGATGTGCTGGCACACATTTTACTGGCTGTCTTTTGCCAATAATCCTTCCTCTAAACTCATGCAATGCATTGTCATGTATTTTTGTCATTTTGAGTTACTGCTGGCAGATTGTCAGATTAATTCACTGACATGTATAAACAAAGATTAATAAACCATCATTAATAACTTTGGGGTAACTATTCACAGTCACAGTGTCACAGATGTTTTAAAATGGTATTTTAGCATTATGAATTTAAAGTTCAATATTTAAACAGAAAATACTTAGTGTAAAATTACAATATGGGAGACAGACAAATGAACTAGTTTCTGTTTTATTGCAAAATCAATTCCAGACCTGCATGCATTTATGGATTTGTATGCTACTGATTGGTAAAAGAGTGCATTCGACCACTCTCCTCTCCATAAATTGAATATGCCCAGTAATAAGTCAAAGCAGAATTCCCATTTTAGTAATGTTATATCTTAACATGTAATACACGGTAACTAACTTAACGGTAATTGAAAGACAATAAGTAACTGAATTATTGACTGAATGCATCCAAAATCCTAAAGGAGTGTACTGTAAAACAAGAAGAAACAACAACACTACCAGGACTCAAAATTCCTGTGTTTAAACTGCATTTATCCAGAACTCTGAGCAGAAACAATACTCTGGTACCAAAACATTTACTAAACACAGCAGAAAATCAGAGCTGCAGGGTGTCATTTCCAATGACTCCCAGACATAATACAAAGCGCCATTACAGAAGGCAATGAAATGTGCCTCTTACCCTTTGGTGGACACTTTTAGTTGAAGTGTTTCACAGCGCCATGAGCGCGCATATTTTTCAGAATGGACAACTCTTTTGGGAGTCATTGCTGTGACATGACATTAACAAAACCAACAACAGCTTTTCCCGGCAGCTATTGTGAGATTAATTGCAAATAAATGTTACGTGATTAGTCAAGGTATGTTGTTAGTTGACAAAAAGAAAATACTCATTGTCAGGTACAAGAGAGTGCGTAGCTTTGTTGCAGTCTGACTCCGGTTAGTGAGTGAAAGTCTTGGCTCTTTCAAGAGCCAGTGTGAGACGAATCTAATGCATCTTGGCAATGAATAGTGTCCATTGATTCCACCACATCAAACTCACTTCCTCTTCACAGAGCCCCTCGCATGTCTCTTCCTTGGGGTTTTTTGTGAGTGAGAGAGTGTGCGAGCACACATCCACACAGAGGCACAAAGACACAAAGATGAGAATTTATACAACTTTCATGTCTCTGACAGTCACAAATGAACTGCCAACGGGAGAGAAATCTTGGACCTGTTTTTTGACGCTGATTGAGAGTGACTGATTACTTCAGGGCACAGCAACAGGCTAGGAAGGTCATGTTTACGTTGACTGATAAAACGACTCTAGCATCAGGAACCTTCCGCAAAAAACACACACAAGATGCATAGATGAGTTGACCTCAGACCCGTGGTATTATGCCAGATATTGTGGTAGGACCTGCTCTTTTCTGAGAGCACCGAGAGCGCCTCAGCACACAGCAACGATAGTATCAGTGTGAGATCTCCTGAAGAGGAATGGAGCTGTAATGTCATTTATCTAACAGGCCTCTGTTAACGTTTGCCCCCAGGGAAGTACGAAATTGAGATAAAAGCTGGTGACCAATCGAGTGTCAGCCTGTGTAGTGCCTGGCTGCGCTGATGACGTGCTGATAAAAGCGACAGATGAGAACACATGCTACGTCTTCAGATCTGAGCGGCTTCATTTATCCAGGGCACTACATGGCATATTAGACGGCAAAGCTTGCAAACGTAATACCAAAATCAATACTGGGATGACTGGTTTGATCCTTTTTTATTAAAGGTCTGGTCGTAAAGATAAGTATGAGTCATTATTAAGAACAGCATAACTTCCCAGATTTAACTTTAACGAGGGCCTTTGAGTCTTTGGTTTCATTAGTGGCAGTCTTGTTTATGAATGTGTATTGCTGGTCCAGAATAGTGACATGGGGTTTCACTGGGAGCCATAAACCACCTCCCCTCTGGGCTAATGTTGTCCAATCAAGACAATGGACTTCGATCCAGTTAGTAAATAGATTTTTTAAAATATTGTTTCACTTGAATAATATATAACCCTTCAACTCAATATATGTTTCCAGTAACGTTGCGTTTTTATTAACAAAGTCTTTTAGATCTACGTCCATTTTTTCTTCTTCTTCAATAGCACCTCTAAGTTCTGTGAGTACTGGACATTTGAATTGTTTAAAGTAGACCCAGAAAATCCTCTTATTGACAATTCGAGGACATGCTTATCTAAGCTTCAGTGTTTTGTATGCCTCTTCTCTGCTGTGGATGTCCTATGAAACTATTTTTAATTTCTACTAATTGTCTTTTTTTAAACTACAAAAAAGGTGAGTGAACGTCTTGACCAAAATTTTGACTAATTACTAGATAGACTAAATACTATAGTCTGATATAATAATAGGTCTACTATACAATAATTATCAGCCCTCCCCGGATTGATCAAAGCATTGCATTGCATTTTAAGCCAGCGACCGTCAATGTTGTCGGCTGACATTTCTCCTTTGAAGCTGTCACTTGCAGATTTGACTAGCTGTAGTTGGCTACCTAATTAGGCTAATGTTAGCTCCATGGATTGCTTCAAAACGCTGTCTTCTGTTCACTTGTGAGTGTTTTTACGTTTAAAACAACAAAAGAATTTTCTTTTTTAGGTTAGGGTTTACCAATGTGTTTAACAAATCTAGCAATAAGTCTTGTGACGCTGGCTATGTTTGCTAACCCAATAAAGCAAAATACAAATTTGCTAGAGTTAGCCAACGCTCTGATGGCACCCAGGGGTGGATTCCACAGTGTGGAGAAGTACTACTAAGTGGATGTGCTAGTCATAAACAGGGCATTTTTTATGAAATGTAACCCCATAAACAAAGCTATTAATGAAATGGCCTTAAAAGTCCCATTTGGTTAACACTGTAGGTAGTAAGCTAGTCATGCTAACGACTCCATTTCATGATAGAGCAGATAAAAGCCCTGTTCATCCCATTCCATGCACTTTTGCTTGTGTTTCTGGTATTAGAGTGGCTTTACAAAAGACAACGCCCGTCAAACTTTCAACTTAAAGCAAAGTATTGTTCTTGCTACAGCTCCGTACACACTACTTCAAGGTAGTTGCTTAGCTACGATTGCACAATCTCTGTTCGTCAAAGGCTTTCATGAACAATTAACACCAAATACACGTTTAAAGAATATAAAAAATAAACAGTAACAGAAACAGATCTTACCTTAAAGTCACAAATGCACGTCACCATGTTCCCAATTCTTAGACACTCCCCATCAAACTTGCAGGTGTTGGTGTCGCACAGGAACAGGTCTGTGTCCCGGTCATCAAAACCTGGAGGACAAAAGCCAACAAGAGACATCAGTGACTAAATGTTTCTCTGTTCAGCCCTCAAGCAACGCTAACCTGAGCCAGGGTCGTCCATAACGAGTGGGTACCATTAGTCATGGCTCCCACAGCACAATGCACTCTTAGATCATATACTGTGCACTTTAACTAGTACACATGCTTGTCCTTATCTGCCAAAATGATGAAATACATTGAAAAAACACATCTCTCTGGAGGGATGAACAAAAGATATTTCTTCACTTTTATTCATCATGTTTTGGTGATTGTTGTAGACAGTGCTTTAATACGTTGGTCCACAGTCTCCCATAGGTGTTTAATAGAGGTGACATCTGGTGACTGTAGAGGGCATAGCATATGATTCAAATCATTTTGTGCCCTGCATGGAAGCATCTGCATTCACTGCATCTCTCTACTAATTTGTTCAGGTTTTTCCTGTGCTATTTGTTTGTGTACAAGGAGGCTGACTCTGGGGCGTTGTCCTGGAGAAGCAAACCTGGGATATGATCTGATTCAGGCTGCGTTAGGGATCTCAAATGACTCCAACAAAGCATCCTGAATCAAATCAAAGAGTCACATGGGCATGAGACTAGACTGAGCTCGGGGCTATTATTCTACCTGAACTGATTGCTTTCAAAAAGCAACCCTATGTGCATGCAGGGCTTTTGAATTTACAAGTATGTTTCTCTACAGTAAATTTTGAAAGAATTCCAGTTGACACAGAGCTGGACATTTTATAGTTATTTAAGTATTATCAATGACCCATGTAGGGGCCTGTTTACCCTAAGGTATAATCTCATTAATGTCAAGGTGAAAGAAGCAAAGGTATACATGTAAACTCAAATTACTGGTGAAACAGTTAAACTCATCATGATCCAATACTGAAGACACTGCCACAGTGATCCTAATTCATGAGGAGCTAAACCTTTTCAGCAGTATTGACCCTATGACTCGATCTCCTAGTCCTACCAGACCCTCGTACATTTGATGTGTACAGAGCGTCTGGCCACTCTCCATTGATAAGGTGTTAACTTCCTTGAAGGCGGGTACTCGGGTGTTATATTTAAAACTATTGGATCTGCCATAACCAATCACTAACTCCTCCACCACTAATGGAGCGAGCAAGAAAATCAGACTTTTTCCAAACCCTGTGGAGAGGAGAGCCACCAACAAGACTCAGCAAAGATTGTTGTTGCTCAGGCTTAAGCTTCTGGATTTTCTGCTGCGTTGCCAACAACGGACCGAATGGCTTCGCTCGCATCTTTCTCCGCCGCCATCACGGAACTACAACTCAAACTAGAGCACAACCTCAACGTCATCGTTGTCAGCCACTCGCTCTGTTCGCTGATTGGACCGCCAAGGATTTAGCCGGAAATAACCCGCGAGTATGCCGCAAATCCAACCGGTGTACTGAAGGAAAATGAAAACTGGGCTGAACTACGTAGGGGGGCGAAGCTAGGCTAATGACCTGATGGAATTCAATGAAGACAACAGACTCTATATTGATGATTGATTATTAATGGAATTACACCCTTTTTTGGGATGCTGTTTAGTAATGGAAGCCTTTCTTTCTGATTCTCAGTTGGTTTTGACTGCCTATGTATTTGCAGGGCTTATTGTAAAAGTCATTATTATGCATCTGCTACATCAGCTTTAAGAGACACTAGAGCCTGACTGATAAACCAGTTATATAAGCTTATCACAGATATGCAAAACAGAATTACAGTATATTCATGAATCATAGGCTGCCCCGCTGTTTTTAGTTAACGCTGATTTTTTCTCATGCCATATTTAACAGATTATTGTTGTATAATTGTGTTTAATATTGTATTATTTGATTTCCAATAAAGTTCCATCTTTGATAATATTAGTACTACTAATGATAATAACAATAATAATAATAATAATAAAAACTGTCTCATTTTAAGGATCCTGCCAACACTCTTTGTGAATGTGTTAATGACAAAGAAATACAAGACATGTACTTTCACACTTTTACACTCAAGTGTGAATTCTGCTGTTGGCCTTTTATTGTCCATCAGTTAAGCTCTCGTCTCCACACGCAGGGTAAATAAACAGACAGGTTGAACGTCGCTACCCATGGCACGTGTGTTTCTTTCAAAACATGATGTTGCTGGCAAAAATTCTTTTAATCTTAATTTCTGAAGAAATGACAAAGCTGTCTTCTAACCATTCTCGCAAATAAAGAACTGAGACAGTGCACCAAAAAAACTGAACTGTAGAAAGTGATAAGTGGATGCGGCACCTCATTTGTTACTGTGTCAGAATTGTTCTTAAATTGTGGCTCTCCGGCTGCATTACGGCTTGGTACATTTAAACATTTATCTCATGTTTCATTAAACATTACATATGACAAATATTGTAATTCAAGAAGAGCCTGAAGTCCAGAATGCGTGGTATATCGGGAATTTAGGGTGAGGAAAGATACTTATCTTTGATGTGTAAAGATGAACAATGTGTGTTTTTTTCCTCTATTTGTCTTGCTTCATGCTTTGTAGCCTTATGGGAAATTGCTTACAGCTTGCAAAGGAATGCAAAGTATCAGTGGTGGAATGTAACCTAATACATTTCATTAAGTACAAATTTGAGGTACTTTACTTGAGTCTTTTCTTTTCATGCCACTTTCTACTTCTACTTCACTACATTTTAGAGAGAACTATTCTACTTTTTACTCCACTACATTCATCTGACAGCTTTAGTTACTTTACAAATTAAGAGTTTTGAACACAGTTTATAATTTTTTTTATTATAAATTAAACTACCCAACAATCAGAGATGGGAAGTAACGGAGTAACTGTACTCAAGTAGATTTTTTAGATATTTTTACTTTACTATTTATTTATTTGGCAACTTTTTACTTCTACTCCTGACATTTGAACACTGATATTGGTACTTTCTACTCCTTACATTTTACAAAACTGACTCGTTACTTTAGTTTTGTACAAAAGGTAGTCTATCAGGTGGGATGTGTCTATCAGGTGTGATTGTGATTGCATGTCGGAGAATAGCGCAGACACGCGCCTCACACCGCCAGCCACACGGAGACGAAAGTAAGAGAAAAGAGAGACTGGCTGTCCAAAGGATAATCAGCTGAGATTGTGTGTGTCGGTACTTGAGAACTGTAAGTTGTATAACTTACAGTATGTTGTCAATTCATTTAAGCCTGTTGTTGGATTGGTCTATAGTTCTGGCAAAGTTAAAGTTAGCTAGTGATGTTGTTTGTGTTCTTCACCTGTTACCTAGGTTACACCTGGCTGTTGATTCATAAAGGAGATTGTTGAACGTCCTTGCTCATGTTTGTATTTTAGGTGCAATATTTACATGCTACAGTTACAATAATGTAATTAATAGTGTGTTTATTGTTATTATTTACTAGCATATATTACTTTGCATTGTGTATGGTAGCCCTTACAATGTTTTTTTAATATTTTTTATTACCACACACAAACACACAGCCATAGCAGAGCTGGCCATGACCACGGTTGTCCTGTTGCTTGCTTCTAATAAAGCATCAGCAGAGAGAAGTTGTCTCCGTCAGTGTCTTAACAGACACACCTGGGCCAAAGTTGGAAACCAGGATCAGCTCTAAATCCAGTCCTAATCTAGTCCTCCCCAACAAGTTTAATAAAGTTTAATACCAAATTGTATCTAATTGGATGGTAATTACAGACATCTCACAGAATCACAACTGAATTCATATCTTGCTACTCGGTCAGAATCTTATTAACCTGGAGTCCCAGTCTCTGTCACAGTAAATAAGCTATATGTTTTATACATGTTTTCGGCCTATTGGCAGAATTGAAATTGGCCATTTGAAATGTAGCCAATGACATATAAAGAGCCTTTATTCCATGTCCACTGTAGTTTCTCAGCGTCTCTCTAGTAACATCTGTCTGTTCCAGGTAGCTTTGTCATTTGCAAGGTTACTTTTACTTTTATACTTTAAGTTAATTTCCAAGCCTTTACTTTGTTATTTTTATTTGAGTAAAGAAGTTAAATCATTACTTATACTTTTACCAGATTATTTTTTAACACAAATATCTGTACTTCTAGTTGAGTACGGAAGTGAGTACTTTTGCCATCGTTGCCAACACTATAACGGCCTACAAGTCCAGCTGAAAGGCTTAGACCTTAAACACCTACTTGACTAACAGAACTGTTTGGATTGTTTCCTGTTATTACATTTTTTCTGCATTGGGTACTTTTATTTTTAATGCTTTTAGTACATTTTCCTGGTGATCCTGATATACTTTTACTTACGTAAAATTTTCAATTAAGGAATTTTGCACGTAACAGAGTATTTTGCAGTGTGGTGTTAGTACTTTTACTTAAGTAAAGGTTCTGAATAATTATTCCGCCACTGCCTACCTCGACCCGTGACTCCGGTCAAGTGAATATGAATGAAACATGTTGAGGCACATACATCTCTTTTTTTGTGATAAAATGTATTTTTATTTTTTTTGTATTCAGAAAAAGTAATAATGTAACACATAATATTCATGAGCAGTTACAAACAACATGCTGGGACATAGGAGCACGTCCCAGGGCCCCAAAATCACAGAGAGGAAAAACGGGAGGGAGGGAGGGAGACCAAACAACACATGCAGAAACCGACACACACACAGACAGACACAAGACAAGGGACCAATCATACACGCAAACAAAAGAAAACGCTACAGCATTGACTTCAAGGACTCAGCCATGCTGTGCCAAGTCGCCAAAGTCTTCCCCGAGGCTTCACCCACACGAGCCCTCTAAAGTTCCATGTACGTGACATCCGAAAAAAGAAAGGATCCATGAACATGCACAGACGTCTCTTAAAAGTAATAGAATTAAATGTCAGATTATGTTCATTAACTTTATTTAACCAGTGTAAACAAAACAACTCTGAATTGAGTTCTAAACTGATCTCCAATAGGTATTCTCTGTTGGCCCGCCGTCCCCCATAGGGGTTCAGCTTGCTAACAGCTCTCCTGCAGCAGCTACCATGTCACTGTCGGGCTCAAAGACACCTCAGCAGGCTTTCTTACAATGTTCCACTCCTACTGTGCTAACCACTAGCCCAGCATTAGGGTTGCACGATATGATGAAAATATCGATTATCGATATCGATTAATTCACAATATTCGGGCATGATTATTTTTTGATTATGATTATTTTTTAAATGCATTTTCTTTTAAAAATGTAAATGCTTATAGTGTGACTTTTGCAAGGATCTGTACCAAACAAAGATCGTTTCTCGTCTGTAGGATATGATTTGTAGGCCGGGGCTTCTCTGCAGCACCACAACACTTTGAATGGTTTGACACATATTTCGCCTTTAACAAATATTGCCCCCCCACCCTCATCCAGCGTGTAGTGCTACTGTATGTTTCATGTCATACTCGGCCAGGGATTTTGAAGTCATTCAGATAGTTTCAAATAACAGCCACCATCCAATCTACATCAGCAAAAACTAAATAAACTACAATTACTGTCTCACAGGTGAATGTCTCTGTTAACCAATCAAGTTGCAGTTCACCACATAGTGTCACCAATTCAGTATCCGACCCATCTCGCCTTCTGTTCCTGAGTTTTGGCGTAGAATCATGGCCAGACAAGGTTTTTTTGGCTGAACATTATGTGAAACTGACCTTTTACCTTTGGGATATAAAGTGTCATTGTTTTCCCATTTTAATCTATAAGATGTTTGTGTGAAATGTTATCATATCTGTATGAATTCTAGAGCTCTGGCCCAACTTGTGTTCTGTGAGGTGACTACTACAATCTAATCAGTTCATCCTTGAGTCAAATGTCACATTTGACAAATGTCAAATGTGACATTTGTGTCACATTTGATGAAATTCCCTCAAGCCGTTCCTGGGATATCATATTCACGAGAACGTAATGGATGGCATAAAAACACCTAAAATCAAATGTCCAGTTTTACTGTATGGTATGGTAACTTCCAGATAAACAAAAAAAGAGCACCTTGAAACCATCTTTATAGTTTTAATCTGCAAGCTGCTTTTGACACAAAACCTCTGCTGTAGTCAAGTAAAACATTGAATGAAACTCAAAATGAACGCCATCATCCTAGAAAACTGGCTGATTGTATCATCAACAACAAAAAAAAGAATATGTTCTCAATGTCCTCAGATTTGGACTGCTTTCCATTTACAATGCTACTTTCTATTCACAGATGGATAGATAATGGACACTTCGACTCTGGCCCTTCAGTAACCGATGCCCCTCTCCACTTCTAAAAGCCATCCATGGCATGGAAACACCTATCAGACAATAAAACCCCCGGGAAGAGAAGCCCAATGTCAAAACGAACCTGCTATTTGCCAGAGTCCTGAATGACCATAAAGTGCAAGCTCTCTGTGCAAATATACAATCATCGAGCCAAGAACAGTGACATGAGAGGTCTCAACGCTTGGAGTGCATGGATGGACCAAAGCCCTCAGCCCAAAGAGGGCCATCCGAGCCAATCTGAAAAGCCCCACAATAAATTGGCACCCAGGCAACTGGCATTGTGATACACACAGGAGAGAGGCATTGTTATGATGACAATCATATTACTGGCCAGGTGTATATAAATGATTGGAAAATATCAGATCCTTTTCACACCAGCTGGTGAAGTCTTTGTAAGATGTTTTTTTTTTTTGTGATATCACTCCATGCTACTAATTTGCTAGTTTGATGGCCTTTTTTAAGGTATTCTGGAAAGAAACTTATGGAAAACCAAAACAACAAGCTATTATTTCTAAATGAAACAGGAAAAAGGGGTGACATTAAACTGTCTTCTTCACCATGAAACAGATGTGCAGCTTGGATATCTTCAGGATTAAGCAAGTAGAACACATATGACTTGTATAAGAAAGAACTAAAAAACAACTCAGAGAGATTCATTCCATATAGAGTCATTCTTATGAGTGACAGTACAATCAAGTCGTATAGATTCAATAAATGAACCTTTGTCTACTGTACACTAGAATAAAAAAAAATGAATGAAACAAATATGAAAAATAATAGAATACATTTCCCAGATGAGCACCTCTCAGAAACAGCAGGGCCAACAGGGTTTCAGCTTCTAAGAAAACTCAGTACAAATCTCAGTTAGTTATATGACAATGATTGCCTTAAAGCAAGCACAAATATAGATTTACAGCACTGGTAAAACACGAGAGGCAATTTCTCATTTTTGTCAGTTAAGGGCTTAGGGAATGCAATGTTCTTAAAAATGTTGTTACTGTCACTGTAGTAAATGACAATTTACAAGCAATCCCCCTGCCATGCAAGTTAGTTTTCATTATCCAAGGGGCTTTTACCCAGAAAACTAATTTGGCCATTACTACAATCAGTTTCTCTCAACGGGCGCGCGGCTATTTTTTAAATTTTACAATCTGAGTGCATGAGTTTGGAAAACATGAACATCCCTTTTAACATGATTTGTTAAAAGTTGTAATTCTTTATGCCAATAAAACTCAAACCTAAGTCATTGGAAGAACAGCTCAAAGCATAGTTTAGGTCTAAACATAATAAGAGGATTTCGTTTTGTTTTGTTCCATAGCTCCTTTTTCAAATATCCACATTTAGTACTCAAGAGTCTTGGTTTTTCCAAACAAAAAGGTTTTCTTTGTTGAGCAGGTGAAGATACGGAGCCCGACAGCTCTGGGTACCCATTGAGATTTTAGAGTGTAACATCCACATGTGCACCATTTAACAAAGTAAAGCATTTACTGTTGTTCTGCCTGGAATCCATTTCTGAGCTGAAAGTCAGTTCCGACAACTATAGAGTGCCTGTCTAAAGACACTGAAATAATCGAGGCTTGTGTAGTAAAAGAAAATGAAATCACAGAAGTGACAGTAAACATTGCAAAACACTTTCTTCTTTCCTCCCAAGATTTAGGCTTAGATCTCCTAGACTTTAAATCATGACTACACAGCATCCATATGATAAGAATGATCTTCAAAAATGAGCACTTCCAATGTGCAGACAAGTAATCACCCGCTGACATAAATCAACCATAACTGCCATTATCTGGGAGCCCAGACGATTTGATGGAAACAAGTTTTGAAAGTATTGAATATCAAAGAAGTCTTGATAAGTAAGTCTTATTAATTAATCTGTATTAAATCATTTAATTTGATTTGAAATACTGCAGCACTGTCGTAATTATTAAACACTAAACAATGATTAAAAATCAGGGTCCTGAAAGAGCAGCTTTTTGGTTGGCATACCAACTACATTTCCCAAACCAGTATCGGAAAAGCCTCCAATACTGCCCAAAATGCTGGCATCGGTATCGGCGAATACTGGAGTCCAGGCACCAATCAGCAACCACGTAATCGATAGCGTTGCTATCAGCTGGCACATAAGCACTACAACTTGTCCAATTTTGATCATTTGTTGGTGGACAGCGCAATCCATTAAGTCTAGAAAAACTTTGTTTGCCAAAGTTTGCTTCAATTTTGTGTAATTCAGTGTGAAAATGAAACACCTTAATATGTCTAAAATCAATTTGATATGCCAATGTGATCGCAAATCAGCATGTGACGACATTACACATAGGTTTTTATTTGCTTGGATGGACCACACTTTCACCAGCTTTATTCGCATGAGTTTTTTCCAGAACTTAAGATAATTCAATTGATAAGGGAATGGAAACTTAACTAGTGCCCAAAAAAAAAACCAAAATCCCCACATATGGAATCACAGCCAAGCAGCGGCAGCAGCGGCAGCAGAGAGAGCAGCTTGAAAGGCCCGTTAGAGGAAATCCAGCAGGAGCATGCTGAGGAACGTGGGGCTGAAATACAGACATATTTGACAGAGCCAACGGTCCCACGCTCAGACAGCCCGTCCCAGTACTGGGGAGTTAACCAAATTCGGTTTCCCACCCCGGCTGCTTCTGCTGCAAAGGTTCTCTGTGCTCCGTGTCCCAGTGTTGACAGTGAGAGACTGTCCAACACTCTTGATGCAAGAAGGAACAGGCTAAGAGGACAGAGGGCAGCACTGCTCATCTTTTTAAAGAACAATCTGCCTTTTGATCTTGAATTTATGAGTAATACTAACTTGCTATAATGCTACTGCATTGTGTAGCCTACTTGTTTTAAAGTATTTATTGTTTACTGTGTAGTTGCTGCTCTTTTGATTTGTATTTTTATAGGATGGCGTTGCACTATTGTTAAATATTGCACTATTAAGAGATTTAAATGCCTTTTTATTTTACTACATAATGGCTGCACTTTAAGTTTTTTTTTAAAGGAATCAATAAAGTGGCTGTGGACTATTGTATTATATTGTTCTATTTAAAAATTTAAATGACTTTATTTTACAATACTTCGCAAGCACTTTATATTTTTTTTATATCTATTCCTATATTCATTTAGTTAAGTTGCTGTTGCACTACTGTTTTATACTGTTCTATTTCAAAATGTAAATGCCTTTTTTATTTTACAATATTGTGGCTGCATTTTTATTTAAAAAAGTAATTATTCCTATATTTCTTTAAGTTGCCGTTGCACTACTGTTTTATATGATTCTAATAAGAATACATTTAAAAATAAATGGCTTCCATTTGCTGTATTCATTCATGTTTTACAAAGGGTTTAACCTGAGCCAGGCCTTACCACATGATAATCATATCACAGTCATGCTGTTGTACTATTATCTTTTTTATTTTTTTAAACACACTGGTGTCGGTACACGCTATTGGCCGATAAGCACAGCTGTGTATTGGAATCGGTATCGGGAGGTAAAAAATGGTATTGGAGCAAAATATTCAATAATTCTACCTAGAAGCAGCTCTTTACATGTTTTTACCATTTACCAGACTAGAAATGGAAAAGATGAAATGATATCTCCCTCTTTCTTTTTCGTACTTCTACAACATGTTAATGGGTGCTGGTTGATGTGTCGGAGGCCTGGAAAACGTACACTTCCTGCTCCTGGCCTGCCGTTCCAGGAGGAGATTACAGTGAGCTGAATAATTAACGAAAACAAGCTGGCAACCATCAAATATTGAAAAGGTAATGTTTATATGCTAACGATTAAGATGGCAAACGAAGCACTTACATGTCTAAAAGAGAGAGCTTGTCAGCCAAATGCATCTCCTCCTACCTACCTACCTGGAGTTTTAGAACACTAAGGAGAACCAGGACCCCCCCCCCCCCCCCCCCCCCCCCCCCCCCCCCCCCCCCCCTCCCGTTTTAAGGATTGTTCTGATCAATAATTAAGTAGACTAAATTATTAATGAAGACTGAACAACCACAGCAGTGAGACATCCTTTCTTGACCTCTCTCAGGTCTTTTTTCTATACCTATGCAACAGGTTTTCAAATGGTTGTCATGGAGAGAGTTATAGTTCAGCCCTCATTATGTTATTTTAAGGCACAATAACCCAAAGCACTAAAATCCTTATCAGAACCGGTAGTTTAATTACAGCACGTCTGAAAACAAAGCCTTTTCAGTCAATCGAATCCCTCAAACTCGCTCAATGATGCAACCAGTCGCCAATTAGACACTTTTGATCCCTTTTTGATTAGAGCTCCCCTCCAGTGCCATGTCTTATTCAGTTCCCTGGTGTGGACCTGCATGCAAGAGGAGCACTTTTGACCTCTGTGTTAAAAAATGTTGGAAGCAGATGGCCAATTCTCTCCAGACTACTGGTAATTCACTCCACTTGATGGGATTTACAGGGGGGCTTTGCATATTCTGCACTCACCCCTGTCACTTTCATGTATCAAAGAATAAGAGTAAACAATAGCTGGGGGGTTTAGTTAAGGAGGGATTGTGGTCACTGCACAGACATTCTCCCACAGGAGATGTAAGGCATAGCATGGGGTAAATACATCCTGAGTTAGCATTCATACACTACCACAATTACAATACTGCAATCTGTGAACAACTACAATTCTGAGGAAAATTAAACTGAATTGCACTGAATAAAACTGGTGTTTTGGAAGGCATTCAGCAAAAGATGAATATAAATATTCTCAGCTTCAACTTCTATTTGATGTGGATGAATGAAATGGCAAAAAGACATGAGCAGATTTTTGGCCAAAGTGTGCAAGTGCACCTATTAAAGATAACACAGACGTTGCTCATTTATCTAAAGAGATACAAGCCAAAAATGACAGGCACAATGCCACCAATGGTTTGTCTGTGATAATTACACAATGTTTTGAATACACTGTCAACTGTACTGGATGGATATACCAAAACAAAGGGTCCAGTTAGTTTGAAAGGAATTGACTTTGCATGGTCGTTTACATGTATAGAAACTAGTTGATAAAATTAATGGAGCACCAGCTTTCCATGTAGATACGTTTTTATCGTTACATGACCTCAGCCATCGCATTGTTTATTTATTAAGATTTGGCTGATGAAATGGTTATGAGTACGTGAAAAGTTAGTTTGTGTCATTGTGTGACTTTTAAAAGGACTAACTAACTAACCGATGTAACAATTCCAAAATTTTGCCTAATTGTCGTAGAAATAAAAGATATTTATTTTTTAGGGTTCAAATATTTAAAATATTTGAGTATATACAAGTTGAGAATACAAAAATGTGCAACTGCTTAAACAGTATGATAAAATGTGAGTAGACCAATAGTACAGGTTGCACTTAGTGCAGTATTGTGATGTCTCAGAGTCTCTGAGAGAGAGTCTCAGAGATGGGGGGGGACCAGAGCGCCAGAGCTGGTAACATCAGACTGGAGGAACATCTCCAACATCCAGCTGGTAACATCAGACTGGAGGAACATCTCCAACATCCAGCTGGTAACATCAGACTGGAGGAACATCTCCAACATCCAGCTGGTAACATCAGACTGGTAGAACATCTCCAACATCCAGCTGGTAACATCAGAAAGGAGGAACGTCTCCAACATCCAGCTGGTAACATCAAACTGGTAGAACATCTCCAACATCCAGCTGGTAACAACAGACTGGTAGCATATCTCCAACATCCAGCTGGTAACAACAGATTGGTAAAACATCTCCAACATCCAGCTGGTAACATCAGACTGGTAGAACATCTCCAACATCCAGCTGGTAACAACAGACTGGTAGCATATCTCCAACATCCAGCTGGTAACAACAGACTGGTAGCATATCTCCAACATCCAGCTGGTAACAACAGATTGGTAAAACATCTCCAACATCCAGCTGGAAACAACAAACTGGTAGAAATTAGCGAAATTAGCAAGGACTTTGTCCGTGAGTGTCCCTACCAGTGTAACAATAGGTTTACCTTATTTTGTTACCAATTTATTTCTAACATCAGCTATCAGGTTCCCATACATATGCCAGCTAATGTTACTAAAGTATCATTGCTGATGTTATGCTTTATATTGCTGTGTATGTTTATGTACAAGATTAATAGTGTAAGGCGATGTTTACGGCATAGGAGAGAAGCCACCTCTTCTTGTATAACTGAACTATCAACTACCACTGACCTGACAGAACACCATGCGGAGCCCTCGAGCCACTGTTGGGGGACTCTGGGGGGATTGATTTAAATCTTAAATCGTTTTTTTTGTGAAGTAAAATCAAGGATTTTTTTTTCAAGACCACCTTTGTCAAGTCCAAGACCAGGACTAGTCCAGACCAGGACAAGACAGAGTCCAAAGAGGTCAGAGTCCAAGAAAAGACCTGGTCCAAAAACGTTCAAGCCTGAGCCAAGACTGAGTCCAGGACAGAAAACCAAAGTCCTGGGGATTTCTATAACCAAATTTGATAATGGCAGAATTGGCGGACATTTTTTTTTGTTACAGTGTGTGAATCAATGAATGGATGACAGTGAAATTAGCAGGACACACAGATGCAGGGAGTGTGAATATAATCTAGTATGTGATTGGTTATCAGGTGGCTAGTGTTTCACTTTTCCTCCAATATTATTAGAAACATAATAAAGACACCTGAACTCAATTGAGACTAAAAGCCATATTTGGCAAGACCAGTGGCATAGGCCGAGACAATCCTTGTCCAAATACCAACAAATCCAAGACAATTCTGAGACCATAGAAAAACTTTCTAAAGTCTGTCTCAAGTACAACAGCCCTGTTACCATAATGTTGCACATTATACAAAACATCTTTGAGAGGACTATAATTCTTAAATTGTATGGCATTGAGAAGGCAAAGAAAGAAGATGACACAAGCTACATGTACGTTACTGACTGGAGACCACTGGACATCAGTATGCAACCATAACTACCTCGGTGTAATGGCACACATAATCAATGACAAATGGCAACTGCACATGTTCACTTTAGGTGTGTTAAAAACAGAGGAAAGGCATTTTGATGAAGCATGTGCTGAAGTTGCAAAGGACTGGGAGATAAAGGGTAAAGTCACGACCATTGGCAGCGTCAGACGTTAAAAACTGTCTCAGTCCAAACCTGGAGTGAGGGGATTCAGAGGCATGCTCTATTTAACGGCTATGCACTATTTTTCAATACATTTGATAAAAGAATGGCAGTAAATCTGAAAACAATCTGTACATGATTTGAGAAATCCTGATAGTTGCCAAGGAAAATAATCATCCTGCAGAGCCCACATCCTATTTTGTATCTAATTGTTCTCGAACTGTCTTCAACATTCTGAAACTAGAACACAACTATGTTGAGGATGACAAATTTTCACTTCTGCTACATGAATACAGGCAAAATGTGTCTGATGTTACTACTTTTATGTTACATAACAAGAGTAGGGTAGTAATTTGGTGTAAACAGCATTACTGATCTTGAAACCTAGTGATCACAGAATGAATGGAAAAATGTCCCCACTAACTTGCTCCATTAATTTGCCATTCCAGTCAGGAACTGAGGTAGAATGACACAAAGTGGAAGTTATTTTAAAACCTTCAAAAATTCTGGGATTTTGAAAAAAACATATTTGGCTGGAGTCCCAGAAGCCACCCCCGCCTACTCCGCCTGCTGCAGCAAGGGGTCCACCACTCAAACACATGCCAAATAAAGTTGCTCTCTGTGACAGTGGGTTTGTTAGTTCCTCAGCCAAGTGCCGGAAAGTTGTAGGACATTTCAAACACAGTCCTGCCAACACAGCAGATAAGAAAGTTCAGCATGCCGCTCATGGGAAAGCAGAAGAATCCCTAGTCTGGGATGTACCAATGCGTTGGAATTCAACTCTTGACATGATCAAGAAGGTGCAACACCACAAAGACCTACTGAAAGCAAAGCTGGCACAGCAGAAGCACAACTTAGCCATGCTTAGCTCAGCTGATTGTGACAAGCTTTCAAAGAAAAGCAGTGGAAACACTGCTGGAGCCATGCAGGTAGCTTGATTTCCATATCCTCTCCCAGAAATCGGATTAATATTTTTAAAAAGTCACTTTGTTGTATTTTAGGAATATTGTTAGGCCTGTCCACTAAAAGGGTGTTATCTGAATGCAATGTGTTGATTCTGCTGGTCTTGTGAGTTTGTATGTAAGCTCCTGGGCTGTGATGTGGCTTGCTCTGTGTCAATGCCGGCACTCTGCCTTCTCTTGCGTTCGATGGAGGTCTCAGATGTTGACCCTGCCTATATAGTGAACTTCAAGGGTGCATTCCCCGAGGACCTCAACAGTCCAAAGGAGAACAGAAACCTCACATGGCTAAACAAGGGGTTTCCAGTATTTCAAAAGTAATGCCATATTTCCATCATACATGAAGTATTTCTTGTGTCATATTTTGACTTCTAACTCCTGAAAATTAGCATAATCTACCATTTCCGGTCCACAGATAATATGAACAACTCGCCCTGTATGATCAAAAAAGCCTATTTCTCACTGGTCACAGTAGAAGGAGCACAGGTGTTACTGATAACATTAACAATGGCTCCGTTCTAGCCGCCAATAGTATCCCAGTAAGCAATGACACTGTGACAATGAGCCAGCTTGCACAATACCTGAAACCCAAGAAGCTAAATGGAATTCAGCCATAATTCATTTGATTAATTACGTCTGGGGCATGCAAAAATATCTAAAATTTGAACAGGAAATAAATAAATAAAATATGCTGGGAGTTTTCTAATTAACACTTAATTTTCTATAATATCACTCTTTTTATATGGAGTGCTGGTGACAAAACATTTTTACAGTTATGTAATTCTTTTGAAGTCTTGTGAAGTCTTACTTTTTCACTTCTTATGTGTAGATTACAGGTTGCCATACACAAACGTACAGTAAGTCATTAATTTGCTAAACACACAGCATGTAGAAAAAAGGAAATAAATTACCTTTTTCTGTTACATTTTCACTGATGTGATATATATTTAAGTCCTTCCTAATGCAGCTTCACACATTGCATGTGTCCCAATGACACACTGGGTTAACCACAGGCAGCTTGAGACCAAGTCTATCTCTGAATACACAATAGAACAAAGATTAACTTAGTGTCAAGATCCTTTTGGGATCCTCTGTTCTGCCTCAGTTGAAGCCTTCAATGGCAGTTGTTTATGGCCATCCACAAATTGCAAACCAAAAAGAATGACAATCTTTGTCAAACCAAGTTTCTTTTCCACCCTCGCTGTTTAATTCCATGGAACAGAATCTCATTCAACACCCCGGGGTCAAAGGCAGCACTGCTGGCACTGATACCCCATTCCCATTTACATGACTCTTAGCACTGAGATGACACTGAGCTCATCAGCAAACGTTTTTTTTACCCTACCTTATTTTCCCTGGGCTGAAAACTGTCACACATTAGTGTTGTTGTTAACGTGCATGATATGGAGGAGGGAGTGGATAATTAAGCCCCATACAATTACTCTCTGTGTTTTTTTATTATTGAAAGGGGTTTATCTTTTTTTACAATGGATCACGTGTCACTTGTTCTGTCCTATTAATTGTAATTGATGCTGGGTGCCGGTGTGTGTGTGTGTATGTGTGTGTGTGTGTGTGTGTGTGTGTGTGTGCTTTGTTGTCAGTACTGTATGCACTTAAGCCTCCTCAAGGCTTGTTGGATAAAAGCCTTGAAATGCATATGAGAGCGTGTCAGGAAGTGAGGTGGAGGGCAAGTGTGTATTTGGACAGGATATGTGCCATTATCTGTCATAATGACCATCATTACCCAACAGCAGCACAAAGTCATCCTCCAATATTATACAACACATATGAGCATGGTTTATTCAATGGAGAATCTCAATAAAGATATGCTCAGTTAAGAGGGAGAACCACTGCAAAGTAACCACACCAACAAGACTAAATATATTTTATTTTAAATTGAAATACCAAGGATGTGTAAAATGATGACAACAAATCTTTCAAATGCCATACATTATGATAATAATAATTTGAAAAAATCCCATTTGGTCTGGTTTGTGTTTTAATAAAGCGTAGCCTAATGAGCCTATTATCATAATCAAATTCATTTTAACAACTTTGATATCCAAATGAGGTCCCTATCTTCTGTAGTTTTTGATCTCTTGCCAGCTACTTTTCACATGTAAATATTTCTATAATGTATGTATATATCATAGAAATGTTTGCCCCTCTTATTTTATATTAACATCTAGGTGTAACCTACTGGTGTTTAGGCTGCAGACGGCAGTCATGAATCCATATCGATGTGTGGCTTGTTATGAGCTATAATATCAAAAGCGTACCGCTACTGCCCCTGAGTGTGTGGAATCGGCTTGAAGCTATTTTAAGGGTTCAGACTTGGGCAGGCGACGGGGGAAATACGGCGGCACAGTCGGCTGATTTACACCGGGAGGCGAGGCGCTGCAGCCCGCTCCGCTCCGCTCCTTTTATCGCTCTAAGGAACCGTGGAGAGAAAACAAGTTTACAGCTCAGTGGCCTATACAATAAGAGACTACATTTAGGCTCTACCCGAAGTAGCACATTTTGAAACGGTTGGGACGCCAAAATAAGCCAATTTTACGAGATTTATTATTTCTCAGTGTGATTTATTCCAGAATGTGGGGAATTCAAATCAGCCTATGCTCAAACTCAGCTGTAATCAGTATTCTTTGAAACAGCCGGGAGTTGAATAGAACCATGCATGTTCAAGTTCCACAGTGATCACACAAAGGCTTAATGCGACTGCATGAACTAACAGTGTTAGCCTATTTTTATTATTATTATTATTATTAGGCCTATTATTATTATTATTATTATTATTGCTATTAGGGCGCAAATCGCGATATTCTGGCGAGAACCCCCAACCCCCCTACACCCCGGTTAAAACGACCCTCACTGCTGCTGCTTTTCACTTTGTCTCGGATCGACATCATTGATCCCTTGCCTGCCAGGTGATTATTCTGACATGGTCGGTGGTGAATATCTGGCCCGCTGTCATGCTGACCAACCCAACGAGGATACATGCACATCAAGGAACCCAGAAACTCTGCATCCTTTCATCACCGCTGGCTTCGCAGTGTTCCCAGCCAAATGCTCCACAGCACCAGCACCAACATCGAACCCGGGCATGGTGTCCGGATGCACACATAAAAGCCACAATAAAAAGAATGACTCGTTTTAAGAGCTCTTCTAAACTTTGATTCGGTCCTCTTAAATGCTGCGTCTTGCTGGTTCAGCTACTATTGAACTATATGATCCACTTGGACAATACGTGCACAAACACGAGCCCGGAGCGAGACTCTGCCTCAATAAGGGACTCACCGGAGCAGTTCCAGCCGGTCGGCGTCTGGCAGTCGCTGAGGGAGGACGGGAAGGCGCGCAGCTGCTCCACAGGTAAAGTGGCGAGAAACGACACGAGCGTGATCCGGAGCCAGCCTCCCGCCGTCCCGCTCCACTGGCGCAGCCGTCGGGGCTCCTCGAGCGGTGCCTGCGCCGCCGCGGAGAGACCCATATCTCACTGTCCCCGACAGCACACGCGACGTGGGGAAGAGACGCAGACCCTCCGTTCCGTTAACTCCAATCCCTGCAGGTTCAGCGGGGCGCCTAGATACCGACTGCAGACCATTTTCCGTGCGAGACCGTGCGCCCCATGTAGCAGTGCCCCCAGTGTAAACCGACCGAATGGGTTCCGCCCGATCCAGGGGAGGGAGGACTGGAGGGTGGAAACTACCGAGGCTTGGTGAGCGATGGAGGAGGTTGTTGTGTGGGATGGAGTCAGGGTGGAAAAGTTAGCCAGGCAGGCAAGACGACTGGCGAGAAGGGGATGATGCTCAAAGATGTGGAGAGGAAAGGAAAGATGAGAAGAGAAAAAAGGGGGGTGATTAAAAAAAAGGAGGTGATAAAACTCAGCCGATGTAGCCAGATTAGGTAGGTATCCCACGGACCGGATTTGGAGACGACGGCGGCTGTGGGGTAGTATCCACGGGTGAGACGAGCAGATCTCCTGCACGAGCGCAACGGTCCCTCCCGTTTACTTTGGAGCTTTGCTATGTGTGGAGAGTTCAGAGTCGCAGCGAGTTGGTCTCTCTCTCTCTCTCTCTCTCTCTCTCTCTCTCTCTCTCTCTCTCTCT